>NW_027397142.1:1830035-1917505 GCF_003265705.2 Callorhinus ursinus | reverse complement strand
AGAGATGATGGACTCTGAAAAACAAACTGAGGGTTCTAGAGGGGAGGAGGGGAGGGGGATGGGTTAGCCTGGTGATGGGTATTAAAGAGGGCACATTCTGCATGGAGCACTGGGTGTTATGAACAAACAATGAATCATGGAACACTACACCAAAACAAATGATGTAATATATGGTGATTAACATAACAATAAAAATTTTTAAAAAAATAAAAAAAATAAAGAGGGCACATTCTGCATGGAGCACTGGGTGTTATGAACAAACAATGAATCATGGAACACTACATCAAAAACTAATGATGTAATATATGGTGATTAACATAACAATAAAAAAATTTAAAAAAAAGACACAGTGAGGTCTGAATTCTCAGGATAGAAAATACTGCTCCCATTCTCTCACTAGTTTCCAATGGACTGATTCACTTGAGCAATGCAGATTTGTTCAGAAGCAGAATTCACATATGTCAAGAAATAGTTATAAATGCAGTCACCTAACTTTGGCAGTTACACAAACAGCCTCAGGAGGCAGTTCCAAAATGAGAAGTTGTGTGTCCCATTTCCAAAAAGCCAGCAGCTCTCCAAATCTGCACTTTGGGACCCTGACTCTGACACAGGTAGTTCATGGACTATGTGGTGAGGAACTCTGGATAAATCGATGACCTCCATTACTTTAACATTTATGGCCTCAGTTTCCCCATCTGCCGTATATGGATAATAGGACCTCAAAGAGATGTTGTCAAGATTAACTAAGGCATTACAAAGCAACTGGCAAGTCTGGCAGAGAGAAAAGGGTTTGCATGTCAGTTAATTTTTGCTGACTGGGTGTTCAGGACAAACCTCTTTGATTTTTTTTAGTTTCGCAACATATGCTTATGTTGTGTCACAGCATTGGTGACTCGGATCTAGACTCAGTACCTGTCCCAAATCCCTCTCGTTGATATGGAATAGAGAGTTAATCCAAGACTAACATCAGTCTAAGCCAGAAAGTGTCGATTTGAAGTAGAATATAAAAGGTTACCTGAATGATAAGAGGTACTCATTTAATTTTTTTCAAAGATTTTGTTTATTTATTTATTTATTAGAGAGTGAGCGAGAGAGAAACAGCATGAGAGGGGAGAGGGTCAGAGGGAGAAGCAGGCTCCCCGCTGAGCCAGGGGCCCGATGTGGGACTTGATCCCGGGACTCCAGGATCATGACCTGAGCCGAAGGCAGTCGCTTAACCAACTGAGCCACCCAGACGCCCCAGTATTCATTTAATTTTTAAAATGTTTTTCAACTTTGCAATTTGGTACAACAAACTAAATGAAAAGGCAATGACCAAGACCTCAGTTAGAATATCTAATTAAGACTAGCTGAATTATTTATGTTAAGGGAGTCAGCTCATAAGAATGTTTTAGAAGCTACTTCTTATAAATTTAGTTATAAAATGTTAAAAGCTCTGTTACAACTCTTCAAAATCTCAGCTTCTTCATCTCCTGCCTTCATGCCCCATCCTCAGAGATTAGCCAATTAAGAACCAGCCAATATACACAAACACAGAGACCCCTTGATAATGCAATATCCAATTGTTACTTAATCATCACTAAAATGGTTTTAAAGAAAGTTAACATGCTAATAGCATCAATGGTAACAAGCCCCACTTATTTTTCACATTATGTGAATAACTAGTGGGTAGAGCTCTCTGTCTGAATGGGACTTTATTGTCTTCATGGGTGAATATCCTGCGAATTCAATCCCCAGCTTTGTCACACCTTTCTGCAGAATACTGGGGAGTGGGGGGCGGGCGGGCAGGCGGGTGCTGAGTACCAACTGCAAATGAGGGTGAAGATATAAGGAGGAGGGAAGAGAATTTGGAGGGGATCAGAGAAAAGCAAAACAGAAATCAATAGGCTTTGACTGGAATCTATGAATTTGAGTATCTTTTATACCCAGGAAATTTCCAGTGGAAAAGAAAGAAATTTAATAGATTAGTGTCTGAGAGGAGGCTGCATTCAAAGGCATCAGGAAAATCTTGGGTTGGCCAACACACCACCAGTTTGGAAATAAAGGATTTAGCAGCTGTGGGGACGCACAGCTATCACGAGCTGGGGAGAGGAGTTCCAGTAATGAAGCATCTGGGGGTGTTCCAGGTCCAGCTTAGGTTTCCACGATGCCCACCAGGAAGAGGGGGGCCCCAGACGGAGCCGACTGCGTGCACACCAGCACCCTCACAGGGCCCAGGAGTAAGCTGCTTTGATGAGTGCAGCAGTGAGGCTGTGGGAATAAGCCAGAGAGCTTCCTTCCCTTTGCCCTCCCGTGGGCTGGAAAGTGGCTTAATGGATAATCGCCAATTCCGAAACCACAAGTCTAGAATTCCAAAGCCAAAGCCAAGAGAGAGAATGTGGGTTCCAATAGGAAACGTAAGGCAAATGCTCCCATGAGCTGGGGCGAGTCAGTGAAGCCAGGAAACTCCAAGCCACAAACACATTGAACCCATCAGCCCACCATCTGCCTGAACAGCTGGAACGGCGGAGCCAGCACAAACTGAGGCAGGAGCTACCAAACCTAAGTCACTTGTCAGTACCTCACGGAAAACTTAAAGGGAGCTAAAGAGAGTGGATGTGAGGCACCCGGGTAGCTATTTTCCAGAAACTCTGTAACAACAGGCCAACGTTCAACACAGTAGCCAGCCAACGTCTGACATGCAGTAATAACCACACCGCCGAAATACACATTTAGTTCTCCAAACATTATTCCTGAGATAATCCCAAGGATACGGTGAAGTTACTAAAAGCTATCACACAACTGAGAGTTTTCTGGAAATTCATTTACTGGGTAATCTGTAGGTATAGCATGTAAATTCTGTGGCAACAATCACTTAGTGACCTAGAAGAATCTCCAGTAATGAGGGAGGCCCTGCAGAACACAGACACCAGGGAGAGGAAGTTGCAGATTCCCTTCAGTCCAACCACTGATATGGTAAAGTGCTAACCAGGAAACACTCCTCCTATATCCAAATGTACACACACATACAGATACAGAAGTGTCCTTGCCAAGAGATTTCAGGAGCAACATTATACTTGAGAATCTTCCAAATGATCTCTCAAACACCAAAATCTGAAAACACAGCCAGCTTCTCTGTAGAGACAATTGGTATTTTCTATTTCATATGCATGTTTCAATTAATGTCATGATTATAACCTGTATGATGGGAAGAACATTTGTTGAGCATTTTCAGTGCTCCAGGCACTACAAAGTGTTCTTTATATATAATAATGAATCCTAACAAGAACCTTTGAAATAAAGCAATGGTTATAATCCCTACTATCTCAACAGGCAATCAAAAGTCATGGATTGAAAGCGCATCACCCAGCCTCACCCAGCTAGCAGAGACAGAACAGGACTTGAACCCTCTGGTCTTCTTAGGTCCAGCTCAGTGTTCTTGCTGTATATTTTTTCAAATTTTTTTTCCATAAAATTTTTCTTGGTAAACATTTTGGCCTCCATTGGACCTTACAGCATATCTGTATCTATATTTTACTTTCTGTTTTGAATAGTTGAAGATTCAGAGGAAGAAATGGACAGGGGGTCCCATGTACCCTACACCCCATCTCCCCCAATGGTGACATCTTGTGTGACTATATATACACTACAATATCACAGCCAGGAAACTGGCATTGCTCCAATCCACTGAGTTCATTCAGACCTCACCAGTTACACATGCACTCAGCCCGGTGTGTTTGTGGCTCTAGGACATTTTACCACATGGGTAGCTTTGTGTATCCACCGCGACAGTCAATATTTTTAACTGCGTCACACAAGGTTCCCTCCTCGTGATACCCTTTATTGCCACGCTTGCTCTGTCCCCCTCATCCCTAACCCTCGACAACCACAGACCGGCTTTCCATTTCTGTAATCATGTTATTCCAATCGTTTGGGGCTATTACAAATAGAGCTGCTGTGAACATTTGTGTGCAAATGTCTGTGTGAAAATAAGTTTTCATTTCTCTGGCATAAATGCCCAAAAGTGTAATTGCTAGGTTGTATGGAAAGTCCATTTTTTGTTTCAAGAGGAGCTGCCAAATTACTTTTCAGAGAAGCTGTTCTAGCTGACATTCCCACCCGGGGTGTATGAGAGCTCCAGTTTCCCTGCATTCTTTGTCCAGGGTCTGGTGTGATCACAACTTTTTATTTTATCCATTTTAATAGATCTATAGCAATCTCTCATCGTGGTTTGAATTGCATTCCTGGCTGGCTAACGAAGCTGAGTCTCTTTTCACACCCATGTCAACTTTATAGATATCCTCTCTGATGAAATGCCAGTTCTTGTTTTTGTCTGTTTTATAATAGGGTCGTTTGTGAGTTTTGAGGGTTCCCACATTCTAAACGCAAACCCTTTATTGAACATGTGATTGGCCCATAAACATTCTCTAATATTTTGAGTTGGAAAGGGCCTAAAACATAAAATCCAGCGCAGGCTGCAGTTCAATGGATTAAAGGGATTTTTTTTTTTTAAGAATTTATTTATTTGACAGAGAGAGACACAGCGAGAGAGGGAACACAAGCAGGGGGAGTGGCAGAGGAAGAAGCAGGCTCTCCACCGAGCAGGGAGCCCGACGCGGGGCTCGATCCCAGGACCCGGGGACCATGACCCGAGCCGAAGGCAGACGCTTAGCGACTGAGCCCCCCAGGCGCCCCTTAAAGGGATTTTCAAGAATTCCAACAGTTACCCTGTGCTTTATTAAAGCAGCAGCAGGAAGCCAGGACCCCGCTTTCACAGAAGAGAAGCTAGAGACGGATGCAAGACCAGGAGGGCTGTAGGGCACAAGTGTGAGCCGTGGACAGGACACATAGGAAGGGCCGGCCAGGGGAGGTCCCCTGCACAGGCTCCTGACAGTCCTTTCAGGGCCCATCCCTCATGGCTGCAGCTCAGGCGCCACCTTGTGGGCTCTGCAGTCTCAGCAGGGCCCCGGGAAGTGCGGGTTCCTACTTGGACAACTTACGTATTCTCACCCCAGCGTCTCTAGAGGAATTAGTGACACATGGTATTTACTCCCACTTGCTGTGACATTCTTCACAGATGGCCACTTCCGGGAGGAAACCCGGCCTAAGTGGCACTCACTGCCTTATCCTTTGGGGCTGGTAAAACACCAGAAGGAGGAAGGCTGGCTGACACACCACCGACACATATGAATCTCAGGCTTACACTTCACCAACAAGCCTTCCGGGTTTCCTCGAGGGCTGTCCGGCTCACCCGACACAGGTGGATGCTACCTGCCTCGAGAAGGTGCCGGAGCAGCCTTTCTTGGACTCTGCTTACCAGGATGGATCCAAGAGGGCACTTCCCTGGTGTGTGCTACCCTAGCATGGGCCAGGGAAGGCAGATCTCAGCCCTGTCCCATGTTAGACAGTCAAGAACATCAGAACCCAGAGAGGACTAAGGAAAGGGGGAGCTGCCTTTTTTTTTTTATTCTGAATAAAAAATAGACTTTATGGGACACGTGTTTAAGCCACTTGAAATAAGGACGATTATCACATTCAGGTCATCTAGCCCTGGATTCTTTCTTACTTTGCAGCCCAAGAACATAAGTAACGTAAATGTGGTGGGAAGTGGGCGTGGGGTGGAGGGAAGAGCATGCGCCCATCCCCACGAGGCCCCCTGCCTGAGACCTCTCAGGTCCCAAGTCACAAAACACCAAGACCGTGCACCTGACCAGAACAAGACACTGTATGCCAACTATACTGTAGTAATAAAAACTGTAAAAACACGGAGATCTCCCTCTGTTCAAAGGCTGGATGACATGTTCATGTATATACCACATTATCACAAGGAGACAACTATCGCATGATTCCACTTCACGAGGTACCTAAGATCATCGAACTCACGGAAACAAGACGAGACGGTGGTTGCCAGGGCTGCAGGAGGGGAGCATGAAGCTGTTGCTGCTGAGTGCGGAGTGACAAGGAGAAGAAGCTCCAGAGCTCAGCTGCACCTGTGCCTGCCCGTCACAATGCTGTCCTGTGCACATGATCTCTGTGAAGAGGGGCTCTCATGTTAATCGTTCTTACCACAATTAAAAAAGTAAAATAAAAAAAATAAAACAAGCAAACTAAACTGTTGAATCAGCTGGAAGTATTCTTTTTTTTTTTTTTAGAGACTTTATTTGAGAAAGCATGGAGGGGGGAGGGGGGAGGGGCATGGAGGGGGAGGGGGGAGGGGCAGAAGGAGAAGCGGACTCCCCACGGAGCAGTGAGCCCAATGCAGGGCTCGATCCAGAACCCTGAGATCATGACCTGAGCCAAAGGCAGACACTTAACCCCATAAATCACCCAGGCGCCCCTCATTCAGAAGCTTTCTTAAAGTACAGCTAATTCATTGAGAAGATGTCACACATCACCTAGAGTTGAATCACCAGAGTTCATTTATCTGATATGAAAAAATGAATTACATTTTCAGTCTTGCAATGGGGAGGAAGCATTGAGAAACCCACTACCATGTTGCACGGGTGGAAGAAAGTCCGGAGACCTGGGACCTGCCAGAAGACACACTAGTGAGTGCTGAACCAGGATTAGGATCTAAGTTACTTACCTGCTTCCTCACGACATCGGCATCCCTAAATACCCAGCATGTCCCAATACCTTGCTTCCGTGAGCTCTTCATGCCACACGTCAAGGGTCTGTAATAGGCAATGAGACCAGCATTGTCCCTTCCCCGGCCTTGGCAAGTTAAAAGCTGAAATCATAAAAGGAGAAAGCTCAGCAGATAGGAAAGTGCCCGCATGTTTTTTATGTAAGGACTTCAAAAACCCAACCTGGCTACTGACTCCCCTGCTCCCCCAGGGCCAGAAAGAGAAGCCATGAGAGGCGTTCCCTCTGTTTGGTCTCCCCTTCCCTGAGGCCACGGAGGAAAGCCCTTGCTATCTGTGAATGTGGCCCGTCTGCCCACTTCCCACCACTGCTGGAGACCGAAACAGCTGAGGGCTCTGAATGGCTCAGAGAGGGATGCCCGGGGAGAAGGACAGAACGGTGTGCCCGGAGGGTGGAGGGTGCCAGACCAGGGGCTTAGCGAGGAGGGCAGCTTCGCCAGGGGGCCTGGCGCCACGGGGGGCCCAGCCGAGAGCGCCGGCTCCCGGGCCCGGGGTCGGGGAGGACAGTCGGGAAGGGCCAGGCGCTGCAGAGTGACGGCTGGGATCCAGTCCGGCCCGCTTGCTGACAGCTGGGCCCGGGGAACGGGTTTCGGTTTAGGGACGGAATCCGATCTCCAGCTTCCGGCGATTTGCCTACGGCCCAGGGAAGTAATATCTGACAGTTTCATTTTAGATTTTTGCAAACTCTGCCCAACTGACAGGTATGGATTTCATTTCTTCGGGATTGCCCTTTTTAACCCCTTCAAGGCAAGATGCTGAGCGCCGGGAGGACCCGGCCCGCAGCGCACGGCGCGCGCCGCCCCACCGCGAGCCTGAGGCGCCCAGGCCCCGCTCGCACGTGCACCTGCCGGCGCCAAGAGGCCTTTAGGCCACGTGCCCTGGCAACGTCTGGGACAACCAGACGCCACTCCACGCCGGGGACGCCCGCGTTAACAAAGGCACCGGCCGCCGAACCGGTAATCACCAAACCTCAGCCGCTGGACGCAGTAAAACTCCCTCACTCGGGCTCCGGCCAAAACGAATGTTTTGAGGAGTGAGGCCGTAGGGACAAGCCCCCTTCCGTCCTCCGTCACTTCCGCCTTCCCCCCGCGGATTCCCCGCTCACCTGGGCAGGTAGAGCCTGGACGGCTCCAGAGACGTCGGTCCGCAGGCCCCAGGCCCGGAAGTGGCGCCTACAAAGCCCGCTCGCATTTTATTGGCTAGAACTTGATCACGTGACTGGACCTCACTGCAGAGGGTGCTGGGAGTTGTATTCAAATTGCCCAGGAAGAAGGGGAAGTACAGGGGGGTGTCAGCATTGATATGATTTTCCCTAATAAGAACTTTTTCTGAGACCACTAAGCACTTCCATGAAGCTCTTCTGAGGCCTGCCTGTGGTGCTCTATGAAATGCTTAATTTTATTTTTCTAATTTCTTTTAAATTAATTCTGGTTAACATACAGTTATGTTAGTTTCAGGTGTACAATATAGTGATTCAGTGATTTCATATATTATCCGGTGCTCCTCATGACAAGTGCACTGGGGGGGGGGAGGGAGCGGGGGTTTGGGTTAAAGAGGCAATGGGGATTAAGGAAATGCTTAATTTTAGCCATTGGAGATATCCACCAGTAAACACACCATTTTAATTGTATAGTGTTTTAGAAGTTTTGCAATGACTTCTCATTCTTTCATTAGATCTTCTTGTCACTTCTAGCAGTGTCTACAAACTTCGTTCAGGCGGAGAATTATTGACTGCCCGTTTTCCCCGGCTCTGGTCTGGGCAGGAGGGACGCTTACCAGACCAAAGATGCCCTACCTGCATCATGCCTGCATCCTTGAAGGACAGCAGCTTGTATTCACAAGTAAAACGCAAATCAACAACGTGCAAGATATTTTCAGATGCTGCTAAGACCCCAAAGAACAAAAACAGGGCAGGGAGATGGCGAGGAGGCTGCACGGGGACAGGTGTCTAAAATGTACCTGGGATTTGTGTTAATCAGGTGTGGTAAGATGACAGGCAGGTTGTTTATTATTCACAGCTCCCAAGAGAAGAGGGCCTGCTGTGCCCGCCAAGGCCCCATGGGGAAGCACCAGGGGGGAGACAGGAGCAGCCAGGGGAGAGCATGGCAGGAGGCTTTATCGTGGGTTTCACAGGAAGGAATGGGTAAGGCAGGGTAGACAAGCTGAACAAGTGTAGGACTGGGTAGTATGACTCACTCTGGGCTATAGGGGTCCCCAGTCATCCAGCACCTAGCCCTGAAGGTGTAGGACAGCGGGAATGTGGGCTTGCACCGTGACAGATAAGGAAGTGGTTAGGGGTGTGGGCCCGGTTTGGGCTCACAAGCAAGTTGTTTACTTTTTCTAGGAATTAGCTAGCCCTGGGAGGGGTAGTCTCTCCAGGATTAGCAAGGCCCCAAGATATCAAAGCATCATAAAGTACAGAAATAAGAAACATGATTCATATAATGGGACAGTAGGTACCTTCACTTGGAGCGGAGGCTCAGCGAAGTCCTCCCTGTTGATACTGCAGAGGAAATTAGAATCCCAAAGAGGTGCCCGCCAACCACACAAAGATGGGGAGGGGGCACACCAGGCAGAGGCAGGAACAAGGTCAGCCCCATCTCAGTGTGCCCGGAGCAGTGAGTGTGGACAGGGCAGCAGGGGATGGAGACATACAGGCAGGGCTCTGGAGGCCATGGCCACTGGATTTTATTCTAACTGCAAGAGGAAGGCATTAGAGGGTTATACAGGGAGCAGTGTGGTCTGATTTGCATTTTTAAAAGGTTACTCTGACGGCGGGAGGAGAATGGATTGAATGTGGGCACTCCTGGGAAGCAGCAAGATTGGGTAGGAGGCAGTGTGCTACAGCATCACTTGGGAAGTAAGACAAAGAGCCATCCCCTGCTTTGTTATCTAATCCTGACACCTTGTCCTACCTACACTTTATGTGACTTAGCTCCAACATGGCCTTCAGCAAAGACATTATTCATTTATCACTTTTCCCCATAAATCTAAAACATTTCCAGTTCTCAAAGTGATCCTCACTTTTCTTGCCCATCTGCTACTGCTGACAGAAAGGACCCCAGGAAATCTAGTCATTTAGCTAAAAACTACCTATGCATTGTCCAGTATATGTGCCCAAGTTTGGTAAATATGGCAAATGTAAGTAAAGTATAGTTTAACCTTGGCCAGACCAGACTAGGAGATCATCGAGTTGCCATCCGGTGCTCTGTGCTCAGCTTATGAACACTGTAGTAATCCTCCATAATTCACTCTGCGGGTAGTCGGCAGGTGCCCTCCAATGCACAAGGAAGGACAGTCTACAGGACTGCTTGTCGTGTGCCTGGGAGAACTGAGGGTCAGTTTGTGGGTTGGTCGGGAGAAGCAAGTTTCCTGCCCACAAAATCCACTGCCATTGTGGTGGTGGGGGGAGGGGGTGCGTGGAGAGCCAAGGAGCAGAGGGAGAGCATCCTGGTCTGACCTTGCCGTCTGTGGACTACCCTCATCTGTGCCCATGCTCTGGCCCAGCCTTGCATGCTCAGCGCCCAGGCAGACGCCCGTCTCCCCAGCCAGTGCCTCTCGGAAGCCCAGGCTCTCGGAACAGCGGTTTGCAGCACTTAACCTCCTCTCCTGTCTGTCCCCTTGGGGCCTGGGAAACGTCTGTGGGTTCAGAATACAACATGTGAATGGTTCCCAGACAGACAAAGCCTCCAATCCAAATCAATGAGCTGGTCATCATCGGAAAAGACCGGAGCTCGGGGCGGGGGGGGGGGGGGGTGCCCCTTAACAGCTGGAGTAAACAAATGGGTTTTGAACCACTGTGACCCCAGGTCAGGAAACCGGTTGAGGGGACTGCTTCTGTCACAGAATACAGGCAGCACTAATGGGACACCCCCCGCCGACGATGGCATCTTATGACCACGGGCTTTGTGCTCTTCAGGCTGGCCCTGCCGATTCTCCCCCAAAGGCCTTGAGAAGAAGGCCTACAGCCAATAGTCAAGGTCCCT
This sequence comes from Callorhinus ursinus, assembly GCF_003265705.2. Lineage (NCBI taxonomy): Eukaryota > Metazoa > Chordata > Mammalia > Carnivora > Otariidae > Callorhinus > Callorhinus ursinus. Next base: position 1,906,896 of record NW_027397142.1, on the reverse strand, counting down.
AAAAGCTACACAGAAACCCTCTTTAATAAATCCGCTGCTATATGTACAGGCACTGGGGATGTCCTGTGCTTAAAAGACACAGAGGAGACTCTGGCAGGCAGGAAAGAGGAGCCACCATGCCTCCTGCTTGGTGGTGGGCTGTGTACCTGTATGCACTCCACTTACTCTTGACCCGCTTCAAATCAAGCCCAGCAACCGCCTCAGAGGTGCTGATCTGGACTCAGGGGAAGCAGATAGAAACTCTCAGAGAGGTAGCCCCAGGAGGGCCAGCAACGCAAAGGAGCTTGGCAAGTATTTGTTGCAGAGCTAGTCATTCTCTGCCTCCCTATTTCCTGGAGGTTTCACAGAGCCATTTGATCTAACTTTTGCCCAGCTTCTGCTCTGCATTTGCACGTTTCTCGCAAACCAGCAAAAATTACTATTCATTGAGAAGCCATTACACGTTAGGCATCATTTCTGGTCTTTACATTCTTATTTGATCCCTCGAACAACACTGTGATGTGGGTACTCTTTCTATTTCCCGTGGAAACACCCACACCCACATTTAAGTAAGTTATTGAGGGCCCACAGCTGGTGTGGTGGGACGAGACTCCACCTGAGCTCCGTCTCTAAACCTCATATTCTATTCATTGGGTGACATTCCCCTAACTACCCACCCCACCCCACTGCTGACATTGGTCCTGAATTTGGCTCAGAGCCTGGATTCACCAACCCTTCCAGGGTCCTATCCCCTAGGTCTACAGCACGCTTTTGCTTTTGGCCTAATTGAGAGAAATGTTAGACACGTTGATGGTTAAACCTGACGTTGTTTTATGGAAGATGGGATGTCTTGCATGTGGCAGTGACATTCCACAACTGGGAGCCCGGAGAATCACAGAAAAGCAGTGGTCACACAAGAAATGAACACCTTCTGACAGATTCCCAGGCTCCCTGGGATGTGATATGGTCCAAGAGTGCAGTCTTCCCTGCAGCCCACAAACCTCGTGGGCAAGGATGTGCCTGGATAGCATCCATAAGGACAGAGCCAAAATTTCAATGCTTGAGAGTAGATGTTTTATTTTCAGGAAATTTGTATACTATCAGCAGTTCCAGATTCCAAAAGGCAAAACCAGTGGATCAACTTACAACACCTCTGTTCCTTTACACCTGGAGGAAGCCAATATATACTATATTTGAGTGGCCGTTTCCCTGCTTTCTCTATTATTGAGAAAATCTGCACTTAAAAACTGGCTAGTATGTACATCAAGAAAATGCAGGAATATGAACCCTGCTGACACCTGTCTTATCAGAGTGACGATTTCATTTAAACATCTTGCTTTCCCGGTGTGTGGAGTCAGAGTATGTTCTTAGAGGTCCTCTAACCCAAATCCCTCATTTCTATAGATGAGGTGATACGATTACAGACAATCCATGAAGGGAAATAAAAGTCACAGTCAGGTATTATTTACAACTTGTGAGGAAATTCTTCTGTCTTCAAGAAAGAACAGCATTCCACAGCGGGCTACCTGCGCTTTTGCAGCCTTTCTGAGGGGAGAACAGAGGAAGTTGTGCCGTAGTAAGGTTAAATACATTCTGAATTTTCGTCCAGTATGAAAGGAAACTAGAACTTTGCATTGAAAGACTTTTATAAATCAACAAGCAGAAAGAATCAAAAACACCTCAGTAGCAACACAGCTCTGCGTACATATTACAAAAATTACCTTTGAATGATTAATTTTTTAATTACTAAACTTGGAAGAAATACTCTATACTCTATTCATTTTATCTTCAAGCTTTGCTGATCTCAAAAGAAAATATTTTAAGTAGCTGGTAGCACACTTCTTGATTTTGATTCTTGTTTGTCTAGATCCCACAAAGTAGTTCTTTCCCAATTTCTAGAAGAGGCAGCTCATGTTCATCATCCTTAAAAATACAGCCAGATGACTATCTGGGAAGAGGAGACTTCCACGAACTTCTCATGGTTTGCTGTTTTAGAGCTTACGGTGTTGTGTTTTCATGGTGAATCAGCATCTCTTCTCCACCGGTCTCTGTATGTCTTCAATGGCCAGGGGCTATTCTTCCATCTTTTGGCATCTTGGTGCCTGGCACACTGTCTGGCTACGATCCTCCTCATCCTGGAGCAGAGGTGTTCCAGTCTATCTGGTGCTGACAAGCCAACCACCTGTCCGGAACCCAGGACCTGAGCAGATGCACAACATCCCAGTAAAGAGATGGGGTTGGAGGGGGAAGGAATCTAAATCTCTAGAGATTTCCAAAAGGACTTATTTCCTGCCTTTTCCATCTAGAAAATTAGTTTTGGTTCAGAGTGACAAAATGCATCATTGAGCCGTTGCTCAGTAGACTGTTACCACTGCCACTCAGTGGAGTCACCTTAGCTTCCTGAGGAACCGTTTCTAATGTAACGTTGTTATGTTGCTGAAAAATCTTTTAATTACAATAATTTAATACGCTCTGCTAAATGAAACCATGTTGGAGTCACATCAGACTCCAGCAGAGCTGTCTTGTGCAGAGAAAGCCATTAGCCATTTTGAAAGCAAGTGGTTTGCTTTCATTCAGTCTCTATATTGGGGGCAGGTGCCCCTTTTTAAGAAGTTAATTCTCCTTAAAATGAGGCTTTCAAAAATATGTTTCTTAATCACTAATTTTTCTTGGTGAACACAGAAGTTCTTCATCTTAAACTTCCTCCTCACAGCCTCCTCCCAACTCTGAGACCAGGGAAGAGGTGAGAAGAGGGGTCATCTTTATATGACGTTTTCCACAGAAGCCTCTCCCCCAACCCAGCACCCTGCACCAGCAACTGGTTGTCTGTGAAGCAGGTGTAATAACACCTGTCCCGGGGGTTTCCTGCCTCTCGTTTCCCCCCCACCAACTCCATGCTTTAGGAAGAGTTGACCTGGATGCTCAAGGTTTTGGGGGTGTACTCATCTTGGAGCAATGGAAGAATGGGTAAGTGATGGAATTTCTCCACTGAGTGCCTTCTCCTGAAAACAGATTGGTTCTGGCTACAATCCTCCTCATCCTGGGAGCAAAAGAGAAGCTCACGCAGGCCCCTCAGAATGGGTTCCCCTGCTATGGCAGATGCTTCAGAATAAACACTTCCTTTCTTTTTTTTTTTTTAATTTTATTATGTTATGTTAGTCACCATACAATACATCATTAGTTTTTGATGTGGTGATCCACGATTCATTGTTTTCATATAACACCCTTTCTTAGTCCAGAGTCTCAGCTGCCAACCAAAGCCAGCCCTTTGATTGTTTTCTTCTGTATTTGTCATCCACAGTGTTAGAGCATGAGTAGAACATCAAAGCCATGAATGATCATGAGTAAGTGAAAAATGCCCTTCTGTTACCACAGATAGACCTGGAATGGAAGGCCAGAGAGGCCTGTGAACCTCAGAGCCAGCTGCAGATGACTCCAGAACCACTTGTGAATTGCCTTTCCACTGCGACCTATCCCCACACACCCTCAGAACTTAATGCTGCCCTAGAAAAGTAGGAAGGAAGACCCCACACTGATATGAAATTTCTATCACCCTGATGGAATGGTGCCTCAAATCAGAGATTAAATTTTGAAAAATAAGTTACACTTCGTAACCTGATTTGTAAATCAAAATGTGAGCCCAGAATATGTGGCAGCTTATCTAGAAGCTGCAGGAATACTCCTATAGTCATGAACTGATAAAAAGCTCTACAAATAGAACCAGGTCCACTGGAAACAGTGGCTATAACCCAAGATGGACAACCAGACTCTCAGACATCATGGCTGGCTTGCAAAATCAAGTGACAAAGCAGACAGAGCTTCAAGGTGTGTCTGAGCAGATGGAATGACAGAATCCAGAGCTCAGTGCAATGGTTCATTTTATGCGTCAACCTAGCCAGACTACAGGAGTACCCAGTCGCTTGGCCAAACACTAGTCTCGATGTTGCTGGGAGGGCATTCTGTAGATGTGATTGACATCTACAATCAGTTGACTTTAAGTAAAAATTACCCTCCACCATCTGGGTGGGCCTCGTCCAATCAGTTGACAGCCTTAACAGCAAAAACTAAGGATTCCTGGAAAAAAGGAATTCTACCTCAAGACTGTAACACAGACATCCTACCTGAGTTTTCAGCCTGCTGACCTGCCTTCCAGATTTCAGATGGCCACTTGCCATCTCCCATAATCACATGAGCCAATTGCATAAATGCTCATGAATAATGCATTTTTATCATGCCAATATTTTACAACAAAGCAGCAATTCCTTAAAACGTTTCTCTCTAAAGATATATATATAGATACAGAGATACACCCTATTGATTCTATTTCACTAGATAATCCTGAATGATACGCCCAGGAGACACCATAGAGACCAATATTCAAATCTGAGGGCAGTACAGAAATGATGAGGAATCTCAGAAACCTCAGGGATGTTGGTGTATTGTGAGGACAGCGTAACTTCCCCTGCTCCAGAGAGGGTACGGAGGCAGCAGAGACTCTGGCTGCAGAGGGGGCGTTGAGGGTGGTGTTAGGAATGAGTCCTCAGCTGTCTTTCTGGATAGATGACATAGAATACCAGATCTAATTAATGCTTGCCCTCAAATTGGATGTAATCCTGGGGAAAGGAAAAGGTGAACCCAGAAATTGGGGTGACTGGCAGAATAAGGGCTTAAGTACAAATTAAGCTCAGATATTTTAAATGTCTGTGGTCTGACACTTACATTTACTATATACATCTATGGTTTTTAACCACAAAATTTATTTCCCAATGTAGGTATAATCTAATTCCCTATACACACTCTATTTGTTGCCAATGGTAGTAGCAAGCTCCACTGATAGCTTAATAGAGACATTGCATAATGACCGTAGAAGTAGATCCCTCCTGCAGGAATGCCCTCGCTCCCCAGCCAGGCATAGTCACATCTCTTGCTCTAATTCTGGCCTCTCACTCTTCTGACAGTTTAACCCGAATTCTTGAACTTGTATCACTCAGTCTGCTAGCTGGATTGTGGTCTGACCTCCCACATTCTCCAACCAGTGTTCCTGGAGACACAGTGCCTGATTTCATCCCCTGCCTTACAAAAACTCTTTGAACTTTATCTTTGGATAAGCTAACTTACATCATCTAGCAGCCCGACCTCATGCCATTCCTCAACCCCTGTCCTGCAGGACACAGACAAACAAGACTTTGTGAAGTAGGCTCCTGCCCGCAGATGTGCAAAGAAGAGCAGGGGAAGGACACAAGACTCTGAAGAAAGGAAGGTAAAACATGGGATTTCCCCATTTCACACCAAGCTAGATGAACATATCATGGTTGCTAAGGCACGGGCTCACATATTTATTCAGAGCTGGCCACATAATAATTTTCAGTTTCAAAGCAATGGAGAGAGTTGATATGAATAATACATTTTTGTCTATGCCAATATTTTAAAACAAAGCAGCATCTTATTTGCTCAAATCTGCCTGTGTTTTACATTACATTTGAGCATGAGTGTTTTAGCAGAAATTTCATTTGAAATGTGAAATTGTTTATGCTGCTGATGCAAATTCAAGCAATCTGCCATCTATAGATTTGCCATTGTAATGGACTTTTAAACACATTTATTATCACAGAATCGCTGCAGAGAAGAAAGACCACAAATGTAGCACAAGTGTGCTTCTCTTCATGACATTTCCCAAGGAGATTTCTCTTGCAGGGACTGAAGGTCTACGAGCAGTTTCGATCCCCTGAAGAGACCATGCTCAGACAGAGAAAAGAGAGACTCTAGCTCAAAGCCAAACACTCATTTGCTTTACCTCTGCTTCAGAGGTTTCCAGGACAACAGTTCAAACGAAAAGGAAATATACCAGTAGCAGGAACACAAGAACAAATCTAGAATTCTAAGCTATTAATCCCAGTGGTGTTTCCAAACCATGCTCCAGAATGGTCACATGTCACACACTGTGTCCAGGTATCCCAGTGAGCTCTAGTCATACCAGTTGTTGGAAGAAAAATCCTGTGGACACTCAGGGTCTGGTCGTCTTGCCCCACTAGTGAAGTTTCATGTGTCCAACGGTCTGGTGCAAGTCAAAATATACCCCCCTCTGTAAAGGACAGATCATTGCGCCCTTGTACCTATCACAGGCTATGAGAAAAAGGCAGGGTGCTCGGCATGTTTCTTCCTCAGCTCTCTAATTCAACTGCTATTTGGGTGGAGCCATGGTCTGAATTATAATATATGCTATTTCCAAAATCCAGTTAAAAGTGTGTTCTAGAGCAAAAGAGATTTCTGCCACAAATCCAGTCGCCCACCCCACTGAGCTACCTGCCCGGCACATCCAAGGAGCTGGGGGTGCCAAAAGCAGATAAGTCTCTGGCAAACCCCACTCAGAGAGTCTCAGCACAGACCCCTGGAGAGCCAGAGTAAGACTATGCCTTTTACTGCATAAAGGTTCCTGACTAGTAAAGCAATGCCTGGCTTTTAGCAGAGATTCTGTGCTTGACCATAGTGGGGAACTCTGGAGTGGGTATTGCCCATCATATGAGCCTGTATTGGGCCAACGAGGCTGAGTTTCTGTAGCCCGCCTCACTCAGCATGTGGGTTGCCCCCGGAGAGGTGACAGAGCGCGGCACTTCTCTGCAGCTGGGGTAGGACCTATGGGGGCTGACTGGGAGTCCGCTCACTGACTACACTCCCCACAGCTGGGCAGAACATTCTCTTTTGAAGGGGGATCTGGGAGAGAATCTCCATGTGTAGGATTGTCCCCCTGATGAAGTGATTCCTTTATCATTAGGAAACGTTCTTGTCTTTGATAATACTCTATGCCCCGAAGTCTAATTGGTCAGGTATTCACATAGCCATTGCGTCCGTGTTAGTCTACTTGGGCTGACAGGACAAAAATACCGTAAGGCTGGGTGGCTTCAACCACAGAAACCTATTTTCTCACAATCCAGAGGCTAGAAGTCCCAGATCAATATGCCAGCAGGGTTGGTCTCTGGTGAGAACTCTCCCGGTGGCTTGTACACGGCCACCATCTTGCTGTGTCCTTACGTGACCATTCCTCAGTGCATGTGTGGAGACAAGAGTCCTGGGATCTCTTCCTCTTTTTATAAGGACCCAAGTCCTAGAGGATCAGGGTCCCATCCTTATGACCTCATTGAACCTTAATTACCTCCTTAAAGGCTCCACCTCCAAATGCAGTCACATTGGGGTTGGGGCTTCAACATACGAATTTGGTGGCAACACAATTCAGTCCACAACACCAGCTTCCATATGATTAACATTTGCATGATATATCATTCTTTTGTCTTTTTACTTTTAACCGATCTTTTTTTCATGTTTAAAATGGATCTCTCACAAATGGCAGTTACATGGTCTTGCTGTTCTTCTTAGTGTATAAGCCGCCTTTTAATTGGAGCATTTCGTGTGTTTCTATTTCATGCACCTGTTGATATGGTTGGGAGAAGTCTCCTTTTGCTGTGTTTTCTATTGACCTCGTCTATTGTTTCCTTTTTCCCACAGTCCTTCCTTCTGCTAGATTTATTAGCTGGGTTTGTTTTTGTTGGGTTTTTCTTTTTTAGTACTCCTAAATCCTTTAAAACTTTATTAGTTTTTTTTTTTAAGTTCTTCAGAGATTTCCCAACTTGGCACAAGGGGGCCAGGCCAATCAGTCGCTGACTATAGGCCACCCCAGAGAGAGGGCGTGACCTGGGGCAAGGTGACCACACAGATGAGCACGCCACACGGCTGACAGGAGCCACCTGTCGGAGGACGACAGCAACGGGGGAGACCTGTCCTTGCACCTATGGGGTAATCTGTGTAGATGCACGCTTTTTATGCGGAACGTTATGGGTGCCATCTTGGTTGCTCTAAGTTATTCGTTGTTTGTCTTTTGAGAATATTGAGGTTTGTTTCACCGGGCAGTTAGTTTACTTGCAAATCATCCTGGTCCTTTTGAAGCTCATTTTTTAATTTTGTTACAAAGAGTCTGTAGCCGTGGTCACACGTGAGGGCCACTGGCACCTAGTGGGTAGAGTCTACGGATGCTGCTGAGCATGCTGTTAAGCTCAGGACAGCCCCTTTCTTCAACCAAGAATGATCAGTCCCAAAATGTCAGTAGAGCCAAGGTTGAAAAACTCTCACCAGCAGTGGGCTTTACGGTGTGGCTAATTAAGTCCTTCTCCCAAACCATGGCCTTCCCTGGGGTGTCAGCCGGGTACCCAAAGTGTTCAGCATGGCCCGTCCACTCTGACTGGTCAGAAGAGTGTCTTCCAGGCCTATGAGAAGGCAGTGTCCCGTGTTGCTCACACGTCACTGGGAGTTGGCTCCACTTGGCGATGCAGACTCTGACCCCGTGAAAATGTAGTTTGTATTCAGACAGGTGACCCTTTGCAGATTCCCAGAGCTCCCCTTCTAAACAGGTGCCTCCTTACCAGCTCCTCACCTGGCCGAATCCAGCACCAGCAGCCCCAAGCCCCCGATCCGTCTCAGTTCAGTAAGACTGATGTGCTCTCTGCCTTCCCCTCCCTCCTCATGGTCCAGAAGCCCGCTAGGCAGAAAGCAAGGCGATTGCAAAGCTCACCTTGGCTTTTCCTTCTCTCTTGGATCACAGGCCTGTTCTGCCTATTGTCACATCCAAAAACAGTTTTTTAATATATTGTGTGCAGCTTCACTGCAAGTAGAAAAGTTTAGTTCAGTCCCTGAAACTTCATCACGACCAGAAGCCAAGTCTCACAAGCTGGATTTGGTGAATTTCCTTTTTCTTTCCCTCTCTTGCTTCCCCCACCCCACAATTCCCCTTCACTCTGCTGAGGGTTTATGAGTGTGTATGTGTGTGCATGTGTATGTGTGTGTGATGCATGTGTTTTCTATAGACAAACGTCAATAAATCTCTCATGAACACTGAAAATCTGCTCTTGTCACAAAACACAATTCACTGGTCCCCAAATTATACATAGCACTCTGACTTGGGCACCTGGGTCGCTCAGTCTGTTAAGCATCTGCCTTTGGCTCAGGTCATGATCTCAGGGTCCTGGGATCAAGTCCCACATCAGGCTCCCTGCTCAGCGAGGAGCCTGCTTCTCCCCCTCCTTCTGCTGCTCCCCCTGCTTGTGTTCCCTCTCTCAAATAAGTAAATAAAATCCTTTAAATACATACATACATACATACATAAATAAATAAATAAATAAATAAATAAATAGCACTCTGACAAATAGACTGAAGAAAACTAGTTGGAAATGTCTCAGTCTTGCCCCCTTAATATTTTGATTTCATTTAAAAAAGTAGGTCTGCAGTCTCAGAGGCTGCCTTGCTGCCCCGAACGGGCCAAGCCCCTGGCCCAGCTGCCCCGAACTCTCAATCGTCATGGCTTTTTTTAAAGGTCAGATTTGGTCTATATTCAACACACGTCCCCGCCAGGCGCCCCTGGCAACCCCTTCTGCTGCAGAGGAATCACGCCCATACGCACGGCTAGTGTCCTTGCTCCCACGCACCTGTGATGGAAACGTTTGAATAGATTGCTCCTGGGATTCTAGCAAATCGTTCGCGTGTCATGTGAGAGTGACTGGATTTTGTGCACATCCCTGAACCTCACATTAACCACCTTCTTCAGCTTTAATCCAAGTTCCTTTCTGCTTGAACAGTTTTGCACTGCCTGGCACGTGGCAAGTTCTCAGAGGGCGTCTTCTTGTTTATATACAGAATGTACGGCAGCCTTGGTCATACCACAATCCGAAGTCCTTATTGGGTGTGGCGTTTCTACACTTCTGGCATTTTGGTTAACTCTTCTAACCATCATTGCATTTTTCAGACCATTTCATTTTCCGTTTATTTCCATCAGCTCTAGCAACTGATGTTCTTTGAGGAATCCCATCTTAAAAGAGATGGAACTGATCACCGGGAGTCGGTCAGTGACTATCTGGAGAGTATACAGCCACAGAGTGTTCTGAGATGTGGCCACGGGAATGTGCGGACGCCGGCGGGCGGCCAGCCTGCCCTTAGGCGAAGTGCCTTCCTCCAATGGAGTAGATCCAGAGCCGCCAAGTCAAACACACCTTCGATAACATTCTAGCACGTGCCAGACCCTCAGGGTGACTCCTGAGGAGGGAAACCAGGAAAGCTAAATACTGAAACTCGGCTATAGTGCATCCCATTTATCACCTAATGTTTTATCACGAGCATTTCCCTAAGTCAATAGGGTCATTAAATATCTGCTGGGCAACTTCGTTAATCAATTTAAAATATCCCATGATAGAGACCCGCCATGTATATGCCATGGGCTAGCCATTCCCCTACTCTTGGGACATTTCAGTTGCTTAGTGCCTTTTAATTGTTATTCTCCTTGCAAAACTGGGGAAGCTGTGCAGAAATGTTCTACCTCTGCCACCTCAGAGGTGGAGACAATCCAAGGTGGGCTTTAAAGAAAGATCAGTATGATGGAGAAAGCTTTCAGCTGTCAGAACTTTTTAGAATCACCATATAGTCACTCTCCCCCCTGCAAATTAAACAGAGACACATGTTTAAATGTTATACATTGGGTTCCTAATTAGATTAACCTGTTGAGGAGAAAATGAAGCAGGTGGTGGGTAAGAATCAAGTCAGAGGTGTGGGAGATCTGCAACAAGATGGCCCCAGGAGTCTACAGCCATGTCTGGCACCCTCAGCGGTCGTGGTGAGGGAGGGCGGGGCCCACCGTGCAGCACAGGAGGAGGGCCTCGCACGGAGCACTGGGAAACCTGCTGGTCCAGACAGATGCAACATAGCAAACGGTTTTCTCTTTGCCCAGTAAGGGCCTGGGTTCTCAAGCCCCCTTCCCACTTTTTCATGTCACCGGAGCTGGCTGACCCCCTCTACAGTCTCCCTGACAATCCTTTATCGCCTCTGTCCTAGCAGGTGAGCTCAAGAATAATTAAAAATGGTGTGATGACTTCAATTGAGATGTAGAAGTCCGAGATTCAAAATCACCTATTTTCTTGAAAGAAGACGAATAATATCCACTTTGGGTTGAATCTATATAATAGGAAAATAGGAGAACAAAATAGCTTCACGAGCATAATGCTCTTCTTTATTCATGGTAGAGCCTCTATTTACAGTTCCTCCTTATTTGGATTATACGGTTCACAGTTCCAAGGGGACATGAAATCCTGCCTCTGAATAGGCAAGGGCAGCTTTAACGAGGCAGCCGAGGGACCCCAGGTGTCTGCCGCTTCTCGTGGTCACTCTCCTCAGGTGTCACTTCCACGCTGATGATCGCATCAGGAGGCAAGGGGACTGTCCGGTTCTTCATCTGCCCAAACCCCTGCATATTTGTTTCTCTAAACTCAATTATTCTGCAGGCTCATATTATATTGAATTACACATCTCACAATATTCAAAATGGCTCATTTGTTCTGGGAATTACATGCCTCTAATTGTATCACAAAAATGCTGACACCCAGCAGAATGGTAATGAAACACGACACACGACGCCGCGGTCTCTAGAATGCAAAGCAAGAGGGCATATTTAAACATTGCTACAGTGCCAGTCAAGTGCAGAATGTATGGGAACAAATGCTATTAGGTATAATAATGATTTGTATTGATGCCACTCACTTCTCCACAGAGCTTTACTGTAAACCTTACCGGCTTTGGGTTAGCGTCCTATCTCACAGTTTGAAGAACTCACTCAGTTGTTCTTTCAAAGGCACCTAACCACTTCTAAATGACCATTTTGCCACTGACAGTTGATTACTTGAGAAACAGCAGTGACTTCCTATAATGGACACCATGGTAGGCCACCCAGATTCTCCTTCAGGGCAGTAGGATTGTTCCCCCAGCTGCTGAGCCTGCTGACTGGCCTCCCTGGGCTGTCACCCTCTCTGCAAACTGCCCTCAAATGAAGGCAGCGCCTTTACCCTGGGTCGTGGCACCAGGGGCAGGGGGAGCCCACACCTATTGACCACCCAGTACAGGAGGAAACAGCCGCGCACTGTGGGACCACCTAAGTGCCTGGCTTCACAGCCCCGCACAGTATGGCCAGCAGAGGCGCTGTGGAGCCTATCAATGCCACCTTGGCCTCTGCCCTTCCTCCTTCCACGGCTGTTGATGTGGAAAGTGCTCCCTGGTTAACTTCCTGCACCCAGTCTCCATCTCCGAGTGTGCTTGGCACCTTTATCCCTTCTCTATCAAGTTCAAACTCCTCAGCCTGGCTGCTGAGCCCCCTAAAATCTAGCCCAACCTTCTCCAAAAGTTGATGATTAAAAAGGCCAGACTTTTCATGCTCCCCCATTGAGGCCATATTCATTGCTGCTTGTGTCTTTTCATTCTTTTCCAACATGGGGGATTTTGCACCCTAACTATTCATTGCTAAGCATAAGATTGATAAACTCAATAAGGACAGACAGCTCAGAGCCTCCTTGGAAATTGATATAAATGAGAGGAATACATAAGGTGGCAGCCAGTTTTGATGGAAGAAGAAAAACTATCTATCACTGTGTCCACGTCTTGGAGAGAGACTCATGTGCCACAGGAATATCATAGCGATGATCTGTGATCCATCCCCGAGCACCACAGAACCAAACCAAACAAAACCATAGGGAGAAGAAAAGATGAGAAAAGAGAGAAAATGGGAATATACCAAAGGAGAGGAAGAAGCGACTCCACATGGGCAACTTGCCCCAAAATACCCAGGCCAGTCTCCTGTTCCCTCCAGGGCCAGCTCTTGAGAAACACCAGATGTCTACATGCTTGAGGAATTTTCCCCGTCTGATGTCTGGTAATGGGTTCGCCTGTGTGGAGGGAGGATGGCACAGTTGAGGGTAGGGATTGTGAGATACTTTTACATCCTGCTTAGCTCTCAAGTCCACATGGGCTTCAGAGGCTGGCGGCTTGGTCAAGATCACAGAGTTAATGACAGCAAATCAGATCCGCCTTTCCACAGCGTTGTAGCACTTCTGAACAATCATCAGGCTGTCACCATGACAGAGGCACTAGAAACCATAATTTAAATTAAGGATTAAATCTGTAATGGTGACATTTCGGCCCAAGCGCAGAGTTTTAGTTCACGTTAAACAAATGCAAATCCTTCATAATCCTTTTTCAAAAACACTTAAAACTGATTTTTACTCCAACAAAAGCCAAGTTTCCAAAATCAATGAATATAATTCAAAACTCTCATCTTAATTACCTTTTCTTGAGTATGCTCATTCTTTCAGATCATTTTTCCTGGGGCCTGAAACCTTTAGCACAGAGTGAGCTAGCACAGGAGAGGCATTTGGGGCTATCTGGATCTAACAGAAATTCTACACAAAACAGTCACTGAAAGGTGTTACAGAATACCTAAGTTTCAGCCAACAAAACAAAGGCTGTGAACACATTAAAATATTAAAATATCCAATACGTTGTGAAGTGGATAAATAAGGTTGTCATGCAGAATTAATCATTTCCATTGTGAGCTCCAGTGTGTTACATGAAGTTGTAATGCCCACTGTCATTTACAACAAAGGGGAGCAGTCCAGTAAGAAGAACTCATCAATAGACTCACCGATTTCCATAATGAATATTTTTAGGATGTGGCTCCTTGAAAATCACTGTAATAGAGCCCATGAGGTTTATCGACCACACTGTATTACAGGATTTTCTGAGGAGCTTGTAAAAAAAACATGATGCCTGTGCCCACCACCGACGTACTTCATAGACCCATCAGGGGCAGAGCCAGCAACTGTTTTTCAACAACTTCTCCAGATGAGCCTGCTAAAGAGCCTAACTTGAGAACCCCATCCTAAAGCATAGTCCTAAGCTTGGGAAATGTTCCTTCTCCTGTCTTTGTAAGCCTTTTCCTTTCCTAAGAACTCTGGGAATTCTGCCTCCACACCAATCCTGGTATTTATCCGAACCCTAAGATACATCCCAACATGCACCCACTCACCAAAACTCTCTACAAGCGAAAGTACTGAAGACAATTTTGCCAATGAGAAGGTCTCAGCTTGAATGCCATCCTACGTGCGGAAGGTGTGTGGTTGCATTGCTAGGGGGCTGGGTGCAATTAAACATAGTTCATGCAGGATGGAAGCTCACAGCAATATCAACTGCTTTTCTCCTTTGTAAAAGTGGGGGGGAAATTACCTGATAATTCAATCATCATCTGGTTTGTAAACAAAATTTACAAAACAAAGTTCTTAGAGTCGTTGTTAACCATTTTAATTTTTATAACAACTAGGAGAGCACACCATTTAAGGGAAGCAGAGAAGAAATAATTCTCCTGCTCTTTGCTGAGTGATCTGAGCTGCCCTTCTTGGTGAATACAGCCACATATCTTTGCAACACTTAGCCACTAATAAATTACCTTTTCAAATTCTCATCACAAAGACATTTTTTCGTGACATTAGGCTCAATTTACATATGTAGTACATATGTAGTCTGCTCTCTTCAACAACATGAGAGCCAAGCAAGCATCTTTTAACTATTTCAAAACTTACAGAAATGAGAGACAAACTCTATTAAATATTACAAGGTCATAAAGTTCATTGGCTCTCTTCAAACTTTGCTGCTAATTGTGTATAAATCCTCAAAAGAAACTCAAACAGAATCAATGTGCGCTCTCTCTCTCTCTCTCTCTCTCTCTCTCTCTATCTATCTCTATCTCTATCTCTATCTCTATCTCTCTCCAAGCATCTCCTTTCTGGCCGAAAGGCACAGATGGGAAGGAGAAAATCTTAGACCTGAGAACAGTGACACCCTCTGGCCATGGATTCCCAAGAAATGCTAAAACCAAAAAGGAAGTGCTGTCCCTGTGTGTGCTGCCTTTATGGTGGGAAGAATATGAGCTGGAGCTTAGGAGAGACACAAGACCCACACGCATGCAACCAGAGATGTCCCCAGTGCCATGTTTCCCCCTCAATCCTGCCAGTAGGCTTTGCTTCTGACCCCGATAAGCATTCATGTCCCACTGCTTTCTCTCTCTCTGCTCTCCTTAATTTAAAAGGCAGACACCATTCAAAGTGTCCATAAAAGACCCTGGTATGCCATGGGAATTCCTGGTTCGACCACAGTTTTCTCTAATTCTATGTTCACCTTGAACTCAGGAAACTTAGACAGACATTGCAGGGGAGTCTGATGATGGTATAGATGACTGTCCTCATGCAGGCCCCTGCTGGATGCTTAGGTTGGCATACTTGGACTCAGAATTTCCAATTCCAGGTCTCCCGTTCTGATCCTTCCGAGTATCTCGACTGGGGCTCATTCTTCGCAATGTCCCAAGCCCAGGTTCCCCGGGGCCTGTCAAGATCCCTGACAGTCATCACTGTCTGAGCTACAGTTTCTTGTAACTATTGTATTCATTGTCCTTTCTCTCCCAGAGATGTCCATAGTTCAAACTTTACCATGAAACACCCATCAGGGATTTCCAGTCTTACATCTCGTCCAGTATGGAAGGAGCTAGTCCCCTTCTCTCACAGATACAGGGGATTCCGGCAGGGGGGCGGGGGGAGCAGGCAGTAGGTCTGCTTTGTAAAGAAGTAGGGCAGACCTCCAGCTTCATCCTAGGGGTTCATAATCACAAGGCAGCCCCCTGGCTCCTAAAATAGTCTATCTTCTCCCTGACTTTGCAAAACACTACAAGAAAGGACAGGTCCTTTCCTTAAGATTCAGATATTCAGGACCTCAGGTTGCACATACAGTACCATCATAAGACTTAGGCAAAGATGCTCCATTAGGGCAAAAAACATGGGCATCCCCATTTTCTGTAATAGTCCACGAGGATTCATGACTTGCCAACAGAGGGTGGTCTGAATTCAGCCCCATTGCTCCATTGGCCAGATGCTGTTGCACAGGGCACAGCCTGTCCACCAGAGCGGTGGCCCCACAGATTCCCTTAGAAGACAGAGGCACTGACTTAGAGGCAGGCCTCTTGAAAGCAGGGCTTGAAAGCATGAAAGGAAGAGCAAGATAAAAGGGCAGATGCTATGTGAAACACAAACTTTCTTTTTTTTTAAGATTTTATTTACTTATTTATTGTCAGAGAGAGAGATTGAGAGAGAGGGCACAAGCAGGGGGAGCAGCAGGCAGAGGGAGAGGGAGAAGCAGTCTCCCCTGTGAGCAAGGAGCCTGATGCAGGACCCGATCCCAGGACCCTGGGATCATGACCTGAGCCAAAGGCAGACACTTAACCAACTGAGCCACCCAGGCGTCCCCAAACACAAACTTTCATCTGCTGAATAATTTCGTATCTGGAGCTTAGCCTGACTGGGAGAAGTAGGGGTTCCTGCAGGAGACTCGGGTGAATATTTCTTCGTATCCCTGAGATACCACTGGAAGTATTACCCACAGTAAGTCTTCTGTAAGCTTTTTGGTTGATAAGAGTAAGAGAGGGGTGACTAGCTGGTTTCCATGTGCCTAAAGGGTTAATTAGAGCCATATCTGGTTAAAAGTTACAATCACATGAATATGTCCCAACAGGCCACTTACTTAGCAAACGTGGTTTAACTGAGTCATCTGTATGTGTCAAGGATTCAAATATTAGATGGGAAATATGCACGTACATACAGTGTTGTACATTACGTACATAAAGGACACAAACAAATCCTCATATGTAATCCTTAAATGGCAAAGGGGAAAAAATACACCCCTGCCTCATCAATTTCACCAAAGACTGAAGAACACAGAGCATAAAGGTAATTTGGCTGCTTGCTTTGGTTTCTTTGGCATATTGATCTACCATTAACCATGAGGGTAAAGAACAATAGATAAATTCTCTAGCAAACAGCAAAGTGTTTAAGTATTTGAACAGAATATACACATGACTAAACATTTCAAGGAGCTACAGAGCATTGTTGTCTTGTCATAAAACCCCATATAAACTCTAGTTAGACTAAATCTCTCCCTAGGGCACAAATAGAAAACAATAAATTTGTCTCTAAGGTGAGGATTTAAATCTGTAACAGGACTACTGGTCCAAAGGCATTTGTTAATAAAAATTCAAAATATTCATGAAGCAAGAACAGCAGCTCTAACAGTGCATTTTCTTCTCCGGATCAAGAAGGTGTAACAAAAATGCTGCAATCCAAATATTTAATAAGTAATATCAGGGGACCTAGTGTCATATATTGTGAATAAAGACACTAGCACTAAACATTTCCATGAAACAAAAATAGTAATTTGCAGCCCACACACCAGTGCAGACAATAGAAAAAAAGAAGAGTTGTATTCTACATACTTCAGAGTTGCCCTTAGAGGCAGAATTTTGGCATGGCGGTGTGAGGGGCCCAGCGACCGCTGTCCCTGGAAAATCTACTGCTTAACTAGTGAAAATTGTTTTTTAAAATAATCACCTAGAGTCTCTGGGAATTGTCCTAAGGGCATTTAGGAAATGGAGAAACATTTGTTTGAGAAAATCTCCTAAGTCGTAAGAATTCTTATTCTGTGTAACTCTATTACACAGAGACAGGCGCTCTGGCTCAAGCCGGTGCAGACACCTAGCTCCCAGTCTCAGGCTAGTTTCACTTGGGGAGAAGTAACATACCACTGGCCCTTGTCATACCCCCAGAATCCCTGGCAGGCATGGCTGAAAGGATGAGGCTTCATTCTCCCTGCCAGCCCTACCTTATAGGGCAGAATGTCTACCCCAGGTACAGGAGGCCAACAAGACTGAGACCCCAACTGACTCCGTCCCAGCTCATCCATAGGAAGCAGTTTCACACCAGAAACAAAAGCCCAGAAGACCAGGGGCTACCACTCCAGCCCAGCACCTGCTCATACATACAGCAGGCGTGTCACTCCAGGAGAAGCAGATCAGAATGTGAATGGATTAAGCCATCCAATCAAAAGACAGCTTGTCAAACTGGATTTAAAAAAAAAAAAAAAAAGCAAGACCCAATGATATGTTGTCTATATAAAACATGCTTTAGATTCAGAGATGTACAGGGTTGAAAATAAAAGGATGGGAACACATATATAAACAGTATACATGAGAGAGGTGAAGTGGCTGCATTAATATCAGACTACAAGCACGTTAAAACAAGAAATTTTACCAGAATTAAAGAAAGACATTTATAATGATAAAAAGGTCTATCCATTAGGAAATTATAACCATTATAAACATGTATGCAACTAACAAAAAGGCTCAAAAAACACATGAAGCAAAAACTGACAGAATTGAGAGGAGAAATAGAAAATTCAACAGTAATAGTTGGAGACTTCAGTGACCCACTTACAATGATGGGTAGAACATCTATGCTTTTTGCTAGATTCATTCTAGATTCACTGTGTATGTGGCTTAGGATGCAGTAAGAACTTCCTTAAAATTCTCAGAGGAACGGCAAGGGTAAAGAAAACAGGGGAAGAGGCAAATGGGAGTGAGAGACAAAAGGAGAGAGGGAGGGGGGTAGTAGAGCCCAGGTAAATGGGTACATTACTTTAAGATAACAGTTGTTCTTCATAAACTCACGTAACATCAAATACATGCAGCACACAGCTCCTTGGCATTATCAACACTAGACAAAACAGTACAATTTCTTTGAGCATAAGATTGCCAAATAAAATACAGGATGTCCTGTTAAATTTGAATTCTAGATAAACAATGAATAGCATAGCATAAGCATACCAAAAATATACTAAGATGTATTGTGTTTACCTGAAATTCACTTTTCACGAGGCCTCCTGTAGTATTTTTATTTGCTCAGTCTCACAGCTCTATTTGAAAGTCTACCCTGTATGTGAGCTAGCCCTTGCACTCAGCATAGGGACCAGCAAAGCCTGGGTGCAGCTGAGTGTAACAAACAACACGAGTCCAACTGTGTGTGGACAGGATACCAGGGGAAGTACCAAGGACCTGAGGAGCGGCGGGTGGTGGGCAGCCTCTTGACCTTAGGAAAGTGTCAGGCCAGGAAGAGAGCACGTTGTTGGCTCTCTGGGGAAACAAAAAAAAACAAACAAACAAAAAACAATCAGCAGAACTTTGGTAAAAAGAACAGCTTACTCAGCTGTACCTGCCTTTATTACGATGATTGTAAGCACCCTGGGATGGAGGGAGGGGAACGGGGAGCGGGGGAGGTAGGTATGCCCCAACCGGGAAAGTGAGCCTGAAGACACTCAGAGGAAGAGACATGCGTGTGCAATAGGGGAAGTGTACAGCATATTCTTTGAGCGGATGCCTGCTGAAGTCAAGGAAGGCTTCGCAGAGGAGGAGGAACTGGTGCCCGACGTCAGGGACGACGGGAGAAGAAATGCACACACGTGGGCCGCGACAGACAAGACCGTGGCACCTTTTCCACCCACCCAGTGCTTGGAACATTTAGCAGCTCTGTCACAGAAGGCAAGGCCTGTTCCCGTTATTCTGTGCCCTTTGTCACATTTGGCAGGACTGCTGGGGACAGTTGTGCCAACCGTCCATAGCGCTGTGCTGAGGTCACCATTCCCATCATGGCGCACTGTCCTCAGCCGCATGCTGCCCACTGGAAAACGAGGGATCAGAGGGCCCATGCGAAGCTTTAAGGTATAGTCAGTGACCAAAAAAGGATTAACAATGGGTGTATAAGCCAGTAAAAGCTTTCCAGAAGAAAAGTTAGCCATAGGTGAAAAGAGTTTAAATCGTTTGAGCCAGCAATTCCTCCCCCTCTGGGAATTTAGTTTTATAAAAGAACCATGAACGTGCTCAAAGATTTAGAAACAAGCATGGTCACAGCTCAATGCTTCCAGTAACAAGCAAGAAATAACCTCAATGTCCAAAAATGGGGGATTAATTAAAACCAGCCTAAATCATTTACACAGAGAACATTTACTACAAGAAATTGGTTCCTAGCAATTCCGTCTCCTAGGTAATTGAGCAGTGAATGAGTGATTGATGAGGATGAATCAGGCCCACCTCCTCACCCCATCTCAGGACAACTTTCAAGGGCCATTCCAGAACCAGAGCATCCTTTAGAATCAGCAAAGGCAGCCAGCACTGAGCAGAGCATGGACAACCAACATGGGTCGGTCGCAAGGGTGCTGCATCCAGGGGACAGAACGTAATTATCAAGATGGCACTAGTTTCACAAAAGAAGACCTAATACCCTGCCGAGGCCCCAGGAGACATCACTAATGTGCTGCCTTAGTGTGGTGCTTAGTGTGGGCCATTGCTGTCTCCAAGTTGCTGAAGTACAGCCAGCAGGATTACCATGGTAGACGGTGGTGTAAAGGATCAAAAGACTCAGAGACGTGGTGTGCTAGAGGAAGCTGCCATGCAGGCGAGAAAACCCACGAGATGTCAGTGCTCCAGGGAGGACCCAAAGGACATTTCTTAGAATAAAAAATAAAATAAAATAAAATATTTGGTGGAAGGGCACAGAACAACTGAAGAGCAACATGGTGGCTGCAACTATAGGCCAGGACTGATGATCATAGATGCCCTTAGAGGACTAGCCTCCCTATTTGCAATAGGGATGAGTGACGCCAACTGTGAGGAGCAGGGTGGGCCAATTATAACGAGGAGCAAGGTCAGGGAGGCATCCAGGAGCCTGGCTGATTGAGAGCTATAGGGATGGTTAGCAGGTGAGGATATCCCTGGCAGGAATATAGATGGGCCCCTAAAGACAGTACTCTTCAACCCACACAACCAGTAGAAATTAGATATAGTTGACCAGGAAGTAGAGAACAATTGCCCAACAAAACATTATGATCTCTTGCCCTGCTTCCTTGCTAAGCCACTTCTCAAACTGGAAACACACTGACTGAGGGGAGGCTGATCCCCACAGGAAGAGACCTGCAACACCATAGTAAGTATACCGAGGGACAATTCCCCCAGTCCCTCTCCAAAGGGACCACAAAGTCCAAGTTGGCCTAGAAGTTAGGAATTTCTGCTATAAATAGGGCAGGTGACTCAGATCTACTCCATTTGGCTTTACAGATCCACTCTCCTCTCTGCCTACTGCCCAAGAAACCTGACTTGCACGAATTTCACTGATGGCCTCCCTCGCCCTCTGACTTGGTTGGGTTCAGCCAAAGAGGGGCCCTACCAAGCGTTCAGAGAGAAAAAGGCAAGTGAGGACAGGCTGTTAGTCCACTGGATCCATCCCTGCAAGGTTGCTTCAGTTTGAATATGTCCTCCATCCCATGGCCCCTGATTTTCTAAAAGCAGCCTTTGCCTAAGTGTCTATTATTCCAGGCTCTAGATTCTGGTAAACATGTCCTCCCCATGTCCCTCTGACCTAAGGGCAGTAAAAGTCTTCCTGTTGTGATTCCCTTTACCCGGCCCAACTTTTATAGTCTCATTATTAGATTAACCTCAAACTATCCCAATGCAAGAGTGTCCCTCCTTCTTGTTGGAACTCTGCCTGGTGCAGCAGCCCAGACCACCCCTCATCGAGGAACCTCCATTTCAGTGGGAAAAGGTTGAGCCAGTGACTGAAGCCATCTTGTGCAATCACTCCCTGCCTCCTCCCTCTTCACTTACCCTGAGGTCCTAGGCACCGTTGTTCATTGTGCAGAAGCAGCATGCCCTAAAGTCCCAATGATTGTGAAGGAAAGTCCTTTTGTAGCAGGATTGATTGGAAGTCATTAATCCAGTTTTATATACGAGAATACCAATAACACAATATAAAGCATTACTTTTAATTAACAAAAGCAATTAGCACTAATTAAAAAGCTCCCACATTTGTCAAAGAGCCATTTCACCTTAATTGCTAGGTGTGCTAAATAGGCAATTAAAAACAAAATAAATGAAGACCACAGATAAAAGGGAGGCAGGCTGATAGCACATAGGTGGAAATGCTCCTCTGCTTCAAAACACGCCAAAGTGCTTTTCCTCCTCATTATGCCAACTGCTGTCCAGTATGTTTAATAAGACAACATCATCAATACGTATCGGGGAGGTGGGCTAAAAATATAAAGCAAGCAGACTTGAATTTTGACATGGGAAGATAAAATTCTTTCTGGAATTTTATACAATCCACAAATGAGTCACCACTCGGTGTTTCCTTTGCCACCTTCCACAAGGACCATGGAAGCCATCCCGCGCTCCTGTTGCTTAGAGGGGTGCTGTCTCATGAGGCACGCTCTTTTCAATGCTCAGGTGGATGGCAAAGACATGAAGTTAGTTAATACACTCAGTACAAAAGCTCAGTAAAGGATGTCATACCAGACAGAATTTAACGGAACAGGTAGAATTTATGTCAGTCCTTGAAGTCGGTGTTGGAAATGTTTTCAGTAGGAAGAAAGAAGTGAGGGTATTCTAGGCAAATAGAATAGTATTAACAAAGGCTCAGAAACTGGAACTGAAATGGTTGGTTTTACACGTATCCCGTGTGTTTAGTAATATTGTAAAATATGTTGATAGGAAGTATGTCTGTTAACTGAGTTGCCCCCATAAGGGAGCAATTGAATATTTTCAACTGGGTAAGTCATACAGTATTCCAGGTAACACGACTCCAGTGGGCCCAGTGATGGCTGGCTCTCCTCTGAGCAGCAACAAGAAAAGTATTCTCTAATTCTCCAAGAAGCAACGAGCTTCCAGAGAACAAGCCCACCTGTGTTAATGTAAATGTGTGAACATCTGTGAGGTACTGCATCTCTGAAGCCTATGTCCAGGGAAGATGGGACAGTGACAACAAATTACCAGATCAGTGGAAGACAAAGTATGAGTGTATAAAGTTCTTTACGTGCCTTACAGAAATAAATCACAGTCAGTATTATTGAGCTGTTATAACTTCCCTGACAGAAGGGCAAAGTTTGGAGGCATTAAACTGTTTCAGTGGTTGATTTTAATGAAAGTGAGAAAATTCAAGACTTCATTATTTTGAAAGCACTAATATTACAAAAGGTCTTGAGTTGATGTTGCCATCCCAAATGAAAAATCTCTACCCTCAGGGATTTCTGAATCTTTCAGGAGCATTGCAATTAAAAAGCAAGCGTGAGGCAGATGTTTGGTTGGGGGAAATCACAAAATAAATAAAATGACAGGTATCTTGAGATTTAAAGTCTAGGGCTCAAGAATTTCTACTCTGAATGATGGGACAAAGTCAAGGCATTTCCATATCACTTATAATCCTAAGTCAAATTCAGTGACCCGGGAAAAATTGAAAAGTAAAAAAGGTACAGGGAGGAGGGAGTCACACACATCTCTCAAATCACTGCCAAGCTCTGTTCCTGAGAAGATACATCCATCATTTACCAAGCTCAGGGGTCTTTTTCAGTGGTTGACAAAAGGGAGCTAGAGAATGGTACCTACACCAAAGGAACATCTGGAAATATTAAGGGGGTTATTGTTTGGAACAAAATTGTGGGGCAAAGTTGATATTAGTGTGAGGGAAACAGAAACGTTAGGCATTTTGAAATATGCAGGCTAGGCTGATCCAGTGAGAGCTGTCCTGCCCAAAATACCAATAGCATCCCATTGAGAAAACTGTTAGAGCAGCACTGACTCAATTAAGCCAGGTAAACTTGTGACCATATACTCTTCTTCCTCCTTGCTTCAGCCCCAATGAAATCAAAAGCTTTTTCCTGCAAGAGTGAGAATAGACTAGAGGAAGCCACCTGGTAAGGATGTTGTCTTGCTCACATAACTAGTTGTGATGTTCTTCTATTAGTAGAGGTTCAAGGAACACAGAAAAGATGAATAAGATTTTACACATCCTCTAATCTAAGCCCACTCATCAAATGGAATTCAAATCAGAGTTGGATCAAATCAGTTCTTCCTAAACTTTACAGATCATCAGTATCTAGGCGCATGAGCACTAAAGAGTATGGAGCTTCTCCTTGAGATGATGAAGACATTCTAAAATTGACCATGGTGGTAGTTGCACATATTTGTGAATATCCTAAAAAAAAAAAAACCAACATTGAAATGTACACTTTGAATAAATGAATTGTATAGTGTGTGAATTACATCTCAATAAAGCTGTTTTTTAAAATGGAGGAGAAATAGATGGGCGGAGCAAGATGGCGGAGGAGTAGGAGACCTGGATTTCGTCTGGTCTCAGGAATTCAGCTGAATAGGGATCAAACCATTCTGAACACCTACGAACTCAACAGGAGATCGAGGAGGAGAGTAGCAACAACTCTCTGAACAGAGAAGCGACCACTTACTAGAAGGTAGGACGTGTGGAGAAGTGAATCCGAGGCGATATTCAGGAGGATAGACGGCGGGGGAGGGGGCCTCCGTCGGACACTTCTGGCAAGTGCTAGAGCCGCGGAGCACAAAATCGTACCTTCTAGAAGTCGGCTCCGCTGAGGGACGTCGCTGCAGTGGCTAAGCGGGGGGTGGAACCCTCACGGTACAGTGTGGTCTCAGGACCCTCGGGGTCACAGAAAGACCGGGGGTGCCTGAGTGCGGCAGAGCTCCCAGGTACCGGAGCAGGGAAGCCGGCTGCAGGGACGGAGCCGAGGCGCGGGCTCTCAGCTCGGGGTGGCCATAAACTGTGATCCGCGGCCCAGTCGGGCCACTGCTCCTCCAGCAGGGACCCAACAAGCGGCAAATCTGGGGAGACTCCCCTTCCTCCCCCGGGAAGAGCGGCGCGGGAGCGCACCGCAGGGATCTGCTGGGTTTGGAGACTCCACACGGGGTCGGATGCCAGAGATAGAAATGCTCG
The DNA here is from genome assembly GCF_003265705.2 of Callorhinus ursinus. Classification (NCBI taxonomy): domain Eukaryota; kingdom Metazoa; phylum Chordata; class Mammalia; order Carnivora; family Otariidae; genus Callorhinus; species Callorhinus ursinus. The sequence continues at coordinate 1,882,402 of NW_027397142.1, read as the reverse complement.
GTCACAGGCCGGGTGAGCGCGGAGTGCGGCCGGAGACCGGGGACATGGGAGTGACTGGCTGCTTTTCTCTGGGGGCGCACTGAGGAGCGGGGCCCCGAGTTCTTGCCTCCTCTGGGGCAGAGATTGGGAGGCCACCATTTTCACCCTGGTCCTCCAAAGCTGTACCAGAGCTTGCAGGGAACAAAAGCTGAGAGCAAACCCGAGCAGCTTGCTTAGCCCGGACCGACAAGGGCGGGGCAATTCCGCCTCCGGCAAAGACATTTGGGAACCATGGCAACAGGCCCCTCCCCCAGAAGATCAGCACGAACAGCCAGCAAGCCAAGACCAAGTTTACCGATCAAGGAGAACGGGAGAACTCCAGCGCTAGGGGAATACTGCACATAGAATTCATGGCTTTTTTACCATGATTCATTAGTTTTTCAAAGTTAATCTTTTTAACTGTTTTTTGTGTTTTTTTTAATTTATCTTTTTCCCTTTTTTAACCAACATCTTATCAATCCCTTTTTTAAAAAAACATTTTTTATTTTTCATTTTTAGAGTCATATTTTATCCCTTCATAGAGGTTACCCTTATTTTGGGCATATATATATATATAAGTTCTTCTCTCTTTAAAATTTTGATATACAGTTTCTTCTAACAGATCAAAATATACCCTAAATCACTAGTGTATGGCTTTGTTCTAGTCTCCTGCCTGATCACATTCTCTCCCATTTTTTTCTTTTCTTTTTTCTTGTTTTTAAATCTTCTTTCTTCCTTCAAACAACTTCTTATCAATTCCGTTTATAAAACCTTTTATAAGTTTCATCTTTACATTCATCTTCCATCCCTTCATTGTATCAACCCTTATTTTGTACATATATAAGTCTTTCTTCCTTTAAACTTTTAGGAGGCACTTTCTTCTAACAGACGAAAATACACCCAAAATCTAGTGTGTGGCACTGATCTATGCACTAGCCTGATCATATTTGATCATATTCTGTTTTTATTTTGTTTTCTTGTTTTTGTTTGTTTTTATATTTTTCTTTTTCTTTTTTTTCCTCTTTCTTTTTTCTTTCTTTCCCTTTCTTTTCCCCTGGTTTCAGGTCTTTTCTGATTTGTATAGAGTATATTTGCTGGGGACGTGGTTAACCTGTTAGCATTTTGTTCTCTCATTGATCTGTTCTCCTCTGGACAAAATGACAAGACGACAAAAATCACCTCAGCAAAAAGAACAAGAGGTAGTGCCGTCTGCCAGGGACCTACTCAATACGGACATTAGTACGATGTCGGACCTACAATTCAGAATCATGACTTTAAAGATACTAGCTGGGCTTGAAAAAAGCGTGGAAGTTATTAGAGAAACCCTTTCTGGAGAAATAAAAGAACTAAAATCTAACCAAGTCGAAATCAAAAAGGCTATTAATGAGGTGCAATCAAAAATGGGGGCACTAACTGCTAGGATAAATGAGGCAGAAGAGAGAATCAGCGATATAGAAGACCAAATGATGGAAAATAAAGAGGCTGAGAAAAAGAGAGAGAAACAACTACAGGATCACGAGGGCAGAATTCGAGAGATAAGCAATACCATAAGACGAAACAACATTAGAATAATTGGGATCCGAGAAGAAGAAGAAAGAGAGAGAGGGGCAGAAGGAATATTGGAGCAAATTATAGCAGAGGACTTCCCTAATGTGGGGAAGGAAACAGGCATCAAAATCCAGGAGGCACAGAGAACCCCTCTCAAAATCCATATAAATAGGACAACACCCCGACATCTAATAGTAAAACTTACGCATCTCAAAGACAAAGAGAAAATCCTGAAAGCGGCTCGGGAGAAGAGATATGTAACCTACAATGGTAGAAACATTAGATTGGCAACAGACCTATCCACAGAGACCTGGCAGGCCAGAAAGGACTGGCATGATATCTTCAGAGCACTAAACGAGAAAAATATGCAGCCAAGAATACTATATCCAGCTACGCTGTCATTGAAAATAGAAGGAGAGATCAAAAGCTTCCAGGACAAACAAAAACTAAAGGAATTTGCAAACACGAAACCAGCCCTCCAAGAAATATTGAAAGGGGTCCTCTAAGGAAAGAGAGAGCCTAAAAGCAGCATAGACCAGAAAGGAACACAGACAATAGACAGTCACAGTCACCTTACAGGCAATACAATGGCACTAAATTCATATCTTTCAATAGTTACCCTGAATGTAAATGGGCTCAATGCCCCAATCAAAAGACACAGGCTATCAGATTGGATTAAAAAACAAGACCCATCGATATGCTGTCTGCAAGAGACTCATTTTAGACCCAAAGACACCCCCACATTGAAAGTGAGGGGGTGGAAAACCATTTACCATGCTAATGGACACCAAAAGAAAGCTGGGGTGGCAATCCTTATATCAGACAAATTAGATTTTAAAACAAAGACTGTAATAAGAGATGAAGAAGGACACTATATCTTACTTAAAGGGTCTATCCAACAAGAAGATCTAACAATTGTACATATCTATGCCCCGAACTTGGGAGCAGCCACTTTTAAAGGCAATTAATAACAAAAGCAAAGAAACACATTGACAACAATACAATAGTAGTGGGGGACTTTAACAACCCCTGACTGAAATGGACAGATCATCTAAGCAAAAGATCAACAAGGAAACAAAGACTTTAAATGAAACACTGGACCAAATGGACTTCACAGACATATTCAGAACATTCCATCCCAAAGCAACGGAATACACATTCTTCTCGAGTGCCCATGGAACATTCTCCAGAATTGATCACATCCTAGGTCACAAATCAGGTCTCAACCGGTACCAAAAGATTGGGATTATTCCTTGCATATTTTCAGACCACAGTGCTTGGAAACTAGAACTCAATCACAAGAGGAAAGTCAGAAAGAACACAAATACATGGAGGCTAAAGAGCATCCTACTGAAGAAAGAATGGGTCAACCAGGAAATTAAAGAAGAATTAAAAAAAATTCATGGAAACCAAAGAAAATGAAAACACAACTGTTCAAAATCTTTGGGATACAGCAAAGGCAGTCCTGAGAGGAAAGTATATAGCAATACAAGCCTTTCTCAAGAAACAAGAAAGGTCTCAAATACACAACCTAACCCTACACCTAAAAGAACTGGAGAAAGAACAGCAAATAAAGCCTAAACCCAGCAGGAGAAGAGAAATGATAAAGATCAGAGCAGACATCAATGAACTAGAAACCAAAAGAACAGTAGAACAGATCAACGAAACTAGGAGCTGGTGCTTTGAAAGAATGAACAAGATTGATAAACCGCTGGCCAGACTTATCAAAAAGAAAAGAGAAATGACCCAAATCAACAAAATCATGAATGAAAGAGGAGAGATCACAACCAACACCAAAGACATACAAACAATTATAAGAACATATTAGGAGCAACTCTATGCCCGCAAATTAGATAACCTGGAAGAAATGGGTGCATTCCTAGAGATGTATCAACTACCAAAACTGAACCAGGAAGAAATAGAAAACCTGAACAGACCTATAACCACTAAGGAAATTGAAACAGTCATCAAAAATCTCCCAAGAAACAAAAGCCCAGGGCCAGACGGCTTCCCAAGGGAATTCTATCAGACATTTCAAGAAGAATTAATACCTATTCTCCTGAAACTGTTCCAAAAAATAGAAATGGAAGGGAAACTTCCAAACTCATTTTATGAGGCCAGCATTACCTTGATCCCAAAACCAGACAAAGACCCCATCAAAAAAGAGAATTACAGACCAATATCCTTGATGAACATGGATGCAAAAATTCTCACCAAAATACTAGCCAATAGGATCCAACAGTACATTAAAAGGATTATTCACCATGACCAAGTGGGATTTATCCCTGGACTGCAAGGTTGGTTCAACATCCACAAATCAATCAACGTGATACAATACATTAACAAAAGAAAGAACAAGAGTCATATGATCCTCTCAATAGATGCAGAAAAAGCATTTGACAAAGTACAGCATCCTTTCTTGATCAAAACTCTTCAGAGTATAGGGATAGAGGGTACATACCTCAAGATCATAAAAGCCATCTATGAAAAACCTACAGCGAATATCATTCTCAATGGGGAAAAGCTGAGAGCTTTCCCCCTAAGGTCAGGAACGCGGCAGGGATGTCCACTCTCACCACTGCTATTCAACATAGTATTAGAAGTCCTAGCCACAGCAATCAGACAACAAAAAGAAATCAAAGGCATCCAAATCGGCAAAGAGGAAGTCAAACTCTCACTCTTTGCAGATGATATGATACTGTATGTGGAAAACGCAAAAGACTCCACCCCAAAACTGCTAGAACTCATACAGGAATTCAGTAGAGTAGCAGGATATAAAATCAATGCACAGGAATCCGTGGCATTCCTATACACCAACAACAAGACAGAAGAGAGACAAATCAAGGAGTTGATCCCATTTACAACTGCACCCCAAACCATAAGATACCTAGGAATAAATCTAACCAAAGAGGCAAAGGATCTGTACTCAGAAAACTATAAACTACTCATGAAGGAAACTGAAGAAGACACAAGGAAATGGAAAAACGTTCCATGCTCATGGATTGGAAGAACAAACACTGTGAAGATGTCAATGCTACCTAGAGCAATCTACACATTCAATGCAATCCCCATCAAAATACCATCCACTTTTTTCAAAGAAATGGAACAAATAATCCTACAATTTGTATGGAACCAGAAGAGACCCCAAATAACCAGAGGAATATTGAAAAAGAAAAGCAAAGCTGGCGGCATCACAATTCCCGACTTCCAGCTCTATTACAAAGCTGTCATCATCAAGACAGTATGGTACTGGCACAAAAACAGACACATAGATCAATGGAACAGAATCGAGAGCCCAGAAATGGACTCTCAACTCTATGGTCAACTTATCTTTGACAAAGCAGGAAGGAATGTCCAATGGAAAAAAGACAGTCTCTTCAACAAATGGTGTGGGGAAAATTGGACACCCACATGCAGAAGAATGAAACTGGGCCATTTCCTTACACCACACACAAAAATAGACTCCAAATGGTTGAAAGACCTAGACGTGAGACAGGAGTCCATCAAAATCCTAAAGGAGAACACAGGCAGCAACCTCTTCGACCTCAGCCACAGCAACTACTTCCTAGAAACATCGCCAATGGCAAGGGAAGCCAGGGCAAAAATGAACTATTGGGATTTCATCAAGATAAAAAGCTTTTGCACAGCGATAGAAACAGTCCACAAAACCAAAAGACAACCGACAGAATGGGAGACAATATTTGCAAATGACATGTCAGATAAAGGGCTAGTATCCAAAATCTATAAAGAACTTATCAAACTCAACACCCAAAGAACAAATAATCCAATCAAGAAATGGGCAGAAGACATGAACAGACATTTTTCCAAAGAAGACATCCAAATGGCCAACAGGCACATGAAAAAGTGCTCAACATTGTTCAGCATCAGGGAAATCCAAATCAAAACCTCAATGAGACACCACCTCACACCCATCAGAATGGCTAGAATTAACAAGTCAGGAAACGACAGATGTTGGCGGGGATGTGGAGAAAGGGGAACCCTCCTACACTGTTGGTGGGAATGCAAGCTGGTGCAACCACTCTGGAAAACAGTATGGAGGTTCCTCAAACAGTTGAAAATAGAGCTACCAGCAATTGCATTACTGGGTATTTACCCCAAAGATACAAATGTAGGGATCCGAAGGGGTACGTGCACCCCAGTGTTTATAGCAGCAATATCCACAATAGCCAAACTGTGGAAAGAGCCAAGATGTCCATCGACAGATGAATGGATAAAGAAGAAGTGATATATATACACAATGGAATATTATGCAGCCATCAAAAGGAATGAGATCTTGCCATTTGCAACGACATGGATGGAACTGGAGGGTGTTATGCTGAGTGAAATAAGTCAATCAGAGAAAGACATGTATCATATGACCTCGCTGATATGAGGAATTTTTAACCTCGGGAAACAAACTGAGGGTTGCTGGAGTGGTGGGGGGTGGGAGGGATGGGGTGGCTGGGTGACAGACATTGGGGAGGGTATGTGCTATGGTGAGCGCTGTGAATTGTGCAAGACTGTTGAATCACAGATCAGTACTTCTGAAACAAATAATGCAATATATGTTAAGAAAAAAAAAAGAAGAAGATAGCAGGAGGGGAAGAAGGAAGGGGAGCAAGTCGGAGGGGGAGACAAACCATGAGAAACGATGGACTCTGGAAAACAAACTGAGGTTTCTAGAGGGGAGGGGGTTGGGGGGATGGGTTAGCCTGGTGATGGGTATTAAAGAGGGCACGTTCTGCGTGGAGCACTGGGTGTTATGCACAAACAATGAATCATAGAACACTACATCAAAAACTAATGATGTAATATATGGTGATTAACATAACAATAAAAAATTATTTAAAAAAATAATGATGTATGGTGATTAACATAACAATAAAAAATTTAAAAAAATAAAATGGAGGAGAAATTAAAACCTCTGTAAAACAGAAACTAAAAGGGTTTGTTGCTATCAGAACTGCTCTACAGGAAATATTAAAGAGAATCTTTCAGACTGAAACAAAAGGACACTTACAGTAACTCAAATCTACATCAAGAAATAAAGAGCACCAGTAAAGAAAACCACATGGGTTAATATAAAGGTAGTATAAATACATTTTTTGTTTGCAAATCCTTTTTTTCTATTTGTTTTAAAATACAACTGCCTAATGCAATAATTACAAATCAGATTGATTGGCACACAATATATAAAGATGTAATTTGCGAAAACAACAACATAAAAGCTATAGACAAGCAAAGTTTTTGTGTACTATTAAAGCTAAATTTGTATTTGTCTGAACTGTATCTTACAAATCCACAAGTTAACGGTAATCCCCCAGGGCAATCACTAAGAAAATAACTCAAAAATATACAGCAAAGGAAATGAGAGAATCATAATTCTATACAAGAAAAACATATCTTTAAAACAAAAGAAAGCAACAGTGGAGGAATTGAGGACCCAAAGAGATTGAAGACACACAGAAAACAAATATCAAGGTAGTTGGTGCCAAGCCTACCTTATTGATAATTACATTAAATGTAAATGGATTGAAATCTCAAGTTAAAAAGGCAGAATTAGATTGGCAGAATGGTTAATCTAACATGATCCAACTATATGCTGTATACAAAGTACACAAAGGGTTAGGGTTAGTTAGGTGGTGAACATCTCCACCTCCAGATGGAGGAGGAGATGCCTCACGGTGCCTCAGCAAGGGATAGCAACTTCCCATTGCATCCACTACCAGTCAAAAACCAAAACCAAAACCGTACACCAACTGACTGTTTGACATTCCCTTAAGATGCTAGTAAACTGCTAAGTAAATGTGCAAGAAAAGAAATTAGAGCCGAGATGCCCTTCAACAGATGAATGGATAAAGAAGATGTGGTCCATATATACAATGGAATACTACTCAGCCATCAGAAAGGATGAATACCCAACTTGTACATCAACATGGATGGGACTGGAGGAGATGATGCTAAGTGAAATAAGTCCCGCAGAGAAAGTCAATTATCATATGGTTTCACTTATTTGTGGAACATAAGGAAGAGCATGGAGGACATTAGGAGAAGGAAGGGGGAAAATCGGAGGGGGAGATGCCATGAGAGACTATGGACTCTGAGAAATGAACTGAGAGTTTTAAGGGGAGGGGGAGGGGGGATGGGTTAGCCCAGTGATGGGTATTATGGAGGGCACGTACTGCATGGAGCACTGGGTGTTATACGAAAACAATGAATCATGGATCACCACATCAAAAACTAATGATGTATTGTATGGTGACTGACATAACATAATAAAATTAAATTAAATTAAAAAAAGAAATTAGAAAACAAAACCACTTATGAACAGATATTTTCTAACTTTAAAAAATAGCATGAATCCAATAATGTGTAAAGCATATTATATATATCATAGCCAATTAAGGTTTATGACAAGAAGTCTTAAAAAGTCATTCTTAATATAATTCACTACTTAATAGATAAAAGAGGAAAGGTACATGATCATCAATAAGGGAAGAAAAATATTTGATAAAATTAAATGCCGATTAACAATTTTTTTAAATAAAAATACTTTAGGAAAAAAAATAAAAATACTTTAGGAACCTAGTGACAGCAGAGAAAATTCCTCAAGCCTGATAAAGTGTGTGTATGGTTTTTTATTTTTTAATATTTCTGGTCAGCACTTCTATTCAACATTATATCAGAGATGATAGCCGTGGCAATAAGAAGAGAAAGAGAAATAAAAGTTATAAACACCAGAGAGAAAGAAATAAAATTTTCCTTTTCTGCAGATGACATATTATCTGCCCTGCTTGGAAAAGTTTGTCAAAAGATTATCTTGGGCATTTTTTCATGTGTCTGTTGGCCATTTGTATGTCTTCTTTGGAGAAATGTCTGTTCATGTCTTTTGCCAATTTCTTGACAGGATTATTTGTTTTTTGGGTGTTGAGTTTGAGAAGTTCTTTATAGATCTTGGATACTATATCCTTTAGCCCTTTATCTGATATGTCATTTGCAAATATCATCTCCCATTCCGTAGGCTGCCTTTTAGTTTTGTGAACTGTTTCCTCAACATCACTCAGCATCAGGGAAATACAAATCAAAACCACAATGAGATACCACCTCACACAGGTCAGAATGGCCAAAATTAACAAGTCAGGAAACGACAGATGTTGGCGGGGATGTGGAGAAAGGGGACCCCTCCTACACTGTTGGTGGGAATGCAAGCTGGTGCAACCACTCTGGAAAACAGTATGGAGGTTCCTCAAACAGTTGAAAATGGAGCTACCCTACAACCCAGCAATTGTACTACTATGCATTTGCTCCGAAGATACAAATGTAGTGATCCAAAGGGGCACCTGCACCCCAGTGTTTATAGCAGCAATGTCCACAACAGCCAAACTGTGGAAAGAGCCCAGATGTCCACTGACAGATGAATGGATAAAGAAGAGGTGGTGTATATATATACATACAATGGAATGTTACTCAGCCATAAAAAAGAATGAAATCTTACCATTTACATCGATGTGGATGGAACTGGAGGGTATTATGCTGAGCGAAATAAATCAATCAGAGAAAGACAATTATCATATGGTTTCACTCATCTGTGGAATATAAGAAACAGTAAAGAGGATCACAGGGGCAGGGAGGGAAAACTGAATGGGAAGAAATCAGAGAGGGAGACAAACCATGAAAGACTCTTAACTCTAGAAAACAAACTGAGCGTTCCTGGAGGGGAGGTGGTGGAGGGATGGGGTAATTGGGTGATGGGCATTAAGGAGGGCACGTGATGTGATGAGCACTGGGTGTTATATGCAACTGATGAATAAACTGAACTCTATCTCTGAAACTAATGATGTACTATATGTTGGCTAATTGAATTTAAATAAATAGAAAAAATATTATCTTGGATTTTTTATATAAATATTCCAAATTTTTAAACACAGTAGTAGTGCCCTGGATCTTGATATCCAACAAGATAGGATTCAGGCCTCAGAGCACTAAATGGGAAAAGAAACAACATATTGTAATGTTAAATGCTATACTTCACAGTTAATAATGTAACTGATGGCTATGAACCCCCAAACACAGGAACAACATCCATAAGCCAGACATAAGAGATAATGGTGAAATATGGGGAAATAATATGACACTTGGGACCCAAACAGATCAAGCAGACTAAAAATTAAATATACAGAATGCCTATGCAAATAATCCTCACAAATTTAATGTTATGCATCATACTTTTAGTAGAAACCAAATTTGCAAGATTTCTAGAAAAAAATATGTTGAAAACACTGCATAACAATCTGTGAGATCTAGCTAAAGCAATGCTCAAAGGAAAATTGTAGACGTACGTATCAATAATGATATTCAAATATATCCTTCAGGGTCCCAGCTGAATACAGATGGCGCACTCAAGGAGTGTGACTGATTATTTGTAATTTGTAGGTGTCCAGCAGGAGCAAGGAGCTATTTCCACGCCTACACCTGAAATGTCAAGAAGAAAGAAGGTTACTGATCCCAGAGAGAGACCCCCATAGGTCTTACAGCAGCTGTAAGACACCACTCAGTGAGGGCTGTGGCCAGCCTTCCAGGGTCTTTTAAGTATATTTTTAAAAAACACTCCTAAAAAGAAAACATGGCAAACATGATATAGGTAAGCTCCTTGACATGGGTCTTGCCAATGGTTTTTTTGGATTTGACACCAAAAGCACAAGCAACAAAATAAAAATTAAAAAGTGGGACTACATCAAACCAAAAAGCTTCTGCACAGTGAAGGAAATCATCAACAAAACAAAAGGCAGCCTACCCAGTGGGAGAACATATTTGCATATCACATATCTGGTAAGGGGTTCTATCCAAAATATATAAAGAACTCGTATAACTTAATAGCAAAAATACAATCTAATTTTAAAATGGGCACAGGAACTGAATAAACATGATTCCAAAGAAGACATACAAATGGCCAACAGGTACATGAAAAGGTATTCAACATCACTCATCAGGGAAATGCAAATCAAAACCACGATGAGGTATCTCCTCACACCTGTTAGGATGACTCTCATCAAGAGGAGAAGAGATAGTGGGTGCTGCCAAGGATGTGAACAAAGTGGAACCTTTGTACAGTTAGTGGGAATGCAAAATGGTGCATCTGCTGTGGAAAACAGTATGAAAGTTCCTCAAAAAATTAAAAATAGGGGCGCCCGAGTGGCTCAGTCATTTAGCATCAGCCTTCAGCTCAGGTCATGGTCCCAGGGTCCTGGGATCGAGCCCCGCATCAGGCTCCCTGCTCAGCGGGAAGCCTGCTTCTCCCTCTCCCACTCCCCCTGCTCGTGTTCCCTCTCTCTCTCTCTCTGTCTCTCTCTGTCAAATAAATAAATAAAAAATCTTTTAAAAAAATTAAAAATAGAACTACCATATGATCCAACAATCCCACTTCTGGGTATTTATCCAGAAGAGTTGAAATCAAGATCTCTAAGAGACATCTGTCCTCACTCCCATGTTCATTGCAACACTACTCACAATAGCCGAGATAGGGAAAAAACGTAAAACGGATGGATAAAGAAGGTGTGAGATATATATATATATATAATAGAATATTATTCATCCCTTCAAAAGAACGAAATTCATCCATTTGCGACAACCTGGATGAATTTGGAGGACATCATGCTGCCTGAAATAAGTCAGGCAGCAAGGGATAGATACTGCATGATTCCACTTACATAAGGAATCTAAAATAGTCAAATTCATAGAAACAGTAGAATGGTGGCTACCCATCCTCTCTTTGCCCTTTAAACATTCCTAATCTAACCCACAAGGACTCTGGAGGCGGAAGCCAGCCTGACAGCCTACTAGTACTGTGGCTAACCAGACATAAATTTCAGACTGGAGGGCCACATATCTGGCTTCCTCACACCTGCCTTCCCATGCCTAGCACAGGGCTTCAAGCATAAGACTGCATCTTTAAAACAGACGAGGAGTGCAGACTGGCCGATGAGGGCTGCTCCAGAGAACACATTTGCCTTGACTCAATGTACCAAGATGGTATTTCTGGCAATCCAGTGGGTGGGTGAGAAAGCTGTTTAATAAAGGGTATGTTTCTGGCCAAAGTTCTCATAAATTATGTGAGCAATCACCAGCTCTGATTATGCTCATGGTCAGATGGAGACTGCAGCCCATTCCCTCTCAATTAAAAGTGCCAGAAGACATTTTCCCACCTAAAGTTATTTTAAAATACAGACATCAGGCTGTTGGGACTTGAGAGAGCTAGAGCTTACTGCTGAGATTCATGGCCTTGTTCTCAACAAAGCACAGGAAACCTCCGCACTGCGGCTAACGTTGCATTAGTCCATGCCCGCGCTGGGCTCCCAGGGGCATCTGCAGAATTTTGGATGCCAAGAACAACCACAGGATACCCAAGGGGATATACAATCTAAGCTTGTTGGAGTCCAATTTCTAACAGTGTCGGAAACTAATTTCTTCCAAGCCTTAACTGTCGGTCTATCACGACATAACCACGGCCAGTGTTGTGAATAAAACAGGCTGCCCTTGAACCTCTGCTTCAACTCTGTCTATGCCCAGCCTGCACTACGGGAGGGGTCCAGGGTTTCCCTGGTGAGTTTCCTTGAATTTTTGTGCAGTCCCCAGGCTGCCTGAGAAAGACAGGAGAGATAGGTAATGTCAGCACGAAATGGGGGATGGAAAAGCTAACAGCTTCCATTAACTGCAGAAGTCTTGCCCTGCCAGGGAAATCCCTAAGCCAGGGAGGATGGGTTGTGGACCCCAATGACACTTCAGCAATCCTGCAGGTGAGCTGCTGAGACTAACAGGAAGATGGACTTATGACGGAGCCCACCTGAGCCCCACCTGCTTTCTGTGTGCATCCGCTGTACAGAAGGGGCCCACGTTCCACGTTCACACGACTCTGGACAACTTCCCACCACGCGTACACTCACTGAGCACACACACTGCTCTGGCAAGGGCTGCTCTGGACTGAGGACAGGGCTGGAAAGGGTGAAAAACCTCTACTCCAGGAGCTTCTGCTTCACTGGGGAAGAGAAAACAAAAAATGACGAATTCTTCCATTGTGAGCATTGTAGGTATAGATGGTGGTCAGGGCAATAAACAAAACAGCCAGGGATCTGGACCATGAAGAATGCCAAAGGCTTTCTCCTTATTGAACTTGGTCAGGCTCCTCTCACCCCCTTTCCAAGGAGACCTCGCCCTTTGGCCCCATCCTTGCTGGGCCTGCAGAACCCACTTTTTGCAAGAATCCTGCTAAGGTCATTGAAAGAAAATCCCCCAGCCTTGACATTGGATCACCCTGGCCCGCCTGTAGCAAGAGTCCATCAGATTAGCAGTGTGGCTGGGGCCCCCTGACCCTTGACATCTCCTCCTCCTCGTTTTCCAACCACTGGCCCCCCCTCCCCAAAACTACTGTTTGCCCATAAATCCCCACTTGTCCTTGTGTTCAGAGATGAGCCCAATTGCTCTCCCTGTTGTGAGCCTGGACCCCTATCTCACTGGTCCTCAGGAAGATTTCCTTACTCTTTTAACAAGTATTAGCATAAGTTTTTCATTAACAAAAACCACAGGAAGAGGCATATTGTTTTTGATAAGGTGGGTGAGGCCTCTCTAACAGCCTAGGCCTGAAGGATGAGCGTGGGTGAAGGAGAGGAGCAGGTGCGAGGCTGGCTCTGGCCTGTCCCCAGACCTCACCTGCGGGGCCGTGTGATGGGGCCTAGGGGGTGGGAGCTGTTGAGGAGGTGGGCAGGGCCACATCCCACTCGCAGGCCTTGCTAGGAATATTCACAGATCCTTGGAAGGGAGAGCCAGGGAAGGTTTGTAAGGAGGGGCGTGTCATGCTCCAAGTGCCTCTCCAGAAGAAGGTGGTAGTTAACTTTTGCGTTTATATCTATTACCCACCTGAGGCCGAGCATACACCATGTGCTGGCCACACAGCAAATTCATGGTTTGTCTAAATTGTTAGCTCAAGACTCAGGAAGAGCTACCGAACATTGAAGTTTCCCGTGAGGAGCTAGAAGAGGACAGAGAATAAAGCTACAGCCTGAATTCGGAAGCTCTCTTTATTGAAGCAGTATCGCGGGCAGCTCGAGGGACCTGGACTTCATTACACAGTGCAGCTGTGCCCAGCTCTGTCCTCAGCATACTGCTATTTAAGAAGGATGCGACATCCCCAAGGAGTCGGAGAAAACAGTGCGTGGGCTTTAGAAAAGCTAAGCTATCCTGCCGGTGCAGAATCGCATTTTCAAAGCAGCCGTCCAGCGAGAGCAAAGCAGGGCTGAGTGCAAGGAAAGATCAGGACTCAGTTCCCTTATTTCTCACCCACCCACCTGCCCCTTACCCCCCACCTACTCATGGGCCGGCCATAGGGGGCAGAGCACACTGCGGGGGCTTGGTGGGGCTTCTCACATCCTAAGAATGCTTCCCCAAATGGTTAGACGATGATATGTCAGAGGACATCCAGATACCAAAACAGCACCTGAGAAGATGCTCAACGCCATTAGTTGGAGAAATGCAGATCAGAACCACACTGGACATGTCACTTCACACTCGCTATGGTGACTGTGATTTTAAAAAATGGAAAATAACAAGTGTGGGTGAGGATGTGGACAAGTTCAAAGCCTCACGCACTGCTAGTGGGAATCATATGCGGTGCAGCCGCTGCAGAAACCAGCTTGGTGGTCCCTTACAAAATTAAAGATAGAGGGGTGCCTGGGTGGTTCAGTCAGTTGAGCATCCAACCCTTGATCTCAGTTCAGGTCTTGATCTCAGGGTCGTGAGTTCAAGCCCCATGGTGGGCTCCATGCTGGGCATGGAGCCTACTTAAAAAAAAAAAAAAAAAAAAAAATATATATATATATATATATATAGAGAGAGAGAGAGAGAGAGAGAGAATTACCATGTGATCCAGAAATCCCATTCCTAAGTATATACCCAAAAGAATTAAAAACACACATGATCATAGCAGCGCCATTCACAGTAGCCAAAACGTAGAAACAACCCAATGGCCATCAATGGATGGATGGGTAAACGTGTGGCATGTCCATACAATGCCATCTTATTCATCTGTCAAAAGGACTAAAGTCCTTATATATGCTACGACATAGACGAGCCTCCAAAGCAAGATGCTGAGTGAAAGAAGCCAGTCATGAAAGACCACTTGTCCTATGAGATCCCACTTCTATGAAATATACAGAACAGGTAAAGCATCGAGACAAAAAGACCGGTGCCTGCCAGGAACTGGGGGCAGAAAGGGAGAATGGGATCTAACTGCTTCGTGGGCAGTTTTCTTTTGGGGTCATGAAAATGGTTTGGCACTGAATAGGCGTGCTGTTCCCACAGTGCTGTGAATATACCAAATGCCAGTGACTCATACACTTAAAGTAGTTAATGTTATGTGATGAGATTTTATGTCATTTTTTTTTTAAATTTACATTCAGCCAACACTTTCTGAAACAAAACCACTCCAGCTCAACCCCCTGTGACTCAGTTTTCAACATCTCTAGGTCAAAAGAGCTCCATTGTTCTGCGGCGGCTGACCCTCCATGTCCTTGGCCCAACCTTGCCCTCAAGCATGCCGCCACAGGGGTGGTCAGTGGGGGTGGAGACAGTAACACCCCGTGGGTTTCTCTTCTACCTTTGAGGAAGTGGATGTAGGCACAGTGTTCACATCAAGGATTCTCTGAGGCCCAAATACCGAAAGCATTAGTGTGATCTCAGGCACTGAATAAACTTGAATGTGGACCAATTAATATCTTTGACTCTAAGGAACAATGCCAACCCTTCTTACCTAACTGAGAGAGCTTTTTGAGGACCAAATGCAATGTTACAAGTGAATCAGTTCTGAATAGAGTCAAGCATGGTAAAAAGGTTTTGAATTTATTGTAATTCTATATACAATGTCTTCTTTTCCCCTTTAGGATGTGTGACTAGTGAAACATCCCTAGAAATCAAATATTCTGATTTACGTCAAATTGCCATACACACGAATTACAAATGCACTGGGAAAACACTCATAAATTACTGGAGAGTAATGGGATTCATCTCTGAATATCAAGAAGGCACTTTGTGGTAAGGATGTACATCACCAACCATCCAGCAGAAGATATGGGTAAAATCAACAGGGATTTGGAATTAACAGGATGCCAAATATTGATGTGCTTAGAGACACTTTGGTTTATAAGAAAAAACAAAGGCACAATGAATGAACCATATTCAACAGAAAGCTAACTTCTGGCCTAAGTGTGTATATTTTCAGGGACTTGGATAAGAGCCGCTGCCATGAACTACCTGTCCCTCTGGCTCTGAATCCTATTCTTCTCCTTTCTTTTTTTTTTTTTTTAAGATTTTGTTTATTTATTTGAGAGAGAGAATGAGATAGAGAGCACATGAGAGGGGGGAGGGTCCGAGGGAGAAGCAGCAGGGAGCCCAATGCGGGACTCGATCCCGGGACTCCAGGATCATGACCTGAGCCGAAGGCAGTCGCCTAACCAACTGAGCCACCCAGGCGCTCCTATTCTTCTCCTTTCATATAAACAAGAGAAAGATGATGGTACCTACGTGGAGAACACTCCAGGAGAGATTTCTTCAAGAAGACAAAAGTGATTCACTGCCAAGTGCATATGAATATATCGAGAGTAGATTTACATAATGGGGAGAGAATCTGGTGTTGAATTAGCGGTAAGTACCTACAGCAACAAGGAAAGAACGAGAAGGAAGAAGAAGAAGAGGAGGGGGGAGGGAGGGAGGAAGGAAGAAAGGGAAAGAAGGAAGCTATCCTCTACAGAAAGAAAAGAAACCTCACTATGCCACAAAGCCCAGCTCTAAATAGGCTTTGCACGGTCACAGTAATATCAGCACCAACATGTGAGTCAAGCCCAACGCAGCTTCCCCAAGGTAGCCACCGGGCACCTTCATGTTCGCAGAATAAAAGAATGAAAAGTAGTGGAGATACAGCAAAACTCCATTAAGGTGGAACTTGCCCTTAATTGCTTCCAATTATTGATCAAATACTCAGCAAGAAATATAACTTTAAAAGCTCCCAACCACCCGCAATAACTCAAACCATTAACAATGTGTTGCCAAGTGGAAAGCTTTTGAGCACCTGCTTTAATGAAAATAATTATAATTAGCAAACTGATTAGAGTCAAAAGCTGCTATTTGAAAGCAGTTTTTCTGAAGTAAGATGAGCATTCCCCCGGGGAATTATAATCATTATTAATTTGCTCAGACTTAAAGCCTTCCTAACACAGCTGATGCAGGGGGGTTGCTTATAGTGGGCACTGGATATTTTGCCTGCCCATGATCCATTTTCCATTTTTCTGATAAACAGTGAGTGGCCTTCTTGAGTACCATGTTTCCCCCATTCTGTGTCCCTTGCTCAGATGTGGCTGTCTCCACCTCTGCTCCAGGGGTGGACATGTACCCAGGCCTGGGCAAACCAAACACTCAGTTCCCTAGGCACTATGACACAGGACCCAACCCAGTTCCAATTCAGGGACATAATGTTGGAGTTCAGGGCAACGAAATCCTCATTCTGCTGAAATTGCTAACAATGAGAGAGCTAGCCCTAGCCTCAACCTACCACATTCTGTGCAGCGAGACAGCCCGAACCTACAAAAATAAAGTCTTCGAAGTAAAGGAAGACAGGAGGGAAACGGGGAGCGAGACACAGTGAATGGGTTAATTATGTGAGTTCCTGGATCTAGCCATGCCTGAATCTATCCCTGGAAGCTTCAGTTTAGTCATCCAATAGATTGCCGTTTTTAATTAAAGCAATTAAAGTTGGAGTTACTTATGAAAAAGAGTTCTAGCCAATACCACTCCTTTGCTTTCCCAAGAAAGTCAACCTTGACAATGGTACAGATGTAATTTCCAGTACAGCTCTGTGCAAGCTGAAACTAACTCCACATAAATAAGGAATAAATTGAATGTTTGATTATACCTCTTCCTAGGAAATGAATAGTCTTTATATCTTGCAGAGGGTACAACCAAGATCAGCAAAATGCCTGCAGAGACTTCCTGTCCAGGGCCACACAGCCAATTTATCTCTAAGTCAATAAAGAGCAGTGCCCAGCTTACCATTGAGAGCAGTGTTTCATGGAAAAGACACAAAGGAACAGAATATTGTCTCTTCCTTAGCTGTACAGTCACTTTGAGACTTCGGACATGCATCCTACCTCAAGGAGATCTGGTGATGCGGACCAGCAGCATAAGCTAGTGGGAGATGCCCTGTATTTGTTTCCAGAATTGCATTCTCTATTGGGCAATGTCTGATTGGGTCCAACATAAAGTACACCCACTGGACAGAGGTCTGTACTAGCTGCCCCCTCAGGTCCAGCCCAGGCATGTTTGTCATTGGCTTAGGTACCGATCCCATTACCTCACTCAAAGGTATGACAACGAAGAGCAGGAGCCATAGCAACTTTATACCAAGTTCACCCTTGGGGAGCTACTTCTCCAATAGAAGGTGTAGCCTTGCTCCCAGGGTCCCAGGCCACAGCTCCTCTACCACGCTCATGAGGTTCACAGAGCTTCCATATTTGATATGGCTACCCCTTCTCACCACAGACTTGACAGGTTCAGTGGCTCAAGTGACAGGATAGCTTATACCCTGGCCTGGACTCTCTGCCGAGCCCTCTGTTGAAACTAACAGCCTTCCCACTCACCCACTTCCTGGGGCAGGAATATTCCTCAGAGTGGTAATGTGCTGCTTCCGAAACCTGAAGAGGCATACCAAGTCCAGTGCCTCTTTCTCAGCAATAAGTGTGTCAAGGTTCAAAACTCTTCATTCACCTTACCGGAGAAATCCCATAAACTGCACTGATACGGCAGGGCCCCAAATATTCATGGGGTTTTATCTCTTATCTTCTGGCTCCCAGTGAGTTACTAGGGCATTTAGGGAAATTGCTACTTTCTGTTCATCAGATCCAATTAGCATTTTGTCACCAATATTATGGACCAGTATGGGGTTGTGTTGGGATGTTTAAGGTCTCTATGGACTCTATTATGACAAACAACTGAAAAGTCCACACAGCCATGGGGCAAAACAGAGAATGAGAACTGTTGTCCCCACTTCCTGAAGATATATTGATTTTTATGTTCCTTACTGATGACCCAAGAAGAAAGTATTTGGTTTCACCCCTAGGTATATACCCAAGAGAAACGAAAATATGTCTATGCAAAAACTTGTACAAAAGTGCTTATAACAACATGTTATTTATAATAACCAGAGCAGAACAACCCCAATGTCTAACCACTGATGAATGGATAAACCAGTGTGGTACATCCGTATAATGGAACACTATCTGGCCGTAAAAGAAATGGAGTACATTATAACAGGGATGAACCTCGAAAACGTGCTGAGTGCAAAGAAGCCCGTCACAAAGGAACACGTGGGCATGGTTCTGTTCATATGCCACCTCCAGAACAGAGAACCCTATAGAGACAGAAAGTAGAATAGTGGATTCTTAGGGCTTAATGGGGCTAAGGAGATGGAGGGCTAACAGGTCCAGGGTTATCTTTCTAAGAGGATGAAATGATCTAAAATTGACTGGGGTGATGGTTGCATACATCCGTGAGTGTACTAAAAATCATTGAATTCAACACTGTAAATGGGTAAGTTGTACAATGTGTGAATTATAGCTCAGTAAATCTAGTCAAAGAGAAGGGGGCAGAAGAAAACATCTGTAGGTCAACAACCACGTATCAAAAGCCAGAGGCTATGCTGGGCCCCTCCATGAAAGTCCCACGGCCAGCATGGCCACGGCGGTGGGGCTACCACCCAGTTAAGCTAAAGGCTGCCTACCACTACCTGCCATGCCTCTTGTCCTCCCAGGGACCAGGCAGGTGGATTAACCAGCAGGTGACTGGGACCACCATCCAGCATCCTTTGTTTTTGGTGGCGTTAATCACAGCAATTACTCTAAGAGTGAGCGGGTCTTAACAGCTCCCTCCTTGTCCCTTCCCACCATAAAGATCACAGATCAGGGAACCAACCATAGGGCTCTCTCAGGGGCGGAGTCCATCCACCCCAACTAGAGAGTCAGAAATAATACCATTCAGCTGCCATGTTATCATTGGAATTTGTGCCACGTATCGTCATTTCAGGGATTTCATTCCTGCTGCCTTCACAGTATATTTTGTTCTTCTCAGCAGAGCTCAAACAACAGGGTGCTAATGAGTGATGGCCAGGGAGGCAGTGTGTAGGACAGAGAATGTCATGGTTGCCTTCGACAGTGAGTATCTACAGGACACTCCTGGTGTGCTCTGACTCAGTTAAGTTCCATTACCAGGTAGTGATCAATGCATCCAACAAAAAGTAGCATGACTAGGGGTGCCTGGGTGGCACAGTCAGTTAAGCATCCGACTCGGTTTCAGCTCAGGTCATGATCTTAAGGTCATGTGATCAAGCCTGCATCAGGCTCCATGCTCAGCGGGGAGTCCACTTAAGGATTCTCTCTCCCTCTCTCTCTCCCTCTCCCTCACCGCCCCCACTCTCCTCTCTCTCTCTCTCTCTTTAAAATGAATAAACAAATCTCTTTTTTTAAAAAGTAGCATGATGGTATTCAAATTAATTTTCTTAAATCCCACCTATCTAAAACAGTAACAATCACCAAGATGTCAGCACATCCTGCCTACTATAAGGTTTACTTTATGGGTTTAGGTTTTTGCCTTTGGATTAAACTTACATTCACATGAAGTATACATTACTGGTAATAGAAGCACAATACTTTATTCCTTCTAGGGATGTTTGTGTCCAAGGAAAGGAAATTCTAAACTGGGGTGACTTCCCAAGGGATATGTTGACTGAACACAGAATGTAAAGCAATGGTGAGGGTGTGTTTGAACTTGGCATTCCTATCACACAAACTTCTACCTACTCTGCCTTCAGTGGTCACAAACCTTATGGCTAATTATTTGGTGCTGCATCTTTCTCTGTTGTGGGACACAGAATCCCACACCCAGAGAATCAAGAGAGAGGGAAAGAGGACCCAGGGAAAGGGTTTGTACAGTCCAGGGAAGGAAGCTGGGAAGGAGCCACATGTGTTTCCCACCCTCATCATGCCCACCTGACCCCATCCTCCAGGAGTACATGCTGAGGTAGAGTCAGGAGTGCAAGAGATTTATGGAGGTGCAGGGGAGGGAGGCTGCCCGCGGAAGGCAAACCACGGAGAGGAAGACAGATGGAGTATTATCTCCAATTGTGATGCAGATCTGATAAGTCTCTGCCAAGCCAGTGGGGGGCTTTGGAGCAAACACCTTGCCCATCAGAAGCACTGGACAGAAACCACGCTTGCCCTCACCATGTTCAGCAACACTTCTCACAGCCGGACACCGCGAGCCGACTGAGAACAAGTCTTTCTGGAAGCGAGGTCGTACTAGCAAGAGGGCACCTTCACAGCGGCTGCATGTACCCGAGGAACCTCCATCCACGTTCGGGAAACATCCTCTGAGGCTCCACTGGGCCTCTTCTGGGGGGAACTAAAAGGAGGGAAGAGACTGTGTCCTGTCACTGCAGTTGGCCTTGGGGTGCAATTCCCTTGAGGTGGGAATGCAAACTCAAGTACTCCTCTTCCTCCTTCACCATCATGTATCGATTCCCCTCCCCCTCAGCCACACCTCTGCTGCTCTTGGTGGCTCACCTGGTGCTGTGGTTTGAACTGTGTCCCCCAGAAAGATAGGTTGAGGTCCTTACTCCAGGCACCTGTGCATGTGGCCTTATTTAGAAACAGGTCCCTGCAGATGTCACTAGGTAAGATGAGCTTACACTAGGGTCGGGTGCACCCCGAGTCCGGCGTGACTGTTCTCATAAGAAGAGGAGACACACAGACACGGAGAAGTCCATGTGGAGACTGGGGCAGAGCCTGCAGGGAGGTGTGTACAACGCCATGATCGCTGGGACCCCCAGAAGCTGGAAGAGACAAGGACGGATTCTCCCTTTGAGCGTTCAAAGAAAACGTGGCCCTGATGACACCTTGATTTCCAACTCTGGCCACTGGCACAGTGAGAGAATTTCTGCTCTTTCAAGCCCCACACTCCGTAAGGCAGCACTAGGAACCTAACACACGGGGTATGACTCAAATGCTCATTTCCAAGGAAACTGAGCCCCTGGCAATCGCGCGGATTTTAGGCCCGGGTTGCCATTCTTGCCCACTCACGGTCACAGTGAGGCAAGGCAGTACCAAGAGGTGCCCACACAGATCACCGTGCTCCACACGTGTCTTCCCTGCCTGGTCTGTTGTGAGAGCAGCCCTGTCTCCTGCTGCTCAGGGCCATTCACCCTTCTCCTCTCCCAGCCTCCGGGCACAAGGAGTCCAAAGCCCAAGGGGACCCTTCCTAGGTTTCCCAGAAAGAGTCTACCCCTTTGGGGGCCAAGATCTCTACCATTGTAAAGGCCAGACTTGAGATGATGGGAAACAAAATGTCCCCCCTCAGGGCCATTTGCTAATGGCCAGGAAGACATCTATATATTTCCCCTCAGGCCACTCCTCCTTCCACGTAAGTGGATCACCAGGTAGACTCCACACTGCCCATTGGGAAGAGTTTCCCTGGCAACTGTCTTTCACGGCCACCCTCAAATGTGGCTATAATGCAGCTGCGTCCATTTTGGGCTTGCACCCAATACCAACCCATCAGAAAACCAAGTGCAGACCTTTTTCTCCTTCAGCTACTCATAGGAGACCCCCTCACATGGCCCTAGGTACTAGCCAATGGAGGAACTAGCACGCCACACTGGGTGGTCTGGGATTCCTGCTCATGCAGCTTTCTCACACCTCTGCTCCTGCTCAGGCTCGTCCCAGATGGAGCATCTCCAGCTGACAGTGAGTCACCGCCGGGTTTGTCTGCCCTTGGGACTTGGTAGGTCTCACTGAGCTCAGCTCATGCTAAGCAGTTCCTGGTACATAGCTACTTGGTACCGTGGTCAAGCATGCCACCTTCACCTCAGCCCAGAAGCACAGCAGGAACAGTCTGGGGGAGGGTTCCTAAGTCCCTTGCTCCCAAGCCCCTGCTGATGCTGACAGCAGAGAAGAGAATATCGACACAGACGCAGTTTGTTCAGGAGCCAGAGGAATTTTCCAGCACAGTTTAAGGAAGGTTATCCTGGGGAAGCATGAGGCTGTGCCATTTTCTGGCCCCACCCTGGGCTGCCGGAGTAAGGATCCCGCTTCCTGGAGAATGAGAGTAAGTAAGGTTCAGGAGACCTCTCATCCCCCTGCAGGTGGGCTCCTGATGGCCCAGCGCACCATCTTGCAGGTGCACGTGGTCATGTTCCAATCCCGGTGATGAATACACATGAGGCTCAGCCTGGGACCATCGCTAAACCAAAGAAGTGGCGTGTTCTCCATATGTGACATCTTGCTAAGGCTCGAAATGTGGGTGCCTCCTCCCCATCAAACTTCTTGCCCCTTTCTCTCCCTCAATAAGAAGTGTGCTCCCCTGGGTGTTAGGCACAAACAATGAATCATGCAACACTACATCAAAAACTAATGATGTAATGTATGGTGATTAACATAACAATAAAAAAATTTAACGTGAAAAAACAAAGAAGTGCGCTCCCCCCAACAAATACGATAGAAGCTTTTCGGGTCTTCTTTTTTAAAGCTTAACCTACTTTATTTCATTCAGGCTGTGCTTACTTTTAAAATAAGCACATTAGAAGAGCTCCCTGACATTCTGCATATTTTTTTAGACATTCAAGGCCTTTTCCCTTTGGGGAAAAACATCCAAAAAACAAATATTCTTCTTTCCTCCTAGCAATTTCTTCCGCAGCTGACAGCACCTCCCGAGACCACATCTCCTGCTGCGTGAAGTCCGTGGTGTGGGGTGTGGGGGGACCCCTCGCTGACATGGAGGAGGAGCCTCAAAAGCCTGGATATTTGTGGTTCTCTCCGAAGGGAGAAAACAAAATGGATTTTCAATGGTGGAGAAACATTTCTAAAGTGATTTTCACAGGTGATTTCTCTGGTTCTACGTTTCCAACTCTTCGGTGTGCAGCAGAATGATCTTGTCCAGTGTGGCAAGACGGGTACCCCTGAAGTCTCAGAGCGCCTGGCTGCATCGACTCAGTTATAGGTCATTTCTGGCCCGCACGTGGTGCTGTTATGAAATCTCAGGCATGGCCTTTGATTTAAACTGATTTCAGTAGCCGCTCAGGACCGTTCATCAAGTTCAATGTTCCTCAAAGTTTGGCCCAAGCATGACCTATGTCCGAATCATTTGGATTGTTTATTAAAAACCAGATTTTCTGGTTCTTACTCCAGACCTACTGAATCAGAATCTCTGAAAGTAGATCTGCCAGCATGCATATTTTAAGCAGGTTCTCTGTGTGACTCAAAAACACGGTAGAGTCCGAGGACCATTACTCTATAGAGCAATTACTCCTAGGCCACAGTGCCTCATTCTAGACTGAGCCAGATGCCCTTGTGGAGAGAGCAAAGAATATGGGGTTGGCCATAGCAGATAGGGAGTCAGAGCACTTGTTGGTTTGCTGGCCACACAAGAGGCTCTGTGCTCACCGCTACCTTCTCTTCTTCAGTCCTGGAAGCAGCCATTTATCCCAGAAGCCCTAGCTCCTTTCATGGGGAATGATATTCAGAAGCCAAATTTGGACTTGTGAGGTTTTGAGGAAATAGGGGGAAACCGAAACTCCTCTACAAAATTTCTCATCTAATGGACTCTGTTTGGAGAGAGCTTTCTGGACCATGGTGTGTTGGGAATTTGAGACTCTATGCAAAGGCCTTTGCAAGGCCAGTGGGAGAAGACCTTGCGGAGAAAGCTGGCATTCCAAGTCTTGACTAGAGGTTTTGGTGAGGCGGGTCTACCTTCCCCTTGATCAGGGAAAACAGCTGGAGGAAACAAAGGGGCTACTCTACTTTAAGGGGCCTCGCTTCTAAAGTCATAAATGCAATGAGAAACATATTCCCTGGGTGCATGTCTCTGTCTCAATCTTCAATTTCCCTCCGTCCCCAGGGTCAGATCGCCCTCAACAAATCCTCACCCCATCTCTCACCCCTTCCCCTCAAACGCCTGGTTTTAGTTTCCTGTACGACAAAGCGAAATCGTTTGTATCCGTTATTGAAAGCTAAATACAGGTTTCCATCTCCAGGGAAGAGAATGCATGGATCACCTTTCCCAGTTGAAACTGAGGTGCGGTGATCATCAGTGAGGTCTCACAGGGGGCCCCTGGATTTAATGGAAAATCCATTTTTTATCTGAGAGAGGAATGGCCTCAGCCATACATCATCTGGATTACCCATATCCCTGATGCAATACATGATCTATCTCTCATTCTCATTTCACTTACTGAGCGATGTATATATAAAAAGGGTTTGACATCGAAGGCCACATTGCCCAGGGAGCTTCCTCACTTTGATTGAATTTTGGATTAAAACATACCTCAGGGACTTAAGATTAAGCAGTCATTGCAAATTTAAAGAGTTTCTGATGTGGAACTGGAAATCAACTCTACCAGAATCGAGCATAGGTGTTCTTTGTATTGTATATAACAAGAAATAAGACAAAAGAAAGCCTAGCATGAAGCTCCTTTTAAATACGCTTTTGACAAAGGTTGGGCTCCATGGACCAATCCAATTTAGGATTTGCTCTAAATCTGCAGCAAGAGGGAGTGAAGTGAGAGCCGCTCGTGGGGGACAGGGACCAACCACAGGGGTGCAGCACTCATGCTTTTATAATCCCTGTGGAGGACCAGCCACAAGAGGTCCGCACAGGGTGGCTTGTGCTAACGGGGAGCTACCACCCCAATCCCATGCACTGTCTTAGCATGCGGGACATTGGGCACAGTCTCCTGCCCCGTCTCTTTCCTGGGTTCACAGAACACACACCCACCTGTACAATTCTGTCAATAGCACACCAAGCTCATGGCTGACATGACCAGAGACGGACTCATCTCCTCCTTCTGCCCAGTTAGCAGGGCATCAGTTCTTGGAACAGCAACAAACTGCAAAAAAGAATTCTAAGCAGCCTCGCCTTGTTGCCCCCATGCTCAGCACCTGTTCCTTAACATCCCCACCTGCTGTTTCAGAAGCGTTGAAAAATAAATAAATAAAACTGCTCACTGGCATTTACCAGGCTCACCAATGTAACCATCTACTCCCGGACTCTGTAATGGGAAAAAATGAAATACAGTATGATCTCCCCGTTTTTAGGAACGGAAACAAGAAAATCTAATTTTATCTCTACAAAGACATACCCCTGCTGCCCCTTTGACCTGGATTATCTACCGCAGAAACAGTCCTCGGACCAAAAAGAACAGCTCTGTGCAGCTCCAATAGCTCTCAATCCGCTTTGTATTTTATAAATGAGTAACTCAACTGAAAAGGCTATAGGAAGGCAACAGGATTTTTTTTTAATGACAGGAAACTAGCTAGTCTGAAAATAATTGTTAGATATTCTCCACCTTTCATGGTTTATAAACACCCTAATTTCAATCACATTTAATTTGGGGGGACGGCCCCTAAATCTCTCTCTACCTCTCTGTCCCTCTCTCCCTACACAAACACACACACACATACACTTAGTTTACAGAATTAAACCAAGTTTTGACTTAGAGGCTTTAATCTCACCTCAGAAATTACTGGTAGAATTGTGAAAGGCAGGGCTGTTGATATTTTAAGCTAGTCTTTGTAAGACTTCAAATAGCATCATGAAAAACACAATCCTTCACCCCTTTTTTCCAAATCCAGAGGGTTTTAAGCGTTCTTTTCCCATCGCTCTTAGGGGGGGCACATAGTGGAGAGATCGTGTGCTTTCCTGATTGTTAATACCATGTCTGATTCTATGCCAGGCTCTTAGAGGCGAATGCAGAACTCAAAGCTGTCCTTTCTTTTCCAGCCTTACATATGGCACAGAGAAGAAATGATTCGGAATATTTTAGGCATGAAGCACAAAAAAACAAATCTATTATGGGGTGATGGGCGTTAGAACAGTTTGGGCTATAAATGGAATAAAAGGGAACCCAAAGGGAACCAACAAGGAGGAAAGTCCTTGGCTTCACAATTAGTGCCTACAGGTGGGGCAGGCCTTGCAGGGGGTTAATCCGGCAGCTCAATGGTACCGTCAGTTTCTCCCTGCTGTTTACAAGGAAGAAGCTGGCTCCCCTCCTGCGCCTGCCCCCTCAGAATGGCTCTGAAGAGACCTTGGTAGCTACTAGTAGTTTCCCCACATGAGTGAGAAACCTCCTTTTCCAGAGGCCTCTAGAAGACCTCCTCATGTCCCACTGGCCAGAATTATGTCCTTTGTTCAACCAGTCATGGGCCAAGGAGGAGGAGAACAATCAGGTGTGGGTTAATCAGGGCCCATCCCTAGAGTGCGGGCGTCTACTTTCCCTGCAGAACTCAGACTACGAGATGAAGGGATAGAAACACTTGAACAAAATCTGAGTTCCTTTTAGGAAAAAAAAGGGGCAATCTTCGCCAGGGACCCATCGGCAAAGTCCATAACTGGTGCTGAGGCAGAAGTACCATTATGATGGAGGGGAACCCTTCAGAGCTCTGTATAAACAAATGGCTAAACCAGGTCCTGAGCCAAACGCTGCCATGGCCCAGGAGGGTAGCCAATGAACGAACGAGCTGAGCTACTATAGTAAGGAATGGTGGGGACTGTGGCCACCTGGGGTGTGCATGCCTCCCTGAGACATTCCTATATGATTAAACAAAGACATTCCCCACTGCCGCTTTGACCTGAATTACCTACTGGAGAAACAGGGTTTGGACCAGAAAGACCCACGCCTTCTCTTGGACGACCATGACCTGTCACCTCCCCCTTCTCATCCAAACCTGCACTGCCCCTGAATGTCCGGCTCCCCCAGAATCCTGTTCTTCCCCCTCCTTCTCCTCTGGGGTATGACGCAGACCCACACCCCACATACAGCTCAAATCCCATCCATCCACCATATGGCTTTACCCAGCAGACAGGCTATACATGAGCACAGAAACTAAAAGTCAAACTTCCAATAAATCTGTCTAAAAAATTATGAAATTAAGGGGGAAATGCTCATTTGAGATGTTCTTTTGGATGACATTTTGAACTATTTCTCATTTCTTAGGGCCCTGCCCCAGGTTATATTCAACTTCTTGAGCTTGACCTATTGAGTACAGTTGAATGAGCTAGACAGGCCTTATCTGTATGTGAATCTATACTTTGCCACTTACAAGATATATCACCTTGAGCAAGACACTGAAATTCATTCTATAGATGAAAAACCTGGGCTCAAAGATCAATACCCACCTCCAAGTGTTTTTGTGAAGACTCCGTGCCCTACCATCCATGATTTCAAGAATATGTCCTTCCATGGGGTATCAGGGTGGCTTAGTTGGTTAAGCGTCAGACTCTTGATTTCAGCTCAGGTCATGGCCCAAGGGTCATGAGATGGAGCCCCACGTCGGGCTCTGCGCTGGGTGCGGAGTCTGCTTAAGGTTCTCTTTCTCTCTCCCTGACCCTCTCCCTCTGCCCCTCCCCCTGCTCGTGCTCTCTCTCTCTAAAAACAAAACAAAGCAAAAAAAGAATATGTCCTTCCCCACCCAGGAGTTTTGTATGTGGACATAGGTGAGCCAAAAGTTTGGAATTGTTCTGTTTTTTTCTAAAGGGGTCTCTCCCAAGCCTCAAGACTCCCACCCCCTCGGTTTCTTTTGGACCCTCCATAGCACAAAGCCGGCGGGAACTCAGTCGATCCTTGCTGCACTGACACTTTCCCACCCTGGCTCACAGAACCCATGTCCACAGCTAACGCTGCTCCTGGACCTGGCCTGCCGCGGCTCCTGCAAGCAGACAGTTTAATTTGGGATTACGGGTTGCTGACTTTTTCCTTATCTGATTACTCGCTTGCACTTCCCTCGGGGCCCTAATATTTTACCTGTCTCAAATATTCAGAAAAGCCTCGGGTCTCTGTCATCGCCTTTCAACATTTTCATTTACTTCCATCAAATGGCAAAGTCGTGCTCTAGTGGCAACTGACATTCAAATGGCACATCCTGTTCCCTCAGGTCATTGGACATCCCTTGGCCCTGGGACCGGGTGAGGCAGGGACCATAGGTGAGGCAGGTGAGGGAAATGAAGCAGTGGGACAGATGAGGCAGTGTTGTGAGTTGACGCAGGTGAGGCAGGCATGACAGGTAAGGCAGAGAAGGCAGGGAAGGGGGGTGGGGCAGGTACAACAGGGGAGGTGGATGAGGCAGGGGGAGCAGGGGAGGTGGGCTAGGCATCTACGGCAGGGATGAAAGCAACGTGGATAGTGTGCCAGGACGCCAGCTGACAGGGGCAAGGTCATAGAGCATCCTGACTGTCATTGTCCTCGGCTCCTCCCCCGCTCAAGGACAGGCCAGCTGCCCCCCAAGCACCCTTTCTTCTCATAACCCCCCTACTTACAATGTCAACCCCCCATGGCAGCCACCCTCCCTATCTGAGTTAGTTTTCCTCCCTAGCACTTCCTGCTGACTGAGAACTCTAGTGCCTACTAAACCCCAAAGGCAGTCCCCAATCTCACACAGCTTCCACTCTGTTCCTGTCTCACTTATGAGGCACCACCACGTGCCAATTTGAAACTGTAGCCGCAACTACTTGTCCACCAGGCAAGCCGATGTCTTCTAGCCGAGTCCCAGAGCCCACCCACTGCTCCACCCTGACCCCTGAGAAACCGGAAACGTCAGTTAACTCACTCCACTGGCACTATTCTCAAAACTGGGGAGAGACTGAACACCCACCGCCCCGCTGTATGCACCTTCTGGGGCTGCCGCAGCAAAGCACCACACACCGGGAGGGTACAAACAGCAGAAACTGGTGTCTCACGGTCCCGAGGTGAGAAGTCCAAGATCCAGGGTGGACAGGACTGGCTCCTTCTGAGGCTGTGAGCAAGGCGCTTGCTGTCTCCCAGCCTCGGATGTTCTGAAGATCATTGGTGCTCCTTGGCTTGCACAAGCATCACCCCGCTCCCCACCTTCATCGCGCCAGGGAGTTCTCCCCATGTGTCTGTATCCAAATCCCCCTTCTTTATAATGACACTGATCTTAATGGATCTGCAATGACCCTATTTCCAAGTAAGGTCACATTCTGAGCTGCTGGGGGGGGGTGGGTTGTCAAGATATGAACTTGGGGGACACAATCTGATCCATAACACCAATAGAGGAGTTAGTCGTCGTTGACTCAAAGTCTCCTTGATGGGTTCAGCCAAGTCAGTGGACTCATTCAGAGACCTTCCCTTCTTTCTGGTCATTTTCTCAGCACTGTAGGATCACTAGGAGGATAAAGCTCACTGGTCTCAGGAGACCTGACATTACGGCTAGTTCTCTGCCTTCCCGCTTACCTGGCACCTTTCATATTGCAGCCAGTCCTGCATCTTCTCTCCCCAGCAATGCCCTTAGTTCTTGAAAACACAGATGTGTAACTGGGTGGGTTCGTGACATTCAGGAAGTCCTAGAAAACAAAATATATGTAACAAATGAGCATGTGGGCCATTTTGCTAAACCTAAAATCTGCAGGTGCTTTAACGTCACAGTGGGGGCGGGTGGCAGCAGGGCAGTGGATCTGGGCTGTGCGTGTAAGTGCCAAGCCCCTCAGAAAGGGACATCACCCCTGGGTCTGTGCATCTGAGCCCGCTAGGCAGCTGGGCCCATGTGCCTGAAGATTCTTGAAAGGAAACACAGGCTTGACTCCTTGGTCGGCTTGGCAAGAGCGACCCGCCGTGGAGGCCCTGGGCCAGACAGGTGCAGCTGCAGGAGGGGCTGGGGAGCCTGTGGCTCTCACTGAGCTCCTACTGGTTAGGCTTCAGGCACCTGGGGATGCTCTTTCCCAGCATGAGGCCATTCTTGGGTTTCCTTCTGAACCTGCTGCCCTGTTCACAGCTCCACAAACGGGGGGGCAGTCCCAACCATCTTGCAGGTGCTCCTCCATTGTGGCTGCTAAATATTCTTATCCAGTAATCACAGGGCAGTTAGACACATGGCAGCAGACTTCCTTCCCAGCCTTGAACTCAGCTACCGCTTGGCACGTGCCTGAGCACTGTGGCGCCACAAGCAGGACTGTCCGCAGACTGCCCTGGGGGCTGGCTCAGTCCCCTGAACAAGCGGGCTGAGATCCCCTTCCAGCAGGACGAGCTGACCCTCAGCTTCCCCCCTTGCTTCCCCGGCAGCAAGGACCTTGGACAGCCCTTTCCTTTGGGCGTCTCCTGTGAACACTGTCATTGACTCCAGCCTGCCTGAACCCCAAGAGGTCACTCTGTCCTGGAGCAACATGAGGTTGCTCCAGCACTGCCCAGTAGAAGGGAGAGCCCGAGGGTAGGGCCCCCTCTGGAATGCCGCTCCCAGCATGCACAGGGATGAGAGATGTGGGCCCGCACCCCTTCTCTCTGGCTAACCCTTGTCGGGCAGCTCCCCAGTGAACCCCGCTTGAGCTGCACCGCGTGATGCAGGACGCCCCCCAAACCCCACAGCACAGCTGTGCGCTGCATGGTCTCTACCTGCCTTCCACCAATGAACTTGAAGTTTCTTTAGGAAAGGAACTGAGTTCTACCATGCTTGACGCTCTTTGGGTTGACAAGAAATCTAAAGTATACATCCCGCATCCTGCCTCGGGTTCCCGCAAGAACAGAGCTCCCACCGCCCAAACTACTGTGATTACTACTGAGGGTCACAGAATAATAGACGATACGGGGACAGTTTCTAACCTAGTATTTGTTCTTATCTTTCAGCCCTGGATCCTCCCTGTCCCGCCTGATTATAGGGCAGGTGGTGAAGTACCCGTTTCATAAATAAGGACTCTGGAGCTGAAGGAGGATTTCCTTAAATTCACAGTTAGCAGTCCTGGCGGGGACTCAAACCCACGTCTTGTGACTTTGCACTACAGTTTCTTCCACTTTATATTCTGCTTTATCCCCTCATCTACAAATCCATAAACCATGACTTCACTGCTTCTTGCTTTAATCTCCCTTTATAAATCAAGAGTAAAGAGTCCAGGAAAAGCCCCGAATCACTTCAATTTCAGCCTGAATAAAATGCTTGGCCAGCACTCCCGTTTCAAATTCGCCGCACGCCCGCCACCTGAGAACCTGCCTCCCGTTACACTCAACAAGCCGACCATGTCATCGCTCTGCGGCTGCTACCCTCCAGAGGACAGGATGCCGCCACCCTGGGCAAGTAGAGCTATACTTCCATCTTCACCTTACATGTTGAAATAAGGGGCCGAGTGGTGCCAGTTGAACACAAAAATGACCTTTTAATTAAAATCTGAAATTCTATTTGGCTCTTATTTTTTTACATCTGGTACTAAAGTGACTCTTCCCTCCAGTTCTTGCGTAAGATGTTTTCCAAGAAGCCAACGTAAGCATGAAATTCTCTTTCCTAAGGTCAAGGGCCCAGATTCGCTGCCGCCTGGCAAATAGGCAGAAGGACACAGGCTTGAAGTGCAGGCGAGCAATGACGGATGGATGTGGTCTGTCTAGCTCACACTTACAGCAAAAACTTGGACAAATTAATGCCTAGTTTTAGTTTTTTTAACATGTTATTTATTTATTTGATAGAGAAGAGAGAGACACAGCAAGAGAGGGAACACAAGCAGGGGGAGTGGCAGAGGGAGAAGCAGGCTTCCTGCCGAGCAGGGAGCCCGATGCGGGGCTCGATCCCAGGACCCCGGGATTATGACCCGAGCTGAAGGCAGTCGCCCTGCCAGCTGAGCCACCCAGGTGCCCCTAATGCCTAGTTTTAAAGCAACATTAAAATTTCAGGTTTGAATAACTCCATGCGGGTGTGGAAAGAGAGCAAGTCATCCATTAGCAAGCTTCTAGTGCTCCAGAACGTTCTGCATTGATGGAGCTCCTTCTGGTTTTACATCATGACCCTGTCTCTGTCATTACCACAACCTTCTGCAGAAGGAGCAGCTGCAGTTAAGTCTTGAGATTCAGGATCAGTATCATATGCCGATGAGACACCTGCTAAACGGCCCGGTTCTGAGCCCCCCTACCTACTCTGCTCCCCAGGTGGATCCACTAGCCAAACAGCCTCCTCACCGCGGGGACCAGGCGCAGCACCTACTTAGCAGTGAGTGGCAGGTCCAGTCCCCCACCAGCCCGTGGAATTATTCAGACCAACCAAGCTCGCCTTCCTGTGGGAACCAGGGGCACCCCCCTCTTGTGTCACTGTGAAGTCTGTCTCTGCTGCCTCTGTTGTTCGCACTGTTTGCCGCAGTGTGGCCTGCAGGGTGCGGGGTGTCCTCCCAGCTGTGAGTCCACATAAGGAAAGGAAACCATAGGTGGCCCCCTGCAAGTCTCCCGCGTGGTCTTTCTCGGGCAGAGAGGGCAAGAGCAGAGGTGCTCAGCCAGAAGGCCCGGCTCAGCCCAAACCCTGCTGCTACCTACAGCACCTTGGTCACGTCAGTAAACCTCTCTGGGTCTCGGTTTCCTCATCTTCAAAATGAGGATAATTATATCACTTGCATGGATTTATACTGATATTTTCAAAGATAATGCATTAAGAACTTAGCGCGGGACTTGGCAGAGAGTTTCCATACAAGTGCTTCCTGCTAGAATATTTGGACAGGCCAGCCCCTTTGCCTCTGGTGTCACATCCTGTCCCAAGCCTCAGGTTCACATCCCCACCGATGAGAGCTGGGAAGACCTACGTTCAGTGCACAAACATGGCTCCACACATTCAGGTTCCTTTCCCTCCCTAGATTAAGAGAGGGTTACGTCCATGGCTGTTAAACCCAGATGAACATAAGCATCACCCGTCGGCCTTCAAAGACATACGGGTGCTGGAACCTCAGTCCTCACTCAGAATCCGTTGGTACGAATGAGGATGCACGGCCAGGATGAGATGCCAAGCTGGTCCAGCCTCGTTTCCATTCCAACCTCTCATTCGTCTGTGATTCTAGATTCTCTCTGGTTCCTTCTGATTGTCTGAAATCCAGTCATTTCATCCTCAATGATATGAAAGCCAAAGGCCACATACATAAAAATGATTAAATTCTGCCCAGTCAACTTGTATATGATTCTCGAGAATATTCCCTGGCCTAGAAATGAAGCACTCGGGCTGAAGAGAGCGGGTGTGTGACTCAGCTACAAGGGAAAGGAACAGGAATTGCAAAAGCAATCCCAAATTTCGAAACGCCCCTTCCAAGGCCCCAGACGGGGAACTTAGAGAAGCAAGTGCATGTTTATTTAAGAGCTTCCCGTGATGGTTGTATAACATTGTCTCACGCAAGAAAGATGCTGAAAAGGTAAGGAAGCTATTTGTGGTGTCCTCTATGTGGGATGAATATAGATACCTATAAATCTCCTGGACATGACCAGACAGCATCAATAAACTCGAGTGATAGCCCAGCACTAACATAATTAAGAAGAATTAATCCTACATACTCTGCAATGATAGGTGTGTTGTCCATAAGAGCCTTGTCAGCACTTCAGATATTTCTCAACTGACAAAGATTGGACATTTGGGAAGACGAACTATATATGGTCAGACACAATCTGACAAGATCCACTAAGATGAATCAACCTCCCCACCCCAGGGGGGCGTGGTGGAAAAAAAGCCTTTCAGGAAAGCAGAGAGAGAATAGGCAAAGCTCATCACCATCTCATCAGAGAGTAAGCAAAGACGCTACAAGTCAAAGAAAGATTGACTTCACAAAGGCGGGTGGCAGGAAGTGACCCCGCGTGACTTGCCCACGTGACCGGAAGCGGTGGCCGACAGCAGCGCCCTGCTGACTGGTGTTGGTTTGCAAACTGTTTCAGCTCACGGGGAGAGGAGCTCGTGCCAGAACACACGTCAACTACATCCCTCAGCGCTATTTAGTCCAGCTGACTTTTCTTTTTCATGGCAAGACTTTCTTGATTAAGGAAGCATTGCATTGCTTCTCATTTTGACTTCAGCTGCTGACCTCGTCGGGGACTGGGAATGATCTGCAGCCTAGGCAGTCTGAGGAGCACCCCCCTCCAGCGGCCTCCTGGCTTGGGTGGTTTCACTCCCTGTGGTGCCGGCACTGGTGTACTGCTTAGCACCCCCTTTGGGCCCCGCAGGCCTTTTTCTAGCTGGAGGAAGCACTGGTTGCCCACAGCTCACAGCTGAGTCATCCCCAGGAATTATTCTCATCCAAGACTCGCCCCCTCCCTGAGGACTTGCGCCCAGTGAGGCTTTGATGCAGAGCCACCAGACCTGCCCCCGTGCCTCAACTTGGACATTTCTTCACAGTCATCGTGAGGCCTCTGTCGCAGGTGCGCCTTCTGTCCAACTCTGCTTCCTTTACGGCTCACAGATACGGCTCCCAAGAGCATCACCACCACCATCGCCCCAATGAACTCCTCGAATGCAACTCTGATCCGTTTACCAGGGTATTCAACCTATGGCATGCCCTTTCTCTCTCTCTCTCTCTCTCTCTCTCTCTCTCACACACACACACACACATACACACACAATAAATGTGTAAAGGAAAGACAAGTTTGCCATTTTCTGAAGATAAAGCAGAAACAACACTGAAAGATCTTCAAGGTCCTCCATAGTAGGACAACCCAAATTTCTCTCCCAACATGGTCCTTAGCACTGTCTCTTGCTCTTCCCCACACATACTTCTAAGCCCTATCTTTCACTTGCTCACATTCTTTCTCTGCCAGAGGCACTCTACTTGTCCTTCTCTGCTCGTCAAAGTCCCATTTCTTTCCTCACATGTCTCCCCTCCATGAAATCTTCCTAGATACCCCTTTGCCTCCCCGACATCAGACTACAAAATTGCCTGGTCCTGTGCTCCTAACACCGACCCTCCCAGTCCTGCCTACTTTCAGGAGACCCTGAGCCCACTCTTAATTAATCGCTAATTTTGTAATTATGCATGAATATGGTCCCCTGGTAAAACACTCACTGCAGATGAAAACAGTATATTAACACCCACTTTTCAGCTGGAATTGGAATACCCAAGTGCCGCACCCAAGGCTGAACCCAACTGAAGGGTCGTGTTGAACCTAAAGAGAGAATCCAGCTCCCCACCAGCCCCCCTACACTCACACACACACACACACACACACACACACACACACACACACACACCAAAAGCTCCATTCCCCATCCCCCACCGCGGTTCTCCTCCTCCTCACGTCCCGATGCCTGAGCTTCCTCACTAATTCCCACCATCTGGGGCCCATGTGCCATCCTCAGCCAGCCAGTCCACTCTGCATAAGCCCCCAGCCAGAGCTCAGTGGCTCTTTCCTCAGTGGCACACCTTGCCCAGACACATGCGTCTCCGTGTGCCCGAGAAATCACATGTTCCATGGAGATGCAGGGAGGATTTCCTTCCTCTGCTCTGTCAAACTCCATCATCTGCTCCCCAGGACCCCTTCCTGACCAAAGTCTCAATATCTCAGTATCCTTCATAAAGCAGCACCTTTGCTTCTCTCTCCAGCTGTGCACGTGCGCCCAGGGAGGGAAGAGGAGACACCTTTAAGATCTCCAGACCTAGTTCCTGGGGCAGACACCCAAGAAATAAAATCTGCTGTCACCTTTTAGTGAACAGAATAAAACTCTTTACAATATAGAAAATATAATTCCCATTAAGATTTGGGGGGGGGACCCAAAACCTTGAGTACTCTAAAACAAAGAATATACTTCATACTCTAGATTATGGTTCTGGTCAACATGTCTGACACTATGGATATTAACATCTATTTTGGGAATGAATTTTAATATTAATAAAGTAATATTCAAGTCAACCAAATACCTGACAGGATTCCTCTTGAATATTTTGAGAGGAGTATGCAATAAAAAGATTAGTAGATTTGAATATCTTCAAGAGCCAGAGAGAACAACAGCATCTAACAATTATTTACAATTATTTACATAAACATGCAAAACAAAGTCTGGGCCACCTTGTACTTAAGGCAAGAAGGTATATAGTTTCTCCATTTCCCGGACACAAGTCTCCTTATGGCGCCTCATGCTATAAAGCGCCTCATATATCCTGGGTCAGTAGCCTCCTCTCAAAGTCTGATTGCCACAGTATAACTTAGTAGACAGGGACCCCAATGGCTGTTGATGGGGGTCTGAGCTCGGATATTCCTGATGAGTGTAGTCAG
Organism: Callorhinus ursinus; assembly: GCF_003265705.2. Classification (NCBI taxonomy): domain Eukaryota; kingdom Metazoa; phylum Chordata; class Mammalia; order Carnivora; family Otariidae; genus Callorhinus; species Callorhinus ursinus. The sequence continues at coordinate 1,845,762 of NW_027397142.1, read as the reverse complement.
GGACGTCCCCGTGTGATGCTTAATTGAAATATGCCTGAAGTTCAGCAGGTGATCAACCAATATTTATTGAATAAATGAGTGCACATGCATGGTATTTTGAGAACCAAAGGAGAAGCTGGGAGGACCTTTGTAAAGTGAGTGAGGGTCAGGGTGCCCACCCCAGGAAAGACGGGCAGTAGAAAATGACCGCTGTGAGAAGCTGGCAAAGTCACGCTGCCCAAGCTGGGATCAGGCTCCCTGCCCCGCCCATCCCAGCCCCACGCTGCTACCACACCTCTTCTCGGGGGCTGTAAGGCGCCCGCTGGGAGAACTGTGCCACAGAGACCCCAGGGAGAGATGAAGCCCCGGCAGAGCATGGGGAGGCATTTTATTCAAGGGCTCCTATGAGGATGACACCTCGGAAATGCATCACTTCAGTCTCTGCCTTTGGGGTCACATGGCATTCTCCCTGTGTCTCTACATGGTCTCCCCTCTGTGTGTCTCTGTGTCCAAATTTACCCTTTTATAGGGACACCAGTCATACTGGGTTAGTGACTTCATCTTAAGTTGATGATCTGCAAAGACCCAATTTCAAAATAAGGTCACATTCTGAGGTACTAGGGGCTAGGACTTCAAAATATCTCTTTTGGGAGGGAGCACAATTCAACCCACAGTGGAAGTGATACAGACATAAAGGTCTGATGACACAGACAGAAGGGCATCTATTTGGGATTTAATGCTGAAGTAGCTGCCTTTTTATTCTCAGGCCAGCAAATTCTGGAAGTTACGATGACACAGACAGAGCAGTTAGTTGTCTTACTGCTGAAAGTGTGATCCCCAGATCAGCAGCAACACCATCACCGGGGAGCTTGTGAGAAATGCAGAATCTCAGGTCCCACCCCAGACCCCCGAAGTCATGGTCTGCATCTAGCAAGAGCGCCAGGGTATTTGCGTGTCCACTAAGGTTTGAGAAGCACAGTGGTAAAGAAAGGTATGATCTCTCAGAGCTCAGTGGTGAGTGCACAGTTTATCTTTAAAGTATCACTGAAGAGTGAAGCAGAGTATATCCCTCCAGAAAATAGACTTTATTCCTTGAAAGATAGGAACAGAGTTTTGCAGACTGCCTTCCATACTCCATGTGTAGCAAGGAGTGGAGGGTTTTCTCCACAGAATTGTTGATGTAGGTTGGCAAAGGGAGTTACCTAAAAGCTCACTGCCTTTCAGAAGCTTGTGCTGGGCGCCGGGGGTTTATCAGGCCAACTTAAGAATGCAAAAGGCTTCCAGATACAGTGGGCAGCTACCCTGGTGTATTAAGGAACCACTTGCCACCTGTATCTTCAAAACAGAAACGCTGGTCTCAGAATGCATCTCTTCCCCCCCAAATAAGTCATGCCCAAAATTCACCACCACATCTTTATACCCCCTCTGAGAAACATCGTGTTTTTCAAGACTCCAAGGACCAAAAGAATACTCACAACAACCACCATTAATCTTGGTAACTCCAGCACTTAGAATAGGCTTTTGGATGGATGGATAGAGGGAGGGAGAGAGGAAGGGGGGGAGGCAGGGGAGGGATGGAAGGAGGAACAGCAAGCTGAAATCAATAGGACAGACAGACAGAAAGAGGGACAGGGGAGCAAGCCTCATAGAGCCGTATTGTTTCAAGGGGAGTAGCATACACAGAAGCACTAGGTGCCTGATTCTGGAACACAATACACATATAACCAGTAAGTGTTGGCCAAGTAAATGAAGCCATACAACAATGGCCCTATGAAATGAGTATGTTTTGTGCCCACTTTCTGGGTGCAGAAACTGAGGCCCATATAATCTACAGGACATGTTCAAAATCACACAGCCAATAAGTATTACAGGGTAGATTCAAATCCATGTGGGTGTGTGCCATCCCCCACGGGAGGCAATGCCGAACAACGTTATAACTGCCTTAGCACCCTGATGTGGCTACTTGCACACTGATCTGTCAAGGGCATCTCCACAAGTGTGAGAGCGGGGAGGTGAGGGGGACATGGGGGAAGATTTTTGTCTTTTACCAAGATTTCACTCACCATGTGGTGAACATAATCCATTTCAAGGAGTCTTTCCCTCTTGCCCACCAAATCATGGCAGAAACAAAGCTTATTCGTGCATTTTTAAGCTTTCATTCTTGGAGTTCTTGAATTCATAAGAAGGCAATAATTATCTCACTCCAGGCTAAAAGAGCTCTTTACAAATACATTCTCAACCACGGAATTAGTCGTCAGGAATGTTACTAAATATCATCTGTCATTCTTCTGTGATATGACAAGCTCTACTATACGCTTCAAGTGCTGTCGAGCTGATGGGCGGCTGTCTTCTTCCTTCTGCGGGGGTATGAACAAAGCTCGAGCAAGCATCTTCCGTGCCAGTGTGTGCGTGTGCCTTTGGCATCGGAGGGAACAAGTGTGGGCTGCAGGGGAATTGTAGGTTCCAAGAGAGGAAGAAGGCCTGAGAGGTCACGGGTCCCCTCCCACCATACACATAAAATCCCCGAAAGTCGGGGCAGTTAAGTTGGGACTATGAACCAGGCAAAGAGCTCTGCAGTGGGGAACAGACACATGTCCAGGCTCTTTGGACACCCTGCCCTCCGCTCCCACAGTGATTTGCTTCAGCATGCCCCACACCCTTCCTCCCATGGATCCTGGAGATCCTGACCTAAGATGACAGTGAATCTCTTGGCCTCTCTCCCCAGCTAACAGAGGATGACAAATAGTTCCTCAGGCTGTCGCCTCTCAAAGAATTAGGAAGATGGGGGTAGGCTACCAAACAAACTCCCATCTGGCCTCATAAGAGGGTATGCATCAGGATAAGTCAGAGGTGCAGGGGACACCCCACTTGGGTGTGGCTGCTCCCCGGGAAGCAGCACGAGGGGCAGAGAACAGAGTAAGGTCACTCTCCAGGAGGCACGAGGCTGCTCTGGGAGAGTTAGAAGGATGAATTCCTGGAGCGCTGCCCAATCAGGGACCCAAGAAAAGTGTCTGGTACTTTTTTAGGTGTGGAACAGATTAATTTCACAGGTGGCCTTCCTTGAACACAGTGTTTGCTGGGCCACCTTAATGAGGGTAACATCCAGAGACACTTTATTTTTTTAAATATTTTTATTTATTTATTTGAGAGCGAGTGAGAGAATGAGCATAAGCAGGGGGAGCGGCAGGCAGAGGGAGAAGCAGGCTCCCCGCCGAGCAGGGGGCCCGATGCGGGGCTCGATCCCAGGACCCTGGGAACATGACCTGAGCTGAAGGCAAACGCTTAACCGACTGAGCCACCCAGGCGCCCCCAGAGACACTTTAAAGACAACTGGCCTGCTTCTAATACTGGTAACACTCTCCAAGCCAAGGATTTCCACTTTCCCCTCAATCCTAGGAGCAGAGCTTCTAGCAGGAAAACAATAGACAGAAAAATTCTCTCTTCTTTCCCTGCAGGTTATTAGTGGATGATTTGTGCATCGTGGAAGACCCTGCAGTAGCCTGCGGGAGAACCTGATGTTCCTCAGGAGTAGTTACGGATACACACTATTCACCAGGCATTGCCCTCCGTGCGTCCGAGCGCACAAGGATGAGAAAGACAAGCCCAAACCATCGAGGAAGGTATCGGCGAGTAGGGCAGGAAAGGCATTCCTGTAACGAACTAAAAGACACGGAGAAGCAGGAGACCCGCTAGTCCACCAACTGCGGGGTTGATTCTGAGAGATTTTCAAGTTAAGCCCAAGTCAGCCTTTGGCGTCCGCCTCTTAGCAGCTCTACTAACAGGGCTTTACAAGCTACGCTTTCTGTTAATTAAATTAGCTTTGGTCCCACCGTTTCCAGGGCTACCTCCGGCGAACACGTCGCTGGTGGCGAATGAGGACTTCAGGGGGGAGTGGAGGGCTGGTCACCCCGGGGTGGTACGGCAGCCGGTTCCGGTTGCTGTGTCCCCGTGTTAGGGGGGTGAACCGTCCACCAGGACGGGAACGAGAGCAGACGAGATGGTGAAAGGAGCGACTATCCTGTGTCCCCGCCTATGTTCCAGCAGGTTGCCCTGCATGGACCGTCTTCTGGTTCCCAGTTTGAGATGGGGAGTGGGCACCACTGGCGGGCTGGAGAAAGAGAGAGGGGAGACTGGGGGTACTCGTGCCCTTGGCTTCCTCTCTCGGGGTCACCACGGATCAGCCTACCGTCCCTCTCCATCCAGCTACACTCCCTGTAGCTCTGCCGCCCAAGCTCCCCGCTGGCCCTGAGGGCCTCGCCACATCAGGGGTTCCATGCTGCTGCCCCAGGCGCCCCCAGCCCTCCGGTCCGCCAGGCCCTGCTTCCATTGGTAATCCTTCCATTCAGTTCTCCGCCGCTTCCCACTGAATGTGCCCTCTGGTTCCAGCCGGGACCTCACCAAGACGCCTCCCGCACTGATGTTTTTGGGTAGTTTGTTTGCACACGATTGCATAACAAACCATTTGTTCTATATCTCACAACTGAGAGAGACCATTAAGTCTTCACTTAATTGTTGAGAAACCTCTTAAGTCTTAACTTCCCCCACTGTGTCAGGCCCCTGCTCTAGGAAGATAAAAATGAACAAAGAAATCACTTCTTTCCAAGAGGAGCTCACCACCTGGTGCCGTGTTGCTTACAGGAGAGTGTCCTGTATGGTGTGACAGGAATGTCCCCGGGTTCCCGGGGAGCAGAGCACAGGGACCTTGACGAAGCTGGGAAGGGCTCGCGGAGCAGGTAAACCGCTGAGCTCTCAGGAGTGAGGGGAATGAGCTTGAGCCCAAGCCAGTGAGCAAGAAATCTGAGCCCGCAGACCCCTGACTGGCCAAAGGAAGGTGGAGGAGGAAGTGGGGGCCGCGTGGGGAGCAGGGGGTACCTCTCAGGACACCATCAGCAGTCAGAGTGGGGTTGAACACCGTCCTGGAACGCAGAGCCCATCAGGGTGTCCTGCCACCTAACACCAAGTGGGGAGTAGATGTGTTCGCTGAGTTACCCCCCGCAGGGCCACCTACCCCCAAACATCAAGGATGAGTAGGGGATCACCCCAAATGTACCTTTTAAGTCTCAACATTCAACTTCCTGTACCTTTCAAGCCTTTGCAGGAGACTTTCTTCTTGTGGCTTTTCCAGTGAACCTGAAATATGAGGAATTTGTCTCTGCTGTCTTAAGCCGTCTAAGTGACTTTTCCCTGGAGAGAGCAATCTGTCACTAGCCTGGGAAAGTGGCCCAGGAACAGACAGATCAGCGAGGCCATAATTCTCAGGGCAGCCTCACGAAGCCACCTCGGTGGCCACAGAGACATAGAGGGGTGGTGATGTGCAAAGAAGGTGTGATAATTCTCTGCTTGTCATGGGCTCGCGGTGCACAGCAAGAGCAGGGCCCGGGAGATGTATGGAATGCCTCCGACAGGCAGGACCGTGGGTGCTAATAATGTGCCGCCATGTCGGACGGTGACACTGGGGCTTGATGGGCTCATTTGTCAGGGGGCCTGTTTAATCCTCCGTCATCCATTAGCATATTTAAACAGCTTTCATCTGGCTTCATTACTCTGATTAAAACTGCTGACAAGGAGGGAAAGTTCTGCTTTACAGGGTGAAACATGGCAAACAACACAGGCAACACCTGGTTTATGACCCGGCAGACGCGTAGGACCCGACAGACTGGAATGGGAGAGGCTCGGCGTCACTCCCGGCCCCGTGTCTCCCACGGTGAGTGTCACACGGTTTCCAGCTCTGTGCTGTTTCTACTAATAGTCGTGTCTGCACACAAAGGACACCTCGGGTTGAGACCCGTTCCCACACACTTACGTTACTGCATCTCCGCAGAAAAGGGGCAGGTGCAGCAGCCACGGCTGAGTGGCCGGGGCACTGAGGCTGAGCACTCTAGGGACTCCCCATTCACACGTGACCTTCTCTGCACACCCATCCTGCTGGCCATCCTCCCCCCACCCTTCTGCACCTGTGTCGTGGCCAGGCTCCCCCTCCTCACATCACGTGGCTGCCGGGCACTGTGTGCTGCACCAGACACCTTCCAGACGCTGATACGTCTTTCATCAGTATACTCGAAGGTGTATGTTGTTAGCCCCTTTCCATAAATGAGGGCACCGGGTCTGTAAAAGATGAAGCACCTGACCCAGCTAGTCACGCACGGAGCACCTAGTGGCAGAACCAGGGTTAAAATCCAGCCTTTTGGGATTTCAAAGCATAAGCTACCAGTGTCCCTCATAAGACTAGAAACTGTGATTTCTATTTTAAAAAGTTGTATCTACTGCAGCGTACACCGCCGTCTGGCTTACCGTCAGCCTGTCCCCGGTGAGGCAGACCGAGGAGCCGCATGGCGGTCTCTGCGCAGGAGCCGGGGGAGAGGGTGAGCTGGGGACACAAGGGAACAAAGCAGACATGGCCCTGCTCAGGGAATGAAAGAGTCCAGTGGAGAGGACAAAAGATAAGCATGAAAATAAACAAATGATATTTATTCCCCGGCAATTATTAATTTAAGAGGATCCAAAATTACTTGGAAGGGCAACAAGAGATTTGCAAAGCGTGAGCCGTGCGGGGCAGCTTCAAGGGTCGGGTCCCTCGAGAGGCAGGCAGGGCGGGCGGAGGACAGGTGCTGGCCAGCGGCCTCCTCCCCGTCCAGCCCGGGGCCTCGATGCCACCGCCGGCCCCTGTTCCTCCAGAAGCAGCCTGAGGCAGTCCTGAGATGAACAAGTCCCGGAGCTAATCTCTAGCACGGTGATTACAGCTAGTAATACTGTTCTATACTTGAACGTTGCGAAGGAGGAGATCCTAGTGTTCCGGCCACAAGAAAGGATTGATAATTATGTAACAGGACAGAGGAAGGAGCTCAGGTGGTAATCCTATCGTAATATGAGATCACCACTGTTGCACACCTTCGGTGCACACCGCCTTACATCTCGATGAGGCTGGAAAGAAAGAAAAGCCTAGGGAGTAAACAAAATAGCCAAATGAGCCAGGCTGGCCCCGGAACAGAGACGCAAACACTGTCTTCAGTCCGGCACCCCCTTTTCCTGCTCTCCCCTACCCACTCCTGCCCGGGCTTCACGCCTCCCTCCCCCTTACCACATCCAAACCTGCTCTCCGGTGACCATCACACGACGGATGCCATGCTCTGTGCTCTCTGGTTCAGTACCAGAACTTCTTCAGCGCCCACTCAAAGCCTGGCTGAAACTACCCATCCATGACTCTGCTCACCTGGAAGGCCTGTCCTGTAGAAACTTCTTCCGAGACTGTCCTTTGTCTGGGTTTGGGCATTTGTCATTTGCTTGCATGTCACTGTGCGCCAGATGCTGGGATCGACGAATGTGGTGAGAGCCTCAGAGGGGTCCACTGTGAGGACAGACTTCCAGAAGGTTCTTAACAGGGGCCCAGTGCCTCTTCTTTGGGCTTTCAGAGCTCCATACCGACTCACCTTCACAGGTGCCCCGTTGTGTGGCTGGTGCCTGGAGCTGACCTCAGAAGCGGGTAAATCCCCAATTGGCGTTCTTCTCTCTGTTAACCGATGAGACTAAGAGACAGGACCATACTCCACTCGGGCCGTTCTCCCTCTGGTGGGAAATCAGGAGTGTCCTAAAGATACTGACCAGCCCTTGGGACTCCGAGTGACTGTCAGGGACCCAAGAGATGGGCATTCTGCCATCAAGGCTTTCAAACCTCTTCATTGTTGCCTCAGAAACCTTTGAGACGAATAAGAACTAGAGATTACTTAAGCTTTCATGAGGCTACTTCATGTAGGGGGTTGAGAATTTACCCTTCTTTCATCTCGATCACAAATTATACAGTTATTATATTAATCAAGATAAATTAGGCTAGGCCGAAGTAACAACCCCCACAACAAAATTCCGAAATCTCATTAGCTTAGCACATGAAAATGTATTTGCCTCACACATAAAACTTTCTGTGAGTGTGGGCGACAGCCCAGGGCAGCTGTCCACCCAGTGACTCAGCAACCTCTGCCAACTCAGCACCAGACCTCCCCACTCCTGGACAAGGGGATGACAGAAAAGCGCAGAGGTCACTGTGTCCCCCTGGAAAGGACACAGTCACCCCTGCTTATAGCTCATTGGCTAGAGCGAGTAATGTGGCCCTGCCTGACTACAGAGGGTCTGGGAAGTCTAGTCCTCCATGAGGTCAAGGGGAGAGTGCTGGATATTGATAAGCAATGGTACTGACCACAATAGTCATGTCGCCCCATCGAGCTCACCTCCCAGCGATATAGTCCAAGCAATGCATGACAGATAGAAGACCCCTCCTTTGCTGCCACCCATAACCTTGGACAGAGGGACAGTCTGCATTGTAAAGCCCAGATCCTGTTCCCATGAAGCATTTAAAATTCCTGAATATAGCTGACCATTCTCTAACACCACACACAAAGATAAACTCAAAATGGGTGAAAGACCTCAATGCGAGACAGGAATCCATCAAAATCCTAGAGGAGAACATAGGCAGTAACCTCTTTGACTTTGGCCACAGCAACTTCTTTCAAGATACATCTCCAAAGGGTAGTGAAACAAAAGCAAAAATGAACTTTTGGGACTTCATCAAGGTAAAAAGCTTCTGCCCAGCAAAGGAAACAGTCAACAAAACTAAGAGGCAACCCACAGAATGGGAGAAGATATTTGCAAATGACAGTACAGATAAAGGGCTGGTATCCAAGATCTATAAAGAACTTCTCAAACTCAACACTCAAAAAACAAATAAGTCAAAAAATGGGCAGAAGACATGAACAGACACTTCTCCAAAGAAGACATACAAATGGCTAACAGACACATGAAAAAATGTTCAACATCACTAGCCATCAGGGAAATTCAAATCAAAACCACATTGAGATACCACCTCACACCAGTTAGAATGGCAAAAATGGACAAGGCAAGAAGCAACAAATGTTGGAGAGGTTGTGGAGAAAGGGGAACCCTCTTCCACTGTTGGTACAGTCAATGCAGTCAATTACAGGAATGCAAGTTGGTACAGTCACTTTGGAAAAGAGTGTGGAGGTGCCTCAAAAGAATTAAAAATAGAGCTACCCTATGACCCAATAATTGCACTCCTGGATATTTACCCCAAAGATACAGATGTAGTGAAAAGAAGGGCCATATGCACCCCAATATTCATAGCAGCAACATCTGCAATAGCCAACGTGGAAAGAGCCGAGATGCCCTTCAACAGATGAATGGATAAAGAAGATGTGGTCCATATATACAATGGAATATCACTCAGCCATCAGAAAGGATGGATACCCAGCTTTTACACAAACATGGATGGGACTGGAGGAGATGATGCTAAGTGAAATAAGTCAAGCAGAGAAAGTCAATTATCATATGGTTTCACTCATCTGTGGAACAGAAGGAACAGCAGGGAGGACATTAGGAGAAGGAAGGGAAAAATGATGAGGGTGGGGAATCGGAGGGAGAGATGAACCATGAGAGACGATGGACTCTGAGAAACAAACTGAGGGTTCTAGAGGGGAGGGGGTGGGGGATGGGTCAGCCCGGTGATGGGTATTAAGGAGGGCACGTACTGCATGGAGCGCTGGGTGTTATGCACAAACAATGAATCATGGATCACTACATCCAAAACTAATGATGTATTGTATGGTGACTAACATAACATAAAAAATTAAATTAAATTAAATTCCTGAAATGAACCTCCCCTCCCCCAAATCCCTTCTGGCTCCCGTTTCCTTTAATTCATTTTTCTATTTGCTTCAGCCAGAGGACTGTTAGCTCAGGTCTCTGGGTAACACCTCAGTTCCTTCTGCAGCAACCGTGGCCCCAAGAACTGATCTATAAATCAACTCCAAATTCAAATTACTTTAATTCCAAGTATCCTAGGTGATGGCATCAGGGCCCTTCAGTTCAGAGACTCATAATGCACTTGACCTCAATACCAGGAAATGCATACCTTGTAGGTTTTCCAACCTCAAATTAAAACAGTCCTAGATAATTGAAAAAATACAGCACTCCCACAGACTATGAGATCCCTTGCCTTCCTTTCATGAATCCTCTGCAAATTTTGTATCCAAATCCTCAAATGCCTGGAGAGGCTTGCTAAGCATCATGGTGGCTATGTCACTATGGAAACAGAGCGTAAACAGCAGGAGGAGGAAACCCAGAGGGTGAGTTGCTTCCTTCCACCTCCTGGGCCGGGCTCTGCACCCAATCCCCCAGACCCCACTGCCATGAGCCAAAAGTGGTCCACACTATTGAATTTCCTACAGGGGTGATCCCTGCCTGGATTTTTTTTTTTTTTTTGGGGGGGGGGGGCGGGGAGGACAGTTAAGGAAGAGACATACTCAGTAAAGTTGGACAGGAATCCTCTGGGAATAGTGAAATAAATCTCTCCAAAAGACACTGATCACATCTGACCCCTTTCTTTGCACCTCCCTGAAAAAGGATGGCCACTCCATCCCCAGAACTTGCTATTTCCCATCCTCCGGCACTTTCCTTCATTGCTGCTTCTGAAAGAGATGATGCCTTAGAGCTTTTTAAAATGCCAGATTATTGCTGTAAAATGTAATGCAATACAAGGACAGATCAAATTTATGGAAAGCCTTTTATGAGACTATCCCAAAGGGCTCTGTATAATGGCTATAAAATGGTGAAACACATTGTGGAACAGATTTGATTTTTAAAGCAGCTGAAAATATGTATTAATGATTTACCATCATTATTCCTCATCAGAGGTCTTTAGGAATACTAATAAAATGACTCTACCTACAATTATTTCCATCCAAGTGTTTCTTCATGGAATTCAATCTGATCTTATGGCATGTAATTGGCCAATCAAAATAATGTTCCGGGGGGTGGGGGAGAGGACCAGTCCTACAACCACAGAGCTGCCCCCACCCTTCCATGGCTTTCTCCTTTGTTCATTTGCCCGCACGCCTAGCATTACTTCATGCACTGGGGAAGCGTGGGGTTGGTTCAGCCCAAGAGCCAGCCAATTTGTCATGAGTTTCCTCCTACTTCTTTCCCCACCTGCTCAGCCTTCACTTGTCACTCAGCTCCGATCTGCTTACGGTTATGCACTGCCTGAACAACATTAGAGCAATACAGATTTGGTGGAAATTTGCCTTCCCTTAGGTTCTTGCTAAACCAGGCAGGTGGGTCTAGGACTGTTGTATAATTGGAGATTTCCAAATCCTACCTGTTCCTTATGCTCCAGTTCCCTATCCTTGTCTAGTAGAAGTCATGAGTGCCTTCCAACTCGCCTCCCAGGCTCCGCCGCCGTTCCTCTGCCATGCTGTCTGGGTGTCCGTCCAGCTCCAGGCAGGGGCCTCCTAATCAGTGAGTGGCATCCCCCTGCCCGAGTACTGAGCACCTAACTCAGGTCTGGAGGATTGGCACACAGCATCTCCCTCCCGCTGCCATCCATACAGGTGTGCTCCCATCTGAGTGCAGGTCGGGATTTTTTGTGACAAGTTTGGGAAGCTACACCCTCTCTGGCTGAACATGCCTAAGGAAGCATGTTGCCCTAATTGCTGCTGGCAGCCACTCTGTATCCATGGGACAAGCCAATCCAAGGACGGCACAGAACAGAACTTGGAAGGGGCAAAGCTGAGACAATCACAGAGAAGGACACAGAAATCTCACTGAACCATACCTAAAATCCAGTCTGCTTCTGGTTCCCCCCCGAGTCACATGGCTCAATAAAGCAAATAAATTATTTAAATGAGTTTGAGCTGGATGTTCAATATTTGTAACCTGTAGTGTCCCTTGAAGCTTCTGCCCCAGTGCATGAAGTAATGCTAGGCGTGCGGGCAAATGAACAAAGGAGAAAGCCATGGAAGGGTGGGGGCAGCTCTGTGGTTGTAGGACTGGTCCTCTCCCCCACACCACACACAGTGGCCAGATGTCCAGGGTGCTAAAAGGAATGGGAAATTCAGGCCCAGTCAAGACAAGGGGCATGTACAAAGGTCCAATCTGATGAACAGGACATAGAGTATTTTGATGAATGCCAACATTTTGAGGTTATGTAGATGAACTTTTGGTGCTATTTCAAATCGTCTGCATGGACTCCAGCCAACGTATCACCCAGGCAGACTGGATAATGGACCCAAGAGAGTAAGGAAAATTCCAGCACCTGCTTGCTAGTGAGAGAGGGGTCCTCTGACCCTGCTTGCCTCGGGCAGTGTATGTCAGAAATCATAGGTGGCTAAGCTTTTGAGGTCTCGGCATTTGTGCCCACAACTGGTCAGTCATGGATATGGCAGGGCTCGTGTTCTGGGGAGCTCAATTCAATTCACCAAGACTTGTTGAGCACCGATGACTCCTGATGGACCAACTGCACCCCAGAGTCACTTCTGGTCCATCCTGCTCTTTGTACCCCGATAACACACTCAGGAACTGTGCTGAGTGAGTAAATGCCTGGAGGAGACTGAATGTAGCCCGGCAGAGCTCCTAGAAGGGGAGCTGGGGCAGAAGACCACCAGGCAAGACACCCAGGCCCAGAGTAGAGGCTGTCAGGCTTGGGGACAAGACACAGCCTGGGAGCAGGAGCCCTGGTTAGAGCCAGCACCCTCCTGTCTCCTGGTGATGCACAGGAAGACCTCCATTCCACTGACTGGCCATGACCACCATGCCTGGTCCCGGCACCTGCCTCCAACTCCTGCACAGAGTCTGGGTTCTCACACCTCACCCCATGCTTCCCCACACCTCCTGAGCCCCATCCTGTGCCTGGCATCCTGCTGCCTCTCAGACACTCCTGATACCCACTGACACATGCCTATATCGTCAAACAGTCCCGGATCCTTCTGCCCAGGGGACACCCCATTCTCCAGGCATTTGCCCATACTACCCTACCATGGAGGTTCTTTGTCCCTGAGTACTGCACTTTGCCTGCCTGCTAGCATGCTTCCCATCCCCTGCATCCCATCAACAGGTGTGCCCAGGCTCACCTCCAACAGCCAAGAGTCAACCCTGCTTCCCATTAAACAGTGTCTATTAATGTCAGTGCCCTATGGCCATGATCTGCAAACAAATATAAATGGAGGAAAATCAGTACCTTCTCAAGAAATTAAGCCCAACACATACGGCCTCTCCTAAAATCCCAAGTACCCCAGGCCACTAACACCTGCCTCAGTGTAGATGGACACTTGGCTTGTGACAGAGCCAGGGCCTTGAGAAAGGGTGCAGAGAAGGAGTCAGGACCCCCATTCTAGTCCTGGCTTTGATTTGCACCTGCCGTGAGCTTTGCCGATCGGGCCTTCTATCCCTTTCAGCTCGGAGACTCTGGGAGTCCTCTGTCTCTTCTCCTCCGTGAGCCCAGCAGAGGCCGCCCCCCATGCAGACAGTCTCACCAGCCCGCCCTGGGTTTATGGTGGCCATAAATACAGAACACTGACTCGGCATTGCCTGGAGGATGGATCACCAAGGACCACTTTGTCTGTCACATTTTCATGTTGCCCTTTTCCCTTCTCTCCGGTTCCATGATCCTGTAACTTTCCTTGGCACACCACTCCCTGGGTATTCTCTAGTAAAATGTCAGGGCTGCTTACGGCTCTTGTCTCTCAGAGATGGAGCAGAGAGCCTGAGTAGGCACGGACACAGGGAAAGAACTTCCCCCTTTGTTACTTCCATCTCTTCCCTTTGAGGGTCAGTCTCCATTTCCAAGGCCAAGAGGGGATAGAGAACAGTGCTAATTCGGGGGGCAAGAGACCTGGGTTCTATTCACCGTTCTGCCTGGAACTTGCTGTGTGACCTCAAGCAAGTCAGTTAACCTCTCTGATTCTCATACCTGTAAAATGATGCTTGCGGCTGGGATTCTTTCTGAACTCCTGCCTTTTATATCTAGTAACTTAGATATAGGTTATCTATCTATAGATATAGAGGTAGCAAAACTGTACGAGGCTTAATCATTTTTGACTGATCTCATTAATACAAATGAAGGAAAAGAATTTGGCATTTTAAGAAAAGCAGCCAAGAAGCCAGAACATGGCTATCCTCTGGTGATAAGTTCAGAGAGCCCAGGAAAAGAAAAGCTCCTTAATGCTTAATCCCTATCTCTCCAACAAGCCAGACATAAAATCCTTTAATCAAATCAAATAAGCTGAGCTAAGCTGCAGAATGGAGCTGGGAAATAAGGGATGTGTTTTCTGTCCACCGCAATTGATTCACATGGCCTCCTTTCTGAACGTGCTCCTTCAATACCAGGAGAAAAGCAAATACACACCACGAGGTGGGTTGAGGGTGCAGAAGCCACCTGAACACGTTAGCAGACAAGGCTGACCCCAGCTCTCCTGGGACAAGGGCTGACCTCACTGTGGGTTGAAGATGAGGAGGGTGAGGCTGTTGAGGAGGACCCCACCCGGGGGCAGGGTGGGCATCAGGGCTGGTTACCAGGGCTCAGGAGAGAGAGATCAGGACTGAGGCAGGATTGTGGGTGAAGGGGGCAGAGAAGGCCTTCAACAACCAAGTGGTTAGATGATCTGTCTCGTGGATACCTCAGCCTCTTTCCCCAGCCACCCCCCATCTCTATCCAATGGGCTCATGAACAAAGTGGCCATGATGGCAGGGATGGAGGTTATACACGGGCTCAGCAACATGGACCTCCACTCACCAAGCCTGGCCTGGCGATGGCCACCACTGAGTGTCCAACATGGCACCGTTCCCCAGTGTGATCATCAGCTGACAGCAGGTCAATTGCATCGGGCCACTTCTATCATGGAAGAGGCAGCATTTTGTCCTTACTAGAACAGACACTACAGATACAGATTCTCCTTCCCTGAATGCAATACTTCTGCCAAAACTACCATCTGTGGACTTCTGGGATGCCATATCTACCAAGATGGCATTCCACACAGCATTGCTCCTGATCAAGAAACGCACTTCACAGCAAAAGAAGAGCTATAATGGGCCCAGGCTCTTGGAGTTCACTGGCCATATGTGTTCCCCTCCCTCCTGAAGCAACTGGCTTGCTCGAAGGGCAGAGTGTCCTTCTGAAGACTCAGTGACAATGCCAGCTGGTGGCAATGTCTCGCAGGGCTGGGGACAGGTTCTCCAGAGGGCTGTATGTGCTCTGAGTCACTGTTCGTTATATGGTACTGTTGCTCCAGGGCCAGGATTCACAGACCCAACAATCAAGCGGTAGAAAGGGGAGTGGTCCCACTCACTATTACACCAGCGACCGCTAGCAAAATGTTTGCTTCCTGTTCCCGTGACCTTATGCTCTCCTGGCCTGGAGGTTCTAGCTCCAAGGAGAGGAGTGCTTCCACAATGACTCGGATGAACTAGAAGCTCGGGCTGCCACCAGCCACTTCGGGGTCCTCATGCCTCTGAATCAACTGGCAGGTAAGGGAGTCCCTGTGCTGTCGGGGGTGACTGATCCTGCCACCAAGGGGAGACGGGCTGCTCCCCCATAGTGGAGGGGAGGAAGAGTGTGTCTGGAATATAGGAGAACCCCCAGCGTGTCTCAGGACTACCATGCCCTGTGATTAAAGCCAATGGAGAACTACACACCCAACCAGGCAGGACTACTAATCGCCCAGACTCTTCAGGAATGGAAGCCTGGATCACCCCACAGGCAGAGACCCACAACCAGTTGCTTGCTAAGGGCAAAGGGGATCCAGCTATGGCCAGGGGACCGGTTACAGAAATGAGGACTGTAATTGCCCTGAGCATTTCCACCTGAGTTCGTTAGGCATATATCTACGTGTGCGTGTTATCTACGTGTGCGTGTGCATGTGTGTATACATACATACTCTACGCGTGCGTGTGCGTGTGTATACATCCATAC
>NW_027397142.1:1816006-1830025 GCF_003265705.2 Callorhinus ursinus | reverse complement strand
CACGTGCGTGTGCATGTGTGTATACATACATACTAAGCGAATATCCTCGTCTTCCCTCTGTTACTCCCTTGTTGTGTAACATAAGATGTATTGACCTTATTTCATAGTATTTAAGTGTTGTTAATGTTACATCCTAGCGTTTGTAACGGGAAATCAAGAAGAGTGAGCATCACTAGGGGGCTTCACCCCCTCTTCTGGAGTCCCAAGTCAGTGTGCTGTCACTTACACTCAAGACGGGCATCATGTTAGGCAGAGTTACAACCTTGCCATTGTCCTCATGTGGACATTAAGTATGGCTTCAGGAGATGTTTGGATGCCAAGTGGCAATGGGTAGACTTGTGATGGTTAATTTTATGTATCAATTTGACTGGGCCATGGGGTACCCAGACAATGGGTCAGACATGATTCGGGGTGTCTCTGTGAGGGTGTTTCTGGACTGGATTAGCATTGGAATCAAATAAGGAAAGCAGACTGCTCTTCCTAATGTGGATGGGCCTTATCCAGTCAAGGGAAAGTCTGAATGTGACAAAAAGGGTGAGTATAAGATCGTTCCTTCCGTCTGACTGCCTTCGAGCAGGAACATCGGTCTCTCTCCTGCCTTTGGACTGGAGCTAAAACATCAGTTCTTCCTGGGTCTCCAGCTTGCTGGCCTTCAACCTGAACTGTGCCATCACCTCCACCGCCCTCAGGCCTTCAGACTCAAACTGGAGCTGCTCCATTGGCTCTCCTGTGTCCCCAGCTTGTTTGGCCACAGACCATGAGACTTGTCAGCCTCCATAGTCACTCAAGCCAACTGCTTGTTTTACACATATACACACACATGCAAACACACACACACTTACCTCCTACGGGTTCCAGTTCTCCGGAGAACCCTAACTAACATAAGCCCCTTATGTGTTAATTGCTAGAGTCCCCATATGAGGTCAAGTGAACCTGTTTTCTACTTCTAATTCTGTTCCATTGTGAAAACTGCCATAACTAAGGCTGAGTGTAGCGGGACTCCCAAGTTGATACAAACATTGAATCTTGGCCCCATTTGCATAGCAAGTGAGTGGAAAGAAGGCTTACACAGTGTTGGGGTACTCGGGTACTCCTGCAGAGCTCCCGGAGAGCTAACTTGTCCTGTGATTAATGTGTCCCCTTCAGTGGAATGTTTTCACTCCTGTGGCTGTCAGTCACCCCTTGGCCAAGGCCTCAGTGGTCAGGGCAATGTCAAGTGTAACGATTATAATCCTAGTTTCTTGCTATGTCCTTATGCTTTAGAATCATGTCTACTCAAAGTTATTCAGGGCCCAGAGCCCCACAAATGGCAGCTCTAACTTGTGGTCAGCGTTCACCGGGCACCTCGTGTAGCCTCGTGCCAGAACAAAGAGGTTAAGTGCTCGGCACTTTCCTTCTCCCAGGGCGACGGCAGTCAGGAACAGAGATTCATGGCAACCATTTTGGGCTCTTGTTGCATCGTTTGTCATGAAAATGAGGTATTAGAATTTCAGGGCCTAATATGCTTCCTGAGTTATAGTGGAGAGTGGAGCGCTCTTTTGGTATTTCCGATAATATGTAGCTTTGTCAAAGTCTGATGGCAAACGATCAGTACAAAAGTGCCTTAGAAAAGCACACTCTTCATGTCAAAATGGCTTACATTGTGGAAAAAATTACTATCAGTCAAGATGGCACACAGGGAGAAGCTCACATACCTAGAGGGAGCCATTTTAACCCTCAGAAAATACTTGTAAGATGACCTATCCAGACAAGAGCCAGAGAACCTCCCGAGAGTCTGTGTGACAATGGCCTGGTCTGGGGCTCCCCTGCCTGCAGACACCTGACTCCATCCTGCTCCTTGGGAACATCAGGTCTGACCTTGTGTGTGAATGAGAAAGCAGGTGTCTAGAAGGAGCTATTTGAAGGCTCCCCAGAGAATGTCCATCTGCCTGAAAGCGTCTCCCCTCCACCCAACATGGTGCTCAAAGTGGTCCCCATTAGACTGACTTTTTAAGAGCAAGCTTGAGGTAGATGTACTTCACTAAGCTAAATCTCTATCCCCTTCGGAAAGATAATACATTTATCACTTTGTAGGGCTCATTTAGAGGGAAAGACTAGGGCCAATGGCTGAGAGCTCTAGGGTAAAAGATTTTAATTCATCTTGAACCCAGATGGAGAGGGTTCTTGGCAAAGAGCTCTGTCACTGGAAGAATTCAGGTGGTAAGTATCTAGATGGTCTTCCTAGATGGAAGCTGGACCAGGTGGGCATTCTGTTCCTACTGACTCAGGTATCTTGTAATGTTATCATTAACTCAGAAGAGGGAGAACAAAGGGATTCTCCCCCTCTTCTTTGGAAAGCTTATTAACAATGTTAGTGCATCACTGGGCAGGGGAATCTAGGTTCTGGTTGACGCCGCAGATCTCTTCCGGTGATGCACACCACTGCTCTAGAGTACCCTACCTATTCAGTAAAAAGTTGCCCTCAATCTCTAAGACCCCTTCCCATTCTGATATTCTGCAGTTCTCCGAGACTGAGTAAATCATATAGAATCCTTCCTAATACTTTAGAGTGGTGGAATACTAATATAAGACCCAAGTGGCAAAGGCAGATCGTGTCTCACAAGGCTTCTGAGTGGTTGGTGGCTGCCTGGAGCCTTGTGGTGAGGAAGGGTCTGGAAGCCAAGTCCAGAGATGAGAGGGAGGGATTCCCACAGACTATCAGAGATATCTGCCAACGGTCTGGAGTGGGAAAATGCCGACAAGAAGCTCCCTATTTGCTATCCCCGCAACAGACCCTTGAGAATTCAATTCTTTCCATAGTGTCCACTATCACAGGTGATTGGTGACCCAGGACACGCCAAGGGACAGACGGTGGCTGGGACAGGTTGAGATGCTGAGTGGTCATAGGCAGGAGGACTCTCAAGCCTTGGGATCTAGCTTGTTCCTCCCCATTGAGCTCTGTTGTTCTCTGCCTACCGTGTCTTAAGTTATTCCTTGAACATTTCAAATTCCATTGTATTCCATCTTATGAGGGAGACAATACACATTGGTTCTAAAGAGAAGGGTTCTGGGGGGGAAAAAAGTCGCTCCTAAATGTTAAGGGTCGATGATAGAAAGCCTTCCCTAAGGTACCAGAAGGATTAAAGCATGTATTGAAATAAGATTGACAAACGTGCTTTCTGAGGTACAAAGCTGTACAATTGTAATGCACCATTTCTGATATGATTAGGAATTATGTGTCCTTCATCTCTTCACAAACGACATCTAAATACATTGTGGAAGATGAACTTCAATCGAAGAATCCACCTTAATATCAAGAAGCCTGATGGGGAATTAATGTTTAAAGGAACTGCTAAAAATTGGGTAAAATGAAAGAATAACGAGTCCCTGGGAAGTGTACCATACACCCTCCGGTTACTTTTATCTCCTTTCTCTTTTTTCGACCCCATTTTTCTACAGTTCTAAGATAATGCAAGGATTAAGAATAAAGAAATAGGCTGAGTAAAGAGAGGACTACGAGCTATTAAATTGTTCCTTAGACTATCGAGTGGCCCACTGTTGACAACGGCAGTTCTCAATGGACCGTGCCAACAAACACTCAATTGATGAGCCTCCCCTGGGGCAACAGGGTTGGCAAAGAATCTGGAGTTGGATCCCAAAGTAGGAAAATGAGCTTTGGCGACTAGAGTCACTATATTCCCAAAGATAAGTCCTATTTTAAATTTCTTGATCTGGGCTGATTTCAGTCATTCCTGGCCTGAATGCAAAGGGAAGAAAATTATTGACTCAAAAATCTGAGTTCCTCTTCCACATTGTATTTAGAGAGATGAGCCCCACCCACATTACAGGCCTCATAACATAAAGGAAAATCTCCTTTACTTAAAGTCAACTGATTGCAGATGTGAGCCACATCTAAAAATACCTCCACAGCAACAGTTAATAGCATTTGATTACATCACTGTCCATCAGTCAGGTGCCAGGGCCACGTTGGCTCCTAAGACTAACCACCAGACAGTGCCCAGAGGATACTTGGAAACAGGGAGGAAGGCCAGGCCATAAGCCAGTGGAAGGCCTTCTGTGGGGCCTCAGGCAAATGTAAACTCTGTTTCCTCCTCTGTAAAGTAAGGGTGGTAATATCAACTTCCCGGGCAAGGCACCCAAGCTCCCATGCATTTACGGTTGTAAACAGGAAAGAATTTAACAGAGAGTGATAAGGATGATCATAGTGCCCCTAAGTGAGCACAGGCTACCCGTGAAGACACCGTCATAAGCATTTTACGCGCAGGACACTCACAATTACCTATGAGGAAGATCCTAGTATCTTCATTTCAGAGATTTAAGAAAAAAATAAAAGTACAAGGTTTAAGAATTTGTCCAGAGTCAGAGAGCCAGTAGGAGGCCGAGGTGGTAATACGAACCCAGGAGGTCTGACCAGAGCCTGTGGCCTGACCACCCTGCCATCCCCCTTTGCACATTGTTGCTCACTTTGAAAGTATCTCCTGCCTTAGTCAGTGTGGGCTGCTACTTCAAACTACCACAGGCTGGGGCTTAAACTACAGACATTTCTTTCTCACAGTCTGGAGGCTGGGAGCCCAAGATCAAGGTGCCGGCCGATTCTGGGGAGACCCTCTTCCTGGTTGGCAGACAGCGACCTTCTCCCTGCGTCCTCACATGGTGGAGAGAGGACTCTGGTTGCTTCCTCTTCTTATAAGGCCACTAATGCCATCCTGGGGGCCCCAACCCTCATGACCTCATCTAAACCTAACTACCTCCCAAAGGCCCCAGCTCCAAATTCCATCACACTGAGGCTTAGGGCTCCAACATATGACTTTGGGGGGACACCTCCAGTCCACAAAATTCCCATATGACCCACGCTGCCCACTGACACCTTACTGTGGCCAGGCTTTGCCAGACAGCTCTTTGGCATCCTCAACCTCCCCTCTTTTCTCACCTTTTCAAAACCAACGTGTCCTAGGTTTTATTCCTTCAGAGCCCTGCATCGACATCTCAGCTTGCCGTCTCGAGCAAAGATTTGTCAGTGGCCTGGATATGCGCCTCAACCTCCCAAGAAGAATTTGCATGTTTACAGAGACTGCTGGAAGCTATAATGACTAGTAAACCAGGGGGAATATTTCTAAATAACGGGGTCTCAGGCACCACGGTCACGAGAGAGGGAAGCCTTGCCATGTCCCTCAGATCATATCCTGCAACATGACTCCTCTTCCGTGCACACTAGACGCACTAGCCTCTAGACACAGCCTCTGAATCAAACATACGCACTGTCGACAAAGAGAGAACAGTGACACCTTGACAAATATGAAATAAATCCTAGACCCTAGAGATGGAGCAGGATGGGGTAGAGAAGAAATCAGTATGGATTAAATGGGTTATGACGGTCTTTGATCTTCCCACCCCGTGGCCCTATAATCATTACAGCTAGAGCCACATGATGCTGAGCAAAGCCAGAATAAGGCCCTCCACAAAGAGGTCCTCACCCTAATCCCAGGAGACTGTGCATGTGCTACCTAGTGAGGATGTGGCTAAGGTTATGGACCTTAAAACAGGGACATGATGGTGGATTCTCTGAGTAGGTCCCCTGTAGGCATGTGAGGCTTTTGCCTGGCTAGAGCTGAGGGACATGGCAGGTGGGAGTCGGAGAGGTTCCACGCTCGAGAAGGACGCACCACCCTGTTGTTGGTGCTGAGACATAGTGCCCCTCTGCGAGGAGCACAGGGAAGTCTGGGAGCTGAGGGTGGACCCTCGCTGGAGGCCGGCAAGGACACGGGACCTCAGTCCTGCAACCCCAGGAATGGAATTCAGCCGGTAACGGGAAGGAACTTGAAAATGGGTTCCAACCCGCTGTCACACGGGACTGCAGGGGTGTGAGACTGCTGGACTTCTGACTGGCAGGAGGTGTGAGATGACAAACGTGTATTTTGACACCGATACATCCGAGCCACTTGTCACAGCAGCGACAGAAAGAGCGGTGCCATCCCCGGGGGCCCCAGGAATGCTCAGGACCCACGGAAGGCGGTTTGGCCTCAGAGCCTTGGCATCCCCAGCCAGGTCTCAGCTGATCCGCCCTTGCCCTTCCGACAGGCCCGCGAAGGGGTGTCTGTCTGTCCCCGTCCTGAGCCGCCTGCCGTAAGAGCCCAGATCCAGCTCTGCCAGGTCCCCAACTTCAAAGGCAAGAGTCCCGCCCCTCCCATGTGGTTGCTGGGAACAGACCCCTGGTGCCAGCTCCTTGGCCTGCTCCCCGCTCCGGCCCCCCGACTCTCTCCTCTCAGGGTGCCAACCCCACTGAAGGCAGACATCTCACTGCCAACTAAGCTAGTGATGCTTCTAGCCACAGAAAGCTTCTGGGAGGTTAATATTTATCTGAGAAGGGCCGCATTTACATGGGAAATGGCAGGAGCAAATGCAAGGAAGTGAGCCCAGTCAGTGGGCAGGCAGGAGGTGGCTAGAGCCTGGGAAGCTCAGAGGGCTCCGTGGTGGGAGGGGAGCAGGGGACTCGCCAAGGGACATCTGCAGGGGAGGGTCAGGGGGGCGGGCGTAGGCTGAGGGGGGAGGGAGGGTGGGCATAGCCAGAGAAGGGTCGGGAGGGCAGGAGTGTGCAGAGGAGGGTCAGGGGGGCAGGCTTAGGCAGGGGAGGGTCAGCGGGGCGGCGGCCGGCTGGAGGGCTGGAGGGAAGGAGGCTGTCAGTACAGGGAGCTGGAAGGGAAGCCAGGACGCAGGAAGGATCGCAGGAAGGATCGCAGGCTGAGCAGGCTGAACGGCACAGCCCAGGAGGAGAAACAGAGGAAGACTGGACCTTGACAAAATGGCAAGCGGGAGTGACGGGACCTGAGGGCCCACCGCGCACTGGGCGCTGCGCTCTGTGTAGGTCTCCTCACTGAACCCTCACGCAGCCCCCCGAGGTAGATCTCCAATGATCTGCCCCCGCCCTTGTGACAGAGCGCTTTCCCTCCCACAGGGTAGGGCCAGGGGGCTCAGGGTCAGGCCGCTGCCCCAGAACGCGGCCCACGGCCCCTTGCAGGGGCGGCTCCGCAAAGCCTGCTCCCCCCGCTCCCCCGGGTAGAAGCGGCCCCCAGCAACTCCCGCGGTGGGGGCGGCGCTCAGCCTCCCCGATCTGGGTCATTCTAGTCCCTTTCACGGAAAGAGAAGAACGTGCCTGAGAAGAGCAGTAACAAAGGCAGACAAGGGCTCCGGCCTGGGACGGGGAGAGTCTCATCACAGGCTCAAAGACAGAACAAAACGAACATGAAACGGGCTATTAGTCTCCAGACCCAGGGCCAGTTCCCAGCCAGGGCCAAGGACGGTGAAGGCCTCCCCCTCCTCGGTGCTCCTCCCTTCCTGCTTCCGCGGCGCCTTTTGAATCTCCCCTTCGCTCCACTGCCCTGCTCACGCCTCGAATCCCCCCTCAGCCCCTTCTCACCTCGTGACCCTGAGCGCACAACCCTCCTTACATTTGTTTTCTCACATGCAAAACGGGCGTAATCAGAGCCCCATGCTGGCAGGTGGCTGTGAGCCCTGAGTGAGTCCGCGCACGCCCCGCGTGTTGGGACAGGGGCAGATGTGTGCGGTGCCCTTGCTATTGGCAGGCAGCAGGGTAGCTGCCCGGGGGACTGAGGGACGATGCCGACCTGTGATCTCCACCGTGTCCTCCAGATGCCGCCATTGTTGGCCATGAGGCTTTCTCCTCTTTCCCCTGGGCTGTGGGATAGGATTACGGGCTCTGCGACGAGCTGTCCCAAGGCTCCTTCCGTGGGAGCCCATCCACTTCCCCACCAAGCCACTGGAAGGTTTCCTGCCAAAACAGCCCCGCTCTCTGGCCGGCCATGATCCCTGAGCTTTCATCGGTAAAATCACCTAATTAATTGGCCTTTGGAGATAATGTAATTTAACTGAGTAAAAACATAATATACCCTTGGAAGTCAACTAGCAAAACAGCAAGGCTTAATTAAGCTAATTAAGTTTTTCATTTTCACATGAGACTATTTTCTGTAAAAACAGAATACGCATAAATTTATCTCCTCCCGCTTCATCCTATTATTCTCACTCCCTCCCCAGGGCTAGTTACCATGATGAATCTGTGTATCTTTCTAGTCCATTTCTCATATTTTTACTATCTATATTTCTTTGGGTGCTTTTTGAACTTATATAAGTTTTGGCAACTGTATGTATCACCTCACAATTTGATACATGCCGACCTAGCTCACACCTTTTTATTGCTACCTGATAATTCACCATGTGCATGCTTTTAATAAGTGAATTAAATCTTTTTATTTTTACTGCAAGGCTTGAATATTTGGTGCCATGCTTATTTTATTCCTCTTTTCCTGCCCTGAGTTGAACGACTTTTCTTTTGTTCCTCTACTTTTGTTCAGATGTTTAGAAAGTATACATTCTATTCCATTCTGTCTGTGGTTCCCTTATGGGCATACTGAGCACAGTCTAACAAGAACGAATAAATGTAGCTTTCCCCAAAATACAAATGCCTTAGAACCCATTCGTTTCAATCTCCCGCTTCTTACCTACCATGGATTTTGTTCATTACTTTAATACTACCTTTTTATTCCCAAATTATTCTTTTTAAAAATGCTCAATTGTATTTTTACATGTTTCACGTTGTTTCCTACTGTTTTTATGCACCCCCCTCTTTCCATCTGGATCATTGCTCTGTTGATGTACGTCCTCCAGTGGTTTTTTCAGCAAGAATTTATGAAAGACAAACTGTTGTTGACATATCTGAAAATGTCTTGATTTTTATTTGCCTCGTTCTTAAATGATAGGCTAGCTAAGCATAAAATTCTAATTGAAAGATGTTATCATTCGGCACTCTAAAAGTATTCTATTTTTTTCTACCATCTTGTGTTGCTAATAAGAATTCTGCTTACAATCTAATTGTTTTTCCTTTATAGAAGTCTTTTTAATTATTTCTCTTCTCTTTGATGATCTATGATGTTACCATGATGTAGTTAGGCATGGATTGTTTTTATTTATCTAATTCTCGACTCACCGTGCTTCATCAGTTTATAACTCCGGTATTTCTTCCATTCTAGAAAATACTCAGCAATTATCTTTTCAAGTCTTTCTTCTCCCTCTTCTTTTTATTCATTTCCTGTGGAACTCTTGTTAGCCAAAGATTTCTTTGTATCCTCTTCTCTGCATCTTTGTAACTTTTTATCTCTGTGTGCGACATTAGGGATGATTTCCTCCCATCCTCTTGTGCGGTATGCCTACCCCCTACAGCTAGTATTCATTGCTTAGTGTAACGGTCTCCTCTCTGTGAGCATTTCTACCATTAAGATTCTTTGTTTCTAGGATTCCTTTTTGGTTATTTTTAAGGTAAGCCTATTGTGTTTTATAATATGAGGATCTTGTTTTAAGGTTTCATTCTTTCTTTTATCATTTTAAGTACGTATTATGAAGATTCAGTGTCTTCTGGTTCCTGGAGTGCAGATCTTCTTATATTCCCACTGATTCTTTCTTGTTAAAAATAGTTTATTTCCTTATTTGTTTTTAGCTATTTATTTAAACTCATATTCAATGTTGACTGTTCTCTCTGGGTGCCATAAGCACCCCAATATATGGAAACACCCATGTGGAGGAGAATATGTTTGCCTCTACCAAGAGGCTTACCCATCCAGGACCAGTATAGGATCCATGTAGGTAATGTGAATCCAGATCCCGATCCCAGAACACAGTGAAGAACAGTTTCTTTTCCACCCATGACTCCACCAAATGGCAAGTTTCCACGCAGCTTCCCCAAGTAGACAAGTTTTTGCGATTTCACGTAGAGGGCAGCCCTACGTGACCTGGGGCTTCATGCAGCTAGCTCTGCCCCAGCTCCTAGTCCTGTGCACACCTGCACGGGGCCCCCAGCTCCCTGTCTGTGCAGGTGTTGAGATCCATCCCCAGCAGCCTGGCAACACTCTGATTCTGAGTTTCCTCCTTTTGTGTGGAACCTGAAGATTTCTCTTTCTTGCTGCCAAGCCCAGTGCTATACATAAAACTCTGCCAGTGATTTCTCTACACGTGCGTGCGTGCGCGCGTGCATGTGTGTGTGTATATGCACGCACACACGAAACGCAAGAGGACATTTCCTATGTCAGCTCAATCTGCCATCTCGACTTGAAGTCACTCTGATGAACCCTTCAGCACCAACTATTACCAATACAGAGCCGAATCCTTGGGGGTAGAACACACAAAAATGCTTAGTCCTGGGACACCTGGGTGGCTCAGTCGGTTAAGCTACTGCCTTCGGCTCAGGTCATGATCCTGGAGTCCCGGGATCGAGTCCCGCATCGGGCTCCCTGCTTGGCAGGGAGTCTGCTTCTCCCTCTGACACTCCCCCCTTTCATGTGCTCTCTCTCTCTCTCTCTCTCTCTCTCTCTCTCTCAGGTAAATAAATAAAATCATTAATGGGGTGCCTGGGTGGCCCAGTCAGTTAAGCAGCTGCCTTCGGCTCAGGTCATGATCCTGGGGTCCTGGGATCGAGCCCCCGTCCGGCTCCCTGCTCAGCAGAGAGCCTACTTCTCCCTCTCTCTCTGCCTGCCGCTCCGCCTACTTGTGCTCTCTACCTCTGTCAAATAAATAAAATCTTTAAAAAATAAAATAAATAAAAAATAAAAAATAAAAAACCTGCTTAGTCCTTCATTAGAATAAGGGTGGTAAGAAAGGTTTACAGGCTTAGAGCAGACTCTCCATTAATGAACTGGTTTAATCAATAGGTTTCAAAGCTTTATCCAATAACAGTTCACAACAATTGGCTACCTCTTTAGTCTTATTTGCTGACATTTCCATCCAACATCAAAAACATTCGTTGTCTGCAACTGATGAATCACCACACTGTACCTCTGAAACTAATAATACGTGTTAATTAAATTGAATTTAAGTAAAAAAAAATTTTTAATTCATTGAGATAATTTTGCATGCAAGGTCTGCAGAGGCTCTAAAAATGAACCGAATAAGCTAAGGAGGCGGTTACTACCTGTGGGTGAGGAGGTCACACACAAATCACCGAACCCTAGGACAAAGTGTATTAAGTACTCAAAAATGAGAAACCACATGCGCTGTGAGTACAGGGAAGGAGCAGTGTTTCCGGCTGCGGAGTATGGAGAGCTTCACGGGAGATGGTAAACACCCGCACTATTGTTAGGGATGTACCTCCTGGAAATGCCTGGAAAGTCAAACTAACAAAAGAGAAAATAAAAAATAAAAGAAGATCAAAGATAAGATAAAATGAGAGCAAAGGGCTGGAAGGGGCAGTGAACAGGATGTTCAGGGAGCAGAGGGTAGCTGGGTTTGACCAGAGCAAATGGCCTCAACAGGAAGAAAATAAGAGGTTCAAAACACAGACCCCGTTGGAATTGCAAGAACGCCTCAGGATAGTAATTGTGCTCTTCTGCTGATTAAAGAATACATACCATTAAAGGGCTGTGGATTTAATAAATACTTTAAATTGATAGTTTACTGGTCTCCAAGCATCCTTGTGCATGCTTTTTAATTTGAGTAAATATAGGCAATGTAATTATTCAAAGTGAGACAATGTTTGGACCCCATGCAATAACTCCTCAGCCCTCCAGTTGGGAATACAGTTTTGGGATGTCCTGTAATTTACTCTGAGGCTCCCCGGCAGAGGCGTCGGCTAAATCAGTGGCTAGAGTTTTAGGCAACTGCGCAGAGCAGTCTTTAAGCTGGGAGGCTTTTTATCCTGCCATTCACCCTATACCATCAGCATTTACAGCCCCACCACCCTCTCACCAGTCAGGGGTGGGAACAAGAAGAAAAAAGAAAGAAAGAGAACAGGAAATTGCTTTCCTGTTCTCAGGGGGTGTACAACCAAGGAGAGGGCCGGTGGAAGGTTGGAGAAAGAAGTTAAAGCTGTGGCTGAGTCCTCATAAGGAACACTTCCTGTCCCTCCCAATTCGGGGCCAGGACAGGGTCACAACTCTCCTATCCGTTCATTCGTTGACTCCCCACCTCACCTCTCCAAATGACCCTTTCCCATCCTCTCTTCTTGCATCAACACACACACACACACACACACACACACACACACACACACACACACACACAGAGGCATTCTCTACTCACTCCGGAAATGCTTGGGTGGTCCATATCAAAGTAAAACTTATTATAGTCACTTATGAGCTGCTTATCATTCATGTCTAATTACCAAGTAGCACAATAACCATGGTGCACATAATTAATTAAATGTTTGATTAGCTTTGTTGTAAGTTTTGTTTGATATCAAGGCTGAGCTCTGTCTGTGAACTCAGACTTCAGTGTCTGGAGGGCTGTGGTTACTGCAGGGGTAAGGAAGGGTCACACCCAAAGGAACACCTGACACCTGCCAGGACATGGACGAACCATGAGGACAATATGCTAAGTGGAGTAAGCTAGACACAAAAGGACAAACGCTGTGTGATTCCATGTACACGAGGCACCTAAAACAAGGAACTCTGCTACAGAATGTAGAACAATGGTCACCAGGAGTTGGGGCAAGGGGAAACGGGAGCTAGTGTTTAAGGGGACAGAGTTTCGGTCTGAGAAGATGAAAATGTTCTGCACAACAATGTGAACGTGTTTAATTCTACTGAATTGTACATTTAAAATTTTACATTAGGCATATTTTACCACAATGAGAAAAAAATCTAGAAGTTTGGGATGGTGGGGAGGCAAGCCATGCCAAGGTTGTCCACTGGGGCGTCCAGCTTGGGCCCGTCACAGACATTGGCGGCGAGCCAAGGCACTGACAAGTGGGAAAAGATGCCCAGCGGCCATGTGTCTTCTCCTCACACCTGCAGGTAGTCTGGCTCGCTCCCCCTGGTGCATCTCCCATCCCGGTTCTCATCACAGCATCTGCTGGTGCAAGAAGCACAACGCAGAACACAGGCAGGACTTCAGAGTCTGGGGGGTAACTCCAAAGGTAGCGAGCAAGGCACCAAATTGAACTCAAGAAATAAATATATTTGGCTATTTATCTAAAGAAATATACTTTTTTAAAAATGTCTACCATTTGCTATCCTGAGCCATTTGGGCTAAAAATTAGCATTGTTATACAAAGAAGAGCATCATGAATGACTAGCATGACGTTCTCGTACCTTCTGTGGATAACAGACTTTGACCCATGCTGGATCTGGGTCGCAGGGGTCAGAGTTTGGCTGAGGATGGAGCCAAGCAGGGCAGAGCCCACTCTGCCCTCGGTGGTCACCAACACTGAGGCCCATGGTGGCTAAGACGTGAGGGTAGAGCCCTCAGGAGTGGGATTAGTGCCCTTATTAGGGGGTGAGGAGACCACAGTGCTGTCTCTCCACCACAAGAGGATGCAATGAGAAGACACCTGTCCGCACACTGGCTAGCGGGCCCTCACCAGCCACCCAATCTGCCGGCACCTTGACGTTGGCCTTCCAACCTCCCGAATGGTGAGAAATAAATGTCTGTCATTTGAGCCCTGCCTGTGGTATTTTTGTTACAGTCACCTGAACGGACTCAGATGCCAAATGACAAATACCCACAGCCCCCAGTTCCCAAGTGACCTTCCCACCCCCCACCACCTGTGACCTCTCGCTCATGACACTGAAGACCTCACTGCCACCCATCAAGTAGAAGGTTAACCCCTGGCCCAGCAAGGAGCTCAGGGAAGCTGCTCTCCTACTGTAGTGAACCACCTTCCAGGGGGCGGGTGGCCCACCTCCCAGAGAGCTCAGTGTTAGCATCACCTTGGTCCTGCTGATGTAATTTAATCACACGAACAAGAGGAGAATAGCCCAAAAAGGTGCAGGCTGGAGCAAAAATGCTAATTGTGACATATAAGTATGCCTGCACAAAAATTTTGTTGGCACCCCTTAGAAAAGTCGGTTTATTAGATCGAGAAATATATTCTTTTGAACAAACACACACTTTTCTTTATGTTTCTAGACTCAGACTTTAGAAGTGTGACGTGTGGGGGGCGGAGCAAGATGGCGGAGGAGTAGGAGACCTGGACTTCGTCTGGTCTCAGGAATTCAGCTGAATAGGGATCAAACCATTCTG
>NW_027397142.1:1778578-1815996 GCF_003265705.2 Callorhinus ursinus | reverse complement strand
GCACGTTCTGCGTGGAGCACTGGGTGTTATGCACAAACAATGAATCAGGGAACACTACATCAAAAGCTAATGATGTAATGTATGGTGATTAACATAACAATAAAAAATTTAAAAAGAAAAATCACTTAACTCCAAAAGAGTGAGTTTGCTGGAAGACATTTCAAGCACAAATTCTTTGGTGGCAGGAAACTTTGGTACCCAGAGAGTCGAGATGTGTAGACAACTCCCAAGCATGGCGGAATTATTACAAATTGTAAAATGGACAGTATTCACAATGAAAGCAACTGACTGAAACAACAGACAACGCCAGCCAATAAGGTATGCTCACTCAGCTGCACCTGCCCCGTGGTCCCACAGATGCACTTAGGCGGGCCCAGAGGCTCCATGAGATGCCTGTGTGAGTGAGTGAGAAATCCTTCCACCAGAAGAACAATGTCCACTGTCACTTGCCACATGGATTCTTTTCTCTAGGGAAGTCTGTTCTCCCTGAATTGTTTCATCCTGACGAAACCAGGGCATTTCTGGCTTCCAGAATCCTGCTAGCAAGAGGTAGACAAAGGTAATCTACATGTCTCCAGAGCCCCTCTTTTTCCCAGACTCTGCTCTGTGCAAGATTTTCTATGAAAAAGAAATGACAAATTCAAGTAAGTTTGGAAAATACTGCCTAGCTCATCCTCCTTTTGCAGATTTACAACCTACATCAGCAAAAGGAGGATTGGAGAATTTAGCAATAAAGAAACCCTTTTAAAGTCCATTTAATCTAGTGAGCTCCAAATTTTTCTGAACAATAAATCCTTTCTCAAAGCGTCCAGTGAGGCAGTGATTCAGAGGAGGGCTGTTTGGGAGACTCTGCTCGAGATGGCCAAGGTTTTATAAACCCCAGCATCCCAAATATCTGGTGAAGATTCTCTAGAAGAAGACAGGCTGATCCGCATATTAGGAAAACAATGTCTCTCTCTACAAATTGCAGGCAGCTTCTCCCTCATCTCTAGACCGGGAATCTGCTTTCAGACTGGACCCTTTTAGGACAGGACATCCATACAACTCCGTCTCATCTCATCCCCCAGAGAGGCTGCCCTTCACCTCTAGACTCAAGAAACTGGCTGGCAGCCCATAGGACATAATGAGAGAGGTGAACCTCATAGAGCACAGAGGGACAAGCACCGTTCTAAGTGCCTTCCATGCAGACATCCAGTTCGTCCTCAGGGACACCCTAGAAGGTATATACTACTGTCTCCGTTTGGCAGATTACAAATCTAACTTGCCCAAAGTCACACATATAGGAAGCGGCAGGGCTGGGAGCTGACCTCAGAGTCCAGCTTCTAGACCTGGGCTCTTCACCACTGAGATTCTTCCAATAGCCTTTGTTGGTATTCAGGCTCAATGACTCACCTGTTCCCCTATGTTTATAGAGATATTATTTACACACTGTCTAATTCCACCCATTCTAAGTGGTCAGTTTTACTAGCCTGGGAAATATACAGTCCTATATGCACCATGCCAACCAAGACATGGAGTACTCCCATCCCCCAGAAGTTCCCTCACATCCATTTCCAGACAATCCCCTGTCGCCTAACCCCTGGACTAAGGCAACCACCGATGTTTCTGGCACTGTAGTTTTGCCTGTCCTAGAATTGCCTACAGATGGAATCAGATGGTGCTTTTGGTGTCTGGCTTCTTTCACTTATGCTTTTGAAATGCATCTGTATTGGCTGGCGCCTGGGAGGCTCAGTCGGTTAAGCGTCTGCCTTCGGCTCAGGTCATGAAGCCTGGGTTCTGGGATTGAGCCCCAAGTCAGACTCCACTGCTCAGCAAGGAGTCTGCTTCTCCCTCTTCCTCTGCCCCTCCCCCCACTCATGCTCTCTCTCAAATATATAAATGAAACCTTTCCAAAAAATTTTTTAAAAAAAGAAATGCATCCATGTTGTTGTGTGGGTCAGTAGCACATTCCTTTTATTGCTGGGGAGCATTCTACATAGTGTGGCTATATTCAAATTTGTTTATGTGTTCTACTGTTGAGAAACATTTGGGCAATTCCCATTTCGGGCCATTATCAGTAAAGCTATTATAAACACTGACAGACAAGTCTTTGTGTGGACATGCATTTTCACTTGAGAGGGCTGGGTCATACTCTAAGTGTGTTTCTAACTTCAGAAGAAGCTGCCAGATGGTTTTCCAAAATGGCCCCACTGTTCCCCATTGGCACAGCAGCGTGAGAGATCCACATGAGAGTTCCACGCTCTCACCCCCACACGGCAGTCAGGCTTCTTATTTCTGCCGTTCCAGGTACTGTCTGGTATACATCACTGTGTATTAAGTTGTATACTCTGATTACCAGTAATGCCCAACATCTTTTCATATGCACGTTGGTCATTCCCGTATCTTCTTTGGTGTATAATCTGTAAAAATACCACTTTATAGTATTGACTTTCTTTTTTTAGAGAAGGAGGGGGGGCAGAGGGAGAAGGAGAGAAAGAATCTTAAGCAGGCCTCATGCCCAGCGTGGAGCCCAGTGTGGAGCCCAGCGTGGAGCCCAGCGTGGAGCCCACCGTGGAGCCCAGCGTGGAGCCCAGCGTGCGGCTCAGGCTCACAACCCTGAGATCATGACCTGAGCCAAAATCACCGGTCAGACGCATAACTGACTGAGCCACCCAGGTGCCCCTATGGTATTGACTTTTTGATTATTGAGTTATATGAGGTTTTTTTATATTTTCTACAGAAAAGCCCTTCTCAAATACATATTTTGCAAATATTTTCTCCCAGCCTTTGATTTGCCTTTTCACTTTTTTAACTGTGCTTTTTTATGCGGTAGATTTTGTTCATTTTTTTTCTCTCATGGTTCATGTTTTCTGTGTCTTCTTTAAGAAATCTTCACTGGGGTGGCTCAGTCGTTAGGCGTCTGCCTTCGGCTCAGGTCATCATCCCGGGGTCCTGGGATCGAGCCCCGCATCGGGCTCCCTGCTCCGCGGGAAGCCTGCTTCTCCCTCTCCGACTGCCCCCTGCTTGTGTTCCCTCTCTCGCTGTCTCTGTCCAATAAATAAATAAAATCCTAAAAAAAAATCTTCACCTGACCCAATGTAACAAAAATCATCTACATTTCTCTGACTCGTTCTTATTCAACCACTTATGGTTATTTCAACCACTCATATATGAACACATCCAGAGATCTACTGTGGAGAAAAAGATTTAGCAATAACTTAGTTACACATTACAGGTGTCTGGATCACAGAGGCCCATTGTCCACAACCACTGATGCACAAATCTGTAACAAATTCTGCTGAGTGCACAATTTTCTTTCCCTTTGTGCCTCTTCCCTCTTTCACCAGGTAAATGATAGATAGATGATAGGTAGATAAGACAGGATGATTTCTTTTTTCACAAAACCCGTCCAACTCCCACTCCGTATCCCCCTCATCCCACGGCTATGGCAAGAGGGAATGGGTTCTTGGTGATCTTTGAGAGAAAGACCTCATGAAATGGCACCGCTGCAATTAAACCATCAGTGATGGAAAGAGCGAGAGAGTGAATGCAGTGCCGTATTTGTCACTGAACATCCACAAGCACCAATGGTACATTATAAAATTGTTATTTGTGATTTGAAGGAAATTCTATTTAGAAGATTAACTTATACAAAATCACTGTCACCGCCTTTGACCATGTCCCTTAGCCTCTCGGTGGCTTCCAACACAAGTAGGAGCTCAAAGGACAACAAAAGAACTGATGATCTACACTATTTTAAGCACAACTACTTGTTAATTTACCTAAGCATTGTTCAACACAGAATATACAGAATCTTCTCTTCCCTCTCCCTTTCAGTTTCTCATGAGCGTCAGACCAAGGACTAGCCCTGAAGACAGGGTCTTTAGGGTGTCAGTAGATATTTTGAGGGCGGCAACACGAGTTTACATTAAGACCAAGCCACTGGCAGGTGCCTGTGCCATCCCGACCAGGAGATAGTCAGGTTGTGGCAGGAAGTGTTGAGATTTAAGAAGTCTGCGGGGAAGAGTCCCTGGAATATTGGCCTCTTCATCATCGTAAAAATAAAGATAGGCGCTAGTCGCTGCTGCAGTTATAACCTCCCCAGCAAGAGTAAGAAATCCAGGACCCAAGGAGTTAGACATGCAAAAGGGGCAGCTAGCCAATGAGACACCTTAGCTGTGCCAAGTGATCTCCAGGGAGGCCGGTATGGTCTCCGAGATGTGCCCACGGTGAGATCACGGCGCAGGTGACACAGCTTCTCTCTCGTCCCTCCCAGAGACGCGTCCGCTCTTTAACTGGAGTGGCTGAAGCAGTTCTACCCAGACCTAAGGACGGAAGGCAGCACATGTGCCATGAGACCTTCAATCCGGGACATATATGCAGGACTCCCCCCCCACATCTGTGTTGTCTCTGGACGCCTACTAAAGTGCTGCCCGGAGACCAACATCATCACCATCACCTGGGAGCATACTAGAAACGCAGACACTCTGACTCAACTGTCAAAGAGAAATTGCACTGGACAGAGCTAGATGAGCAAGGAAGACTTTGTTCAACACTCTTACAGGCTGGGTCAAGGTGATTGCAACAGGGGAGACAGACTTCATTCCACTGAACAAAAAGCAGGAGAGTGTTTAGCCCTGGGGTGAGCTGCCAGAAAATACTGGAGGATGCCAGGCCAGGATGATCAGTGTGGTCGGGCCCCGCGTGTTTGCTGATTGGCACTCGCTGAAGTGAGGCTTTCACCCTCCCACCAACCCTGGGAAACAGGGGCCCTATCTTTCCTGGTGATGACATTTCAAAGGGACGCTCCCAAGTTCTCAAGAAAGACATGCCTGGGTCACTAAACTGGCAGAGGCTGGAAGAAGATTGAATCTCAAGGGGCAGCGAAAGAACTTACAGTTAAAGGTTTTCTACAGTAAATACCCTAAGAAAAGGGAAATCAGGAGCCCACCGTAAGGAAGAATCCTGTTTGAAGTTAAGTCCAGCGGAGGGGGGGAATGTAAGCCTGTCTCGGATTGCCACCCCAAGCCTCCCGACTCACATCTGTGCAGATGGGGCCCAGGAATTTCCCCCAAACATTTTCAAACGTTTCCAAAATGTGCCAAGCTCCCAATTCTTAGGCCTAATAACCCACGTAACTAGAAAACTGGTGTATACATTTGCTGAGCTTAACAATGTCATTTTGAGGGGCGCCTGGGTGGCTCAGTCGTTAAGCGTCTGCCTTCGGCTCAGGTCATGATCCCAGGGTCCTGGGATCGAGCCCCACATCGGGCTCCCTGCTCCGCGAGAAGCCTGCTTCTCCCTCTCCCACTCCCGCTGCTTGTGTTCCCTCTCTCACCATCTCTCTCTCTGTCAAATAAATAAACAAAATCTTTTAAAAAAAAATGTCATTTTGATGAACTAGCTCCCCTACAAAACAAAGCAGGTCAAGGTGGAACACTCAGCAGCGGGATCTGCAGGCTAGCCTGAAGGAGCCAATACCCAGCCTGGAATCTAGAGGAGCCTTGGTGTTTGGCTTGGGTTGTTCTGTTCCAGTAAGAACCCACCCAAGAAAATTTACTATCATTCAAATGGGACTTTTCCTCGAGACCCCGGATGCCCATACTTTGGTAAAGGCAATTCTTTCTCCTTAATGTTCTGTATGGCTTTCAGTACATTAAGGATATTGCTTTCCAAGTGCTACAGGGAGATGTGCTTTATAGGGCCAGTAAATCACAGAATAAGAACTAATTGAAACTTGCCTGCTATATACCTTTGTGGGCTGAGTCCTGCAACAGGAAAGCAATCAGCTGGCAATTAAAATGCTAATACAGGGCTCACCCCAGTTGGGTGCTCTTGCCAAAATGCAATGGGCAGCTCCAGCAGAATTCATAACATCCAGCCTGGACTGGACTTCATTTAGAAGCCATCGATTGATCAGAGCTGCAAATAACACTCAAAGAGAAGTTTTGCCAGGGGAAAATAACAATAACAAGACAAATAATAATAATTATAAAAGAACTGATTGTTATGAGGCAGACCGAAACTGAACTTAATTTAGAAGCCACTGATTGACCACAGATGCAAATCACACTACAGAAAAATAAGTTTTTTGTAACTGTAGGAGATCAGTGTTAACACTGTGGTAATCATTTTGCAATACACGGATGTCAAGTCAGTATGCCGTATACCTTCATCATAGGTACATCAATTATATCTCAATAAAACTGAGAGAAAAAACACTGTTAAGAGATGTTTCGCAGATGGGAAACAACAACAAAAATAATAAGAAAAGAACTGATTGTTATGATGCCCAACAAATTACTCTCAATGATCTGATTGTAGTCAGCTCAGCTGTTCGGAATTTAGTGCAAATAAAACCAGGGTGTTGGGTCCAGTCCCCTAAGGCTTGTGTGCCTGGGGCCATCCCCTGGGAAAAGTGTCAGGTACCACGCACATGGACTCAGGACACCCAAAGTGAGACTGAGGCCTGTGAACACGGGTTGATCTTCTGGACTCAGGAGTTGAACTGACCTCAATTCCAATCCTCACTCTGCCCTGTTAGCTCCTAATCTTTGGCAAGTTATTTCTGTGCTATCTATAGCTCAGTTTCCTCGTCCATATGATGAGGTTGTTAACAGTTCCCACCTCCCAAGGCTCCTATCAGCGTTAAATAGGACTACAGTGCTTGCACAGAATGACTGTTCATACAGCACATTACTATTACCACCACCGTTGTTATTGATCTCTGCAGACTCCGCCCTCCCCTGGCCTCCCACCTCACTCGCTCTGTATCGCTGCCTTAGCCATTGTCCCTCTGCTATACACCTATACTGGGGTCTTCCCCCCAAAGCCCCCCCATCACTGTTCCCTTGGGAATCTCAGCTCCCACCTCACAGCGTATGGGGTAGACCCAGCGGCCCTGCCCCACAAGCTTTCCAAGGCAGGAAGGCCAATGTGTTCCCACAAAACTTGCCTCCTCCTGAGGGGAACTTGAGAGAAACAGAACTACGTACATTCTAATTTGATTCAGTGTCCGTTATGGGAAAGGCACCATGATGGACGCTGTGTTGTTGCTGCTCTTTCGTGGTTCTCTACTCTGATGTTGGATGTGCAGGAAGCAGATCGATGTCCTGCACAGAGGTCCACATGCTAATCCCCAGGACCCTCGAATATGTCCCCTCGCCTGGCCAAGGAGCTTTGCAGATGTAATCAAGGTAAGGGCACACTAGATTAGGGTTGGCCTTTCATCCGATGATTGGTGACCTCATAAGGAGAGATTTGGAGACGGACACACACAGGGGAGAAGGCCCTGAGATGCCAGAGCCAGAGACTGGGGTGAGCCACTGCCAGCCTAGGAATGCCAAGGATTGATGGCATTGATGTGGGGAAACAGAGGCAGAAGGAAATGTAGATCAAATTAAATGTCCTTATCACCTGCAGCCCATTGACAGATACTTAAGGCAGAAAGAGTATATAATTCCTCCAGGAATCTCCCAAAGGTTTTCATGTTAATGCCTTGCTAGAGGGAAAAACAACCTTAGCTTGACAATAGCCAGGCCTCCAATATGCCGTGAGTCTTCTTCAGCAGACGAAAGTCCTTTTGGAACTTCCCTCATCTTTACTGCTCCCAACCCCAAGGTATATAATCAGTTGCCCCTCACAATCCCAGGGCAGCAGGGAGTAGCCCTTTCTTGGCCTTGGGCCCCAGATCTCAACAATACTACTCCAAAACCATATCAGCACCACCAGAAGCTAAGAGAGAACAGGAAGGTCTTAGAGA
This sequence comes from Callorhinus ursinus, assembly GCF_003265705.2. Classification (NCBI taxonomy): domain Eukaryota; kingdom Metazoa; phylum Chordata; class Mammalia; order Carnivora; family Otariidae; genus Callorhinus; species Callorhinus ursinus. The sequence goes on along the minus strand of NW_027397142.1, from coordinate 1,808,255 downwards.
GAAGCGTGGCCCTGCCAACACCTTGATCTCAGACTTCTGGCCTCCAGAACTGTAAGACAATGAACGTCCATGGTTTACACCCACCCACCAGCAGTACTTTGCAATGGCCGCCCCAGGAAATTCCTACACTTACCAACCAATATCTTGCAATCTCAGAGAATGCAAGTCCCCTTAAGTGGTTCTAGCAGCGGCGAACTCAACACGAAGGCTCCGTGAGTGGGAAGAACAGCGGCAGCCCTCTGTCCAGGTGCCCACACTGGCCCAGGAGCCCAGAAGAGGCATCAGACTGCACAGTCCTGCCACGTCCATCTGGAAAATACCTGCCCGATCGGGAAGTCAATCTTCCTAGTTTAAGAGAAATAACTCCTCGGAAAGGAACTTCATGACGCCGAGAGCCAGCTGATGGTTATGTTCTCCAGTACCGCCTCAGCCCTCTCCACTTGACAAACCAAAATAGGCTACATTCCTGGAGTTGAGGGTTAAATGATCCACATTGGTCACCAGCCAGTAGCCTTGGACGGATTTGTTAACCTCTCTCCTGGGTTTCCTCGGCGACGGCCTGTCTACATGTGGTCTTGTTACAAAAATCAATTGGTGGTGCTATTTTTACAGCCATTAGGTATTTCTTTTACACCCGTCTACTCCAGAAGGTTCTGGGAGTGGAAAAGAAATGCAATTGGAGATGATGCCAGAGAAATCGTGGGTTTGTTCCCTAACAAAGAAAGTGATTTTCAGCCCCTACCTGGGCTTTGATTCCACGGAGAGTTCCGCACCTTCCTTCCTCTGCCCAAGAGCCCACCTTGGGGTTTCCTCCCTCTGGGGACCTATTATATTTAATCAGTTATAAGAGCCAATTATATTTTAATCAATATGGTGCTCCAAAGTGATGGCAAGAGATAGTTGGCAGGGTCAACTAGCCACTTAGCCAATGAAAATGGCTCTCTGCAAAACAGTGATGGGCTAAGCAGTGAGCCCTTCTCACAGCCCCTCCCTCCCGGGCCCCGGATATTTCCCCACCCTATTCCCAGACATATGATTGTCCATAACAAGGTATTACTTCTGCCATTCTTTTTGATTCAAGAAAGTCTCTCTGAGAAGCTCAGTAGCTTCTGTTCTTTTACCCAAGGCCTCATGGGATGTGTTGTCAAAAACCTTCTTCCTGATAATAGCCCGTTGTGTCAGTTTTCTTTTTACGTGATAGATGGGAGGCAACCCCAGAACAGATTAGTTCTAAAGGCAGACACATCATTCTGCCAACTCATGTTGAAGTTATAGCCAACCAAACACAGAAACTATATATTTTTCACATCTAATGTTGGTTCAGTCATATCTCTCCTATTCTCTACTTGTACAGTTGGATTTTTTGGACACAGAAATAAAACTTTGTATTTGTCCCCATTAAACTTTATTTTGTTAGGATTGGCCAATCATTAAAGCCACCTGAGATCAGTTGGGGTCTCGATTCTGGCATCTACCATATTCACTGCCCCCCAAGAAATTTTATACCACCAAAAATATTTGGTCAACCAGCCATCAATATCTATACCCAAATTACCAATAAAAGACAAGATAAAGGAAGAACCTTACTGTATATCTGTGGGGACATCCCTCTGTACTGGTACAGATCCATTAAACAATACTTCTCCAATATGTTTGTAACTTTGAATCCTCCTAATTGTACCATAATTGAGCCTACCGTTTGTAGAGAGAGACAATCAGCTCAGTTCCAGACAGGTCGAGTTTCTGCAACATTCAAGAGAGGTTATATATGCCAGAGATCAGGAAATAGGCTAAGCATGGGTAGATTTCTCTCTCTCTCTCTCTTCCTGTGCATACGGGTGTGTGTGAATGTGCGTGTGTGTGATACCAACGTAAAGATATGAGGTAGAGTCATGGAAAAGGACATGATCATGCAGAGAAAGGACCAGTGAGAAGAAAAAAGGACGACAGGGATCCTCACTAAGGGAAAGAGGAAAGGAAACCTAATAAAAATAGAGAGACTAGGGTAAGATCCAGCTAAGAGTGGTGTCATGGAATCCAAAGCAGAGTTGAAATCATACACGAATGAAGTTGAAAGAAGCCACACCATCAGTGCTGCAGAGTTTAGTGAATAAGAAAAAAGATTTCAGTCTTGATTTTTAGTTAGTGCTTAATAATGAGTGCGCCAGACCAGCAAAACGAGTCATGTTACATACATATGATCGTGGAGAACCTCGTCAAGGTATATGCCACCATGAAACTCGTATCTTTGTGATTTCTCCATTTTGGCTATGGAAGCCGCAAATCATCAACTCACTGGCTCAACACCATCCTGTGACACCCTCTCTTCTGAACATCATATACTTCAGTGCTTGCCAATATCTTCTCTGCCTTCCGTCAGAGTCAGGCAAATTGAGGTCCATCATAGTTGAACGTAGACAGAAAGGCTGGGCAGATATCACCAGGAGACCTTAGCTAAACTGTTCACAGGAGCTAAACTAATAAAGCCTCCTTCTGCCATAATTCCCACTTGTCTACTTCCAGGAGAGAGCACAGAGACATTAGTAATCCAACAAATGACCTCAGGCTAATTAAATCAATAGTCCTTGAAAATTAGGTTTTTAAATGAAAGTGTTTTAAAGACCTTTAAAAAAAAAAACTCAGGTTACTTCCTACTGGGGATAACATTTGAGGATAAATTAGCAAGTAGAAGAGAGTAAAGGAAGGAAACAGAACTGTCCTCCATTGTCTGAAAAGTCAATTACCATGTGAAACTGCTAAACTGAACATAAAAAGACCCTTTCTATCCCACTGAACTTTTACCTGCATAAATGCTTTCTCCATAGTCATCACCAACCACGAAGGAATCAACATCAAGGGGAAGAGTATTTGGCTTCCTATATTAAATTTGTGTGCACAGGTTTCTGTTTCTCAAAACCTGTCGTGCATGGCAATGCTGCAATGCATCCTATCTCCATGAGAAGAAAAAAAAAACCAAAAAAACAGAGTGATTGCCCTCCTGACTCTGGGCTGTGGGTCAATGTCCCTGAGTTTGCTTGACCGTGAACAAATCCCTTTCCCTTCTGAGCTGTCATTTATTCGTAACACGGTAAATAACAACAGCTGTAACAATAGCTGTAAAGTGTACAATCTTAAGCAAAGGCAATACATTCTAGCGATTCCAACAGGCACACTTTGTCATGTGCTAACCTCTATGAAGCTGGGATTTCTTATGGTCCTGCACTCAGCCGTACGCTGCTCACAGGCAGGTGCCACCGCCTACCCGGGTGCAGAGCCGGTCTCCACGGCCCGCCTGATCTCCCTTCCTCCAAGTGGCATTGTCCAGCCTCCACGTGCAGCTTAAATGTCTGCAGAAAGATCACGTGTGGCAGGACAGAGAGTTCATGGGAACTCTGTACCTTCTGCCCAATTTTTCTGTAAACTGGAAACAGCTCTTAAAAAAAAGTCTATTCGTGACATTATGATTCTACATTAACACAGAATGTTATTGGGTGCGCGGAAAAGGCATGGCAAGAAAGCGGCCAAAGCTGCGTGATGTCAGCAGAGCAAAGGAAGGATCACCTGCACAAAGTGAGGTCACCTGCATGCACAGTGGGCACAGGAGGCATGCAGGAAAGCCCACGGGACGTGGGGGAGTGCTCTTTTCTAGAATGTGCCTTCACAGCCCATGGGCACACCGTGCTGCCCAGCCTGGAAATTAGGGACTGTGAGTCAACGACTCACAGGAGTCAGACTCTGAATGAAGAGATGTTTTGGGACTGTCTCCTCCAATTTTACCCACATTTTCTTTTTCAGACATGCAGAGAGTGGTGAGTTAAACAAAAGAACTGTCTAAATAGGCTAAAATATCTTTTTTTTTTTAAGATTTTCTTTCTTTCTTTATTTGACAGATAGAGAAAGAGTGAGTGAGCACACAGAGGCAGAGGGAGAAGCAGACTGCCCGCGGGGCAGGGAGCCCGATGCGATGCGGGGCTCGATCCCAGGACCCTGAGATCATGACCTGAGCTGAAGGCAGACGCTTAACTGACTGAGCCACCCAGGCGCCCTAAAATATCTCTTTCAATACTAAACATAAGGTAACAAGTCTAGAAAAGAATTGTGTTACTGTTTAATGGGCAGGTTACTTTCTTTCTTAGTGAGGCAGAAGGTAACAGCCTTCGCACAGCGTGGGGCAACTTGAATTCAGTGAAATATCCCACACAAACACAGACGCACACAAGTGAAACTCAGTACTTCGTCAGGGTTATGGCCCGAATGGGGTCTGTTTGCATGTGTGAACTAGTCTGTCTTTACCCAAATTTTAACCCAGATGATAACAGACAGCTTCATACCTCAACTAATCACTGGACTTCAGAGACAATTTGGAGCTACCACCGAAAATCAGATTCTCCACTGGATGATAGAGTTGCCACCGGCGAAGAGACTTGAAGGCTCTGAGGGGGAAGATGTAACTCATTTCTAAGCAGTGGCAATACGGTTGGAGTTACTATACAATATCCCAAATGGACAAAATTTGCTTGCATGCCTAAGTTTCAATCTATTTGTTTTTTTTAAAAAACCAATCTCTTGATGTCATTCATCTCCCAGAATGGAGACCCTTCCTGGTGAGTCTCCCACCACCCTCCCTCCTCACTGCTTTACTAAAATCTTCTAACAAGAGCAGGGCATCCCCCCAGCCAGCCCCAGGCATTTAAATGTGGGCCCCTGATTGTTAATTAAAGCCAAAGCCGTTAACAGTGGAAATGTTTTATTTATCATCAGTTAGATGATAAACATTATCTGAAAAGCAGCAGGACATTCCTTAAAATGATACCGTAGAGATAGAGGTATTCTAACTATGAGTTTCCTGCTGCTTCTCTAACAAATTATCACAAACTTGGTGGCTCGAAACGACACCAATTTATTCCCTTACGGTTCTGGATGTCTGAAACGTAAACTGGGTTTCACAGGACCAAACCAAAGTGCTGGCAAGACCATGCTCTCTTTCCCGGCTTCTAGACATGGGCTCCTTGGCTCACAGCCCGTCCTTCCACCTGCAGAGCCAGCAGCATAGCCTCCGGTCCCAGGGTTCACTCGGCTGTAGTCTTCTCTGGCCACATCTCTCTCCGCCTCCCTCTTGTAGAGACACGGATCACGGTTGCAGCCTGTCCGTACAACCCAGCATAACCTCCCCAACTCAACATCCTTAACTGAGTCACACCTGCAAAGTCTCTTTTGCAATATAAGGCAACACGCACAGGATCAGGATATTGGGGGGGGGGGCCTTATTCCGCTGACACACTCCGCTGTAAGACCATAAACTTCTCAGGGGCAAGAAGTGCCTTTTAGACTCTCTGTTTTCACGAGCCCGGCGCACCGCCCAGCAATGTAAACAGCGCCCAACAAAGCGTGCCAAGTGAGCGGATTGGCCGATTTACCCATACTTCCACAATCACAGCCTTTGGCTAGTGCCCGATCGTGTTTTTATACAAATGCATCATGTGCTGTAAGGCATGTTTTACAAATCGCTTTAAAAATGTTGGTGAGACATCATTTTTATATCAGCTTCCTTCAGCCTCTGGCCTTGACTGGTTTCAAGATGGGGATTTATTTTGTCCATTTCCGTGGCTCTTCTTTGTTTTTCCATTCGTGCTATCAGTGTTCACAGAACCCCTGGCCAGGGTCACCAGGCACTGCTGGAGACGGCCTGCCCCAGGCGAGCGGCTCCGCCCCGTCAGGATCACCCTGAATCCGATTCCAGCCGCTAGCCAGTTTAATCATCCCGTGTGTCAGCGAAGTTCGTCCTGTGGATAAATCAAAGCAGCTCTGCAACAAAAGTCAGGGACAGACTAACTTCCAGGGAAGAACTTCACTTTGCAAATTTATTGCTTTCTCAGTCATAAACAAGGTCACCCACAGCACCTTTCACCTTGATGAGAAATTCAAAATTTCAGAAGGAAAAATTACCCAGCTGGCGGAGGGATCTTAGCTCATCACACGGTCTCTCTCTCTCTCTCTCTTTTTTAACATAATTTCTCCATCATAAATTTGTCCTGGTTAACCCAAGAAGACCTGTGCTTTTTGATTTGTGGGAGTAAACATCTTAAATCTCACTGCTAACTACAGGTCCCTAAATCTAACTGTTTTTGCTGACAAGAGAAGAAAATCTGGAAGGCCCAGACTTCACAGACATTTTTCTTGGCTTTGGCATTCTCCACCAGTGGCTGTCAAGTTGATGTTGTCACCTTTGATCACTTTGTTTGTGGGGACATGAGAATGTGAGAAAGACAACTTACGCCCCATCCCTCCCGTGTGTCTGAGCCACACTCAACAAAAATGAAGGGGAGAGCACCTCCAGGAGGTGCAAGATGGAGGTTGGGGAGCAGCTTGAGGGAACGGTGCAGACCACCAGGACCCCCGGAGCAGAATGGATCCCCCAACATGACCCACAGCAATACTTTGGGCCCACGTGCTCTTTCCAAGCCTCACCACTCCCGTCAAGAGGGGATATCTATTTATACTGAACCTGGGAGGGACTCTGTGACCTCCCGAGTCCAGGGGAAGTCAAGCTGTGGGCCTTCCAGGGCTCGGTCACAGGACAATTCTATCTCCCTCCCTCCATACCTCACTCTCTCTCTCTCTCTCTCTCAATCTCTTACTCTTTCTCTCTCTCCCAGCCACCTATTTTTGGGACACCCAGAGCACATGGAGAAGCCACATGGAGAGTGTTCCATCCCAGAGTCTTAGTTAGGATTTCAGCCAAAATCCAACATCAACCACCAGACGGGTGACTGAGTGACTGACTGAGGGAGTGAGTGAGTGAGCCGTCAGAAGATGCCAGCCTCTAGACTTCAAGCCACCTCAGCTGGTACTGAATGGAGTAGCCCGAGTCCTGCATGTATCGCAGATCCATGATAAAAACATATGCTCGGGGTTTTTTTAAGCCACTAAGTTTTGGGGTAGTTTGTTAGACAGCCAGAGTAAATGGAACAATATGGAAGCTGGAGACCAAGATTGCTCAAAATTACAAAAATGGGGTGCCTGGGTGGCTCAGTTGGTTGGGCGACTGCCTTCGGCTCAGGTCATGATCCTGGAGTCCCAGGATCGAGTCCCACATCGGGCTCCCTGCTCGGCAGGGAGTCTGCTTCTCCCTCTGACCCTCTTCCCTCTCGTGCTCTCTATCTCTCATTCTCTCTCTCTCAAATAAATAAATAAAATCTTTAAAAAAAAAAATTACAAAAATGGGCAGGACCAAGGAACCACAGAGAACGAGCTGGTAGGCAAAGCCAGTCAGGAAGCAGAGTGTTAACACCAACACCAATTCTGAAAGGTCATGAGGTCAAGGACACTCTTGTATTTCCCCAGCTGTAGGAAGAATCATTTTCATGCTGGAAATCTATTTTCACAATCAGTGGCTGTCTCTACCGTGACTCAGAATATTCTAAGTTGGGGCACCAGAGTGGCTGAGTCGTTAAGTGTCTGCCTTCAGCTCAGGTCATGACCCCAGGGTCCTGGGATCGAGCCCCGCATCGGGCTCCCTGCTCGGCGGGAAGCCTGCTTCTCCCTCTGACCCTCCCCCTGCTTGTGTTCCCTCTCTCGCTGTGTCTCTCTCTGTCAAATAAATAAAATCTTTAAAAAAAAAAAAAAAAGGATATTCTAAGTCTACAAACTGAAGTTCTTCCTTTAAAGGATTAAATAGTCAGGTTATTCCAAAGGTCAGGATTACAATATTAGGCCATGAGTGTACCACAGCTTCAGAGGAGATCTCCAGCTGCCTGACCCACAGGTTCCTCAACTCCAGCATGTACGGATGAGCTCATCGTCTTGCCTCTGTACTGTCATAACTATAAGATGTTCTCTGTAAGCCGCAAGGTAATCACAAAATTAGCAGACACCAAAGTTAAAGAAAAAGGGATCCCAGCATACCACTACAAAAATCATCAAATCACAAAGGTAGACAGCAAGAGAGAAGAAAAAGAATAGAGGAGCTACAAAACAATCAGAAAACAATGAATAAAATGGCCATAGGAAGGCTTTACCACTGTAAATAATTACTTTAAACGTAAATGGATTAATTCTCTAATCAGAAGACATACTGGCTGCATGCATTAAAAAAAACACAAGATCCAACTAATGTGGCTTCAGTGAGAAGGAGCTCCCACACCCCCATGGTGCCAAAGCAGCAGCCAGCTTTCACGGCAAAGCCTGCTTTGTGGCTGATGACTTGGAACATAATCACAATGGGAGCAGGAGGTAAACAAAATGACTCCACAGAAACCTTTCCTGCCCTGAGCCTTTTTCAGACAACAAAACACTCCTCCAAGCCCCCAGGAGTCTTCAGAGGCTGAGATTTTATTTGTCTTCCATCTTTTCAAGTGTAAGAAAAATTGCTCCTTGGACACGAGTTCACAGAGGGTGTCCCACGTGGGCTTGTGCTCTGAGTCCGCACTTCCCTGGAGCAGCTCTTCCACTGTGGCTTTGAGGAATGTGGTGTGTAGGACCCTCCTCTTAGAGACTGACAGCACCCACCCACACACTAAGGCCCAGGGAAGTTCTCCAGAACAGAAACCTGTCTAGCTGTAATTTAACCTGGAGTCTCTAAAACATAAATGACCACGGGACACTTTCTGATGTAGCATCCGTTAATATCCCCTGGGATGGAATACATGCTCGGTCAAAATCAACCCAGAAAATAAGATCTGCTCTCTTGCTGTTGAATGAACAAGAACCAGACAGAGTATGTTTGGGGCGGGGGAAGGAGGAGTATATTTGGGCAGGATTAGGAAGGAAATAGGGAAAATAGAAAGGAAGTGAAATCTGATGTGGATGGCGTCACACTGCAGGCTTGGAATCTTCCTCTGCATGCTTACTTTCCACAGTCTACTGTTTGGCTCTGCTGGACCACAGAGGGTCAGATAAAGGAGGTTCTCCTGCATCGGACTCAAGCTGGTGTCCCTTCACAAGGGGCAACTCAGCAAGTCCATGACTCAGGATCACCTTTACACTTGCTGTCAAATCAAAATATCTTTATATTAACCTGAGAATTCCCGAGTCACCTCCCATGTTCATTGAATTTAGATGAATTTTAAAAGACAAGCTCTGCGAGCTCGGTCCTGACATTTTCACAAACTGATGATCCAAGATTCTTCCTAACACTTTATGAAATGATTAACCTAGGGAGAAAAAAAAACCAACAAAACAAAAAACACAACCTCTAAATAGACTGAAGGTTAGATCAAACTTTGTGTGAAATATGACTTGTATGGCCAGCCCTTACTTAGGAGCAAAGCACGGAGTATTTCCCTGGGCCATCGGAGGAGCTGGTTTTCCTGCCCTGAGGCGCGAGCTGAACAGAAGCTCTAGAGCTTCAAGGAGCCGAAGGTCTGTTTGAACCCCACAGTTAAAGCACGAGGGAATCTTCCTCTATGGTCTTAGCTTACAGACTTAGGGGTCTGGAATGAAACCTTCTCTTAAAGGAGGAAAATGTTCCTGTATGGAGTATTTAAGCCTAAGTAATTTCAGGCAGCCTTAAATGTTCTGCTTTAGGAAACACAACCAACCTCATGTGACGGGTCCCACAAGGAGGTACCAGAGCAGGGACAATTCCTCTCCCCTGCCCCCCGCCGCCTGCTCCCCCAGACCACAGACCAGAGCTCACACCCTGCAGGAGTGGAGTAAATGTTTACGGAATAAGCAAACAAATGAATGTTCCAAAATTGCCACTGTTTCCCCACAGACTGCCCCACTTATTCGTGTAAGGAAAGATAATGGGGTCCCCTCTTTATGCTTTCCTTAAGTATGCCTCACGTAAGCAGGGCGTACCTTGGAGGACTGAAAACAGGGCATACCTTGGAGAGCAAGTCAGGTCCTATCTTGGTTTGACCTCAGCTCTATCTGTAACATTGGGAGGTCCACTTAAATCCTTAGGCCTCAGTTTCCCCATCTGCAGAAAGTGAACAACAGTAGCACTACCTCTCTGGGCAGGTGGGAGGATGGTATGTATTGTACATGGGAACTTTGTGGAAAATTCTCAACGCAAGTCAGTTCCTATCAATAAGGGTCAAGTTTCTGAGCGAGCGAGCTGCTTTCCCACATGACCTCAGGAATCAGGCCTTTTACAAACGGCAGTTAGACCCTTCCTCCAAAGAATCACACAATTTCCTGAAAAGAAATAACATGCTCAAAATAATTACTATGTTTCTAAACATACCCAGACACTGCTTTAGTGAGTTATAAATATTATTTTTAATCTTCAAAACAACCCTAAGAGAGAAGTCTCACTATTATCCTCAGTGTACAGATGAGGAAAGCCAAGAACAGAGAAATTAAATAATGTCCCCAAAGTCACACAGCTAATAAGTTACCAAGACTCAAACCCACACAGTCTGGCCACAGTCTGCTCTTAACTACTGTCTACTTGACCTTTGCAGTGATTTCTGCTATTTATTTCAACTGATCTGATTAAGTAACCACACACATAGAAGACGTTTTGATTTTGTTTTTATTACTCAGGAGGGGAAGAAAAGAAGCATATTATTTTCAGGCATCAGCCAGAGCATTAGAAAACACTCCATCTGTTTGTGCCTCAATCCAGTCAGGAAATAACAAAAAGAAATTCAAAAGCGGGGGGAAACACTTAAAATGTTTGATTGCCAAGAATTCTACATGGCTTAAGAAAGCCTCCAGCTAAAAATAATCTTTGTATCTAATCTTCAATTACAAAGGAATAAATTAATTCCCTCCAGACTGCAGCAAATCTTAAAAGTATCTCCACTTGTCCCATTATTTTTCCAATCTGTTCAAAGGAAAACAACCAAAGACCTACAAGAAAATAATTTCAAGGGTCTTACTGTTGTGAACCCAGCTGCATTATAAGATCAATGTTTCTTCCATGTACATATTTCAGAAAACCATTCTCTTCCATAGTCATGCTAACTCAGAACAGGGGAGAGGGTCTCTAGGTACCTGATGTCCAGTCAGGCATCAGGCAGAATTGGACGGAATGAGACTTCTGGAGCACACGTGCAAGGCCATGCATTGGTCACTCTTGGAATTCACACACAGACATCCTAAGGATGGATCCATCCAGGAGAACGACATGGGGAGCCAAGGGGCCAGGGATGTGAGGATCATACAGTGCAAGAAGAACAGGTTGAGAGGAATGGCAGGCAGGACTCAAGAATCCTTAGTCCAAGTCCCAAATGCAATGTGCAGAGTGTCTATAAAAACCAGATGGGAACAGGCTGTCAGGACAGCTTCACTCCTTCCTTAGAAATTATATTTGTTACTATGCATTATGTTCCAGGTGCAGAGCGAGAAGTTGGTTCAACCAGGAAGCCAGTGGCAGAGATAAAGATAGAAAGTCAATAAGGATTCAGAAATCCTAAAGCTAATTGAAAAGTCAATCATTTAGACAAATCAGTTTTCCCAAAAGACCAGAGTAAAAGGCAAGACAGGCAGTCACCAGGGAGCAAGGTGGAGACACTTGTTCGTGTTTGGCTGTTACTTGTCATGTTCTATGGTCATTGTCCTGACTTGTTCTTCCCGCTAGACTTTCCCTCCAGATGGAGGCGCGTCTTGAGCTGACACAGAGCCTGCGCATGGTAGACACACGATCAGCTCTGGATGATGGATGGGTCTGTGGACAGATGGAGAAATACGTCTGCAAAGCAAGGAGTGAAAGAAACTGGCCAAGCGAGTAAGACAGGAAGCCAACTCCGGCATGTCAGGGTCAGGGTGGAGCCCACAACCCATTTGCTGCTGGGCGCAAGAGCAGGAAAGGAAAGGGCGGGCGGGAGGAAACCCAGGATTTTTCAAGGTTAACAAGGAAACAGTAACTTGACAACGGGTTGCCATGAGGAGTAAGCACGATGATGTATCTTCAGTGTTTCCTGAGTGTTTGACTCATGGTAAAAGCTGGTGGTGGTTATGGTGGTGACGGTCGTCACGGCTATAGTGGAGCCAGGGGGAACTGTAGGTGTTGTGGCAAGCCTGGTGGCAGCAGTGGGGGGTGGGGGAGGTGGTAACAGCTTCCCTGCAACTCTCCCATCAGCCGACAAGGGTAAGGTGAGCCCTCCAGCAGAGGCCAGCCCACAGGTTGGGGGAAGTGTTCAGAAAAGGTAAGAAGTCGTGCTCACCCGGAAGCTGTAAAGACAACACTCCCACGCCACCCGCACCACTGTGATGGAGGAAAACAGCAAGGACGTATCTGTACAAAATATATTTATTTCAATACCGTTTGAATGTTTTTAACTGTATTTGCAGATCAGCTTTCTACCCCTTTCTCTCTAGTCTCCATCTCCAGAAATTTGGGGAGGAGGAGGGAATCTTGTTCCCAAGTGTGGAAGCAGAGAACCCACTCCGATCTCAGTGCTGGTGAGGACGCAGAGAAGCTGGGCGTCCAATGTATAATGTGCGGCCACTCTGGAAAACAGCTGGACCATTGCTGACCAAAGCTAAACATGCACTTGCCATAGAGCCCAACACTCACAGTCTCGGGCACGCACACACACACACAAATGTTCATAGCAGTTTTATTCATAACAGCAAAATAATGAAATGCCTTTCAGTGGGTGAATGGTGACTCAAACCCTGGGTCACGCATGCAGTGAAACAGCACTCAGCAATAAAAAGGAGCAGACTTGTTTGCACAACCGCCCGAACAGATCTCAAGGGTTTAGTGGGAAAGTCAGTCTCCGTAGGTTACAAACGGCAGGATTCCACTTATACAACATGGTCAAAATGACAAAAGTGCAAAGACAAAGAACAGATTACTGGTTGCCAGGGTACAGGGGTGGGCAGCATGCGTGGGGGGTGCATATAAGAGGATCCGCCAGGGAGGTCCTTTGTGTTGATTTTGAATATTGATTTTGGTGGAAGTTTCATGAATCTATGCATGGGATAAAAATGCACAGAACTGTACACAAGGACAAACACAAATAAGGAGATGAAAATGTACTGAATTCCTAGAGTCGATGCAACGTGGTCTGGACTCTCTGCCTCCCATTTACCAATGAATGCCACTCAGCAGGAGTGCTGGGTGCTCCGTGTAATGCAGATAGACTGAGAAGAAAAAGAGAAAAATTAGGCTTAATTTCAAGTCCCAATGGAAATATTTTTTGAAGTGAAAAGAGTATGCATTTAATGGGATGCTAAGAGGTTATTACACACAGAGGGAAAAAGGTTTACCTTAAATAGGCTACATAGAGATGACACCAAAAATGCATTGAAACAGAAAAAACATAGTGATTTCATTGGAGAGCCATGTAAGTGCCTCTGTTGAGTTGAATCTTTGGCTTCGGTTCCAGATCAAAACTAAAATCATCCAATGCTTCTTGTTCTTAATTGCAATCTCCCACAGCAACACCCCCTGATGGGCTGGTCAGCACCAGCGCCAGGCTCCCACCATGCTCAGCTCTGATCCTCACCTCAGACACAGGGAGAAAGGCAGGAAGGGCTAAATTCAGTAGCTCACTGAGGAATTCCAATGACACCAAACGTAGGATGACAAACTGTGGGGGGGAAACCTGCACAGCCAAAACAAATCTCCCAGGAGGTATCAATAAAGCCAAAGATCCAAAGGGGTCTTTGTCCCCAGCTACAATTTGGTGTCATGTAGCAGCCATTGTCCTTTTGAATTATATATTAATAAGAACAGCTTTGGTTCCTGTAGCTGGCAGTTACTTTTTTCCAAGACAGCAGCAATAATCCCAACTACATTTGCATTTTCACTGTCTAATCTGTCCAATCTGTAGAAAATAAGCCACACACACACACACACACACACACACACACACGAAAGATCGAAAACAAGCCACAAAAATATTGGGGACGTAGGGACTCACCTTCCATCTCTCCACTTCCCAAAATGAAGTGATCTGCTGTCTTCCCTCAAGTGTTGCCCACCCCACTGTCAAAGCAAAAATCACACCAAAGTGAAACAGGCAGGGAAGGTTTTATTCAGGGCTATTGCAACAGGGGAGAGAGGCCAGAACTCAGTCTGAGCTCCACTCAGCTGGAACAAAGGGCAGGAGGAGTTTCAGGAGTTGGAGCAAGGGGGATGTCTCGTTTGTCCCATCCCCAACTGCCTTGACCCAAAAGGAAAGCAAACTTTTCGTCTTCAGGACAGGAGGTAGTGCTACAGGTAGAACAAAGCACCCACAGAAGTCAGGCTCAGCACTCCCCTGGAAAACAAAGGTGGGGCGCTATCCCCCCAGATGGTTACACTTCAAAGAGGTAGCTCCAGGTCTCTGAGAAAGACAGGCCTGAATTGTCAAACTAGCAAGAGGCTTCAAAAAGATTTACATCTCAGGTGGGCAGAGAAATAGTTCACAAGTGTCTAAGTAAATGGTCTATGAAAAGGAAGGCAGGGCCAGTGACCAGGGAGGTGAAAGGGAAGCCTTCATCCCGAGGCGCCCACTCCCCATGAGCTGCGGGTGCCATGGGGCATCCCTCCCCTCTCCCATTTGTGCAGAAATGAGTGCTTCCCACTGCAGGATGTGAGAGCATCCCCAGGGCAGAAAGCCAGGGCGCAGCTGACATTTCAGGGGAGCCCAGAACCCTGTGACCATGGCCATTGGCCCTGGCCGTGGCTGGACCCCGAGGCCTGGCCTGATGGGAGGAGAGGTCGCCCACAGAGGGTGTCTGACTCAGCCGGGCTTGATAAACTTGGCAATCGTTCACACTGCAGGGACACAGGAAACACGGCGCTAAAGCTGAATGTGGCAAAGCAAACAGGAGGCTGGAGAAATGCAGGGAGCTGCAGGGACGGTGGGCGGCACAGGAGGGAGAGGTGCTGAGCCTTCTCCCTGAGCCCCGCTGGTGCAAGACTGCCCCGGATGTCCCCCAGAGAGCCTGTCGTAGCCTCACCATGCAGAGGGAGGACCCCCGCGGGACAGGCCAGGGGCCCTCACCCTCTCGTCTGTGTGCATAGGTAGCCTGTAGATCAAAGACACGTTGGGAAAATAGAAATTAGATTTGCCTAGAAGGTGGTATAGTGTGGGGAGAGAGAATGAACACACACACACACACACACACACACACACACACACACACACCACGTAAGGGAAGGTCTTTGCTCGTCAGCTAACACAAACTGGGCCAAGGACTAATATTTTGCCGAGGACACTGTATTAAATGTGAGAACCCTATTAACACCATCCATATGAGAGGTCACAATGCTTCGCAAGTCAGATGAACAACGGCCTCTCAGTGTGTGATCGGAGAACAGGAAATTGCCACAACAAGCATTTTTTTCCCGTTAATTCTTCTACATGAAATAATTGATAACATGTCAAGCTCTCCCTTTAAAACATTCATCTTATGCATGTGCTTCTTGGTAAGATATTCGAGGCCTGTAGCAAAGCAATTATTTATTTTAACATTTGCATTTAAACCAAATGGTATTAAAATTCATCATGGCTCCATCCCTGATCAGACAAAACTGAGGGCAACTCTATCTCAGCCCGGGTTTCTGAAGCAATCGATCCTCCAAATAACGAGATACTCTGTGGCCAACACAAATTATAGCTGACTTTATTGTATTTGCCATTTAGATATGATTGTAACACCATTAACAAAACAAATGTCCCGCAGTATGACTTTCTGTCAACAGCGAAGTCAGCCTCAGGCAACAGTGGGCCAAGAAAATCCCCTTTGCTTTAAGGACACCAAGTCCATTTTGTTAGGTTACGGATTTGGGGGGCGGGGCAGGGGGGAGGGGGGTTCTAAATAAAGCAGCCATTCCTACAGGCCTGCCCACACACACAGTGTGCAGAGGGCCTCAGCTGCAAGAGGTCTTCACTCCCTTCCAGCAAAGGGAAGAAAGTGTTTCTAGAGTCCGCCTGAGCCCAGGAGCACTTTATATTCAAGGGAACACTCCCTGGGTGAACTTTAATTACTGGTGAAATATGATCCCGGCTAAGTCAAAGAGGATGACGATTCGTTCTTGTGGGACTCGAATCAATACCCCAGGATCTCCCGAAGAACCAGTGATTCGCATATACTGTTTGTTTCTGTTCCGTTTCAACCCCAGAACAGTCTTCGGGAGGAGGGGCGGACAACCACAGCTCCTGCAGAAAACAAGCGACGTGGAGGCCGGTGTGTCGCTTTGTCGGATGATGACCCGGCCCTGCAGCGCTCCCCCCACCCCCTGGGCCCCGCTTCCGTGGGAGACACTAGGGCCTCCCGCTCCCAGCAGGAGTTAGCCACGACCTTCCAACCACACACTGGCTTGGGCAGCTTCTGTTTTTTTCTCCAGCACGCTGGAACTGACCAGGGAGAACAAGGTAAAGGTATTCCATTAAGATGGCTAATGTTTTTCCCCAGTGGGCCACAGTTATAACACCCGAAACGAGGATACCCACGCTGGCAGAACAAGCCCTGAGACCAGCCTCATGTCCATGAAATCCCAAGGTGCCACCTGGTTGGGGGGCCTGCCTCCTGGAAGGTCCCTTTGACCCAGTGTCACTGAAACTCCTCGGCCCCAAAGGCAGCGGAATGGTCATCAGACCTGCTCTGTGTGGAAAGGAGGAATCCGCCCAGCTCAGTGACGTCGGGGGCCAAATGGGCTCCTTTCCCTCTAGCCAAGCTGGAGAATCAAGCCTTCATTTCTCAGACCCTACTCACTCAGAATTTGTGTCCACTGACCTTGGTCTGGGCTGTAAAATACTAGCATTAATTTTTAAGTTAAATTTAAAACTTAGGGGGCGCCTGGGTGGCTCAGTCGGTTAAGCATCCGACTCGATCTCAGTGCAGGTCTTGATCTCAGCGTTGTGAGTTCAAGCCCTGAGTTGGGCTCCATGCTGGGTATGAAGCCTACTTAAAAAATAAATAAATAGGGGCGCCTGGGTGGCTCAGACAGTTAACTGTCTGCCTTCAGCTCAGGGCGTGATCCCGGGGTCCTGGGATCGAGCCTTGCATCGGGCTCCCTGCTCAGTGGGGAGCCTGCTTCTCCCTCTGCCTCTGCCTCTCCCCCTGCTTGTACTCTCTCTCTCTCTCTCTCTGTCAAATAAAAAATCTTAAAAAATAAAAATAAAAATAAATAAATAAATAAATAAAATCATATATATATATGTAACTTTGAGTTTTCTGGAAGTTTTAAGGATCATATTAATAAATGTAAAAGAAATGTTTGCTAAGAAATAGCATGAACAAGGGGCGCCTGAGTGGCTCAGTCGTTAAGCGTCTGCCTTCAGCTCAGGTCATGGTCCCAGGGTCCTGGGATCGAGCCCCACATCGGGCTCCCTGCTCCGCGGGAAGCCTGCTTCTCCCTCTCCCACTCCCCCTGCTTGTGTTCCTGCTCTCGCTGTGTCTCTCTCTGTCAAATAAATAAAATCTTAAAAAAAAAAAGAAATAGCATGAACAAGATTACAGTATGCACATTTAACCTAAATAAACAGGACAATTATTTTTGAATATAGAGAAGGGCCAGTTAATATACAATAGGCCAAAGTCAAATATGAATCATCATTAATGATTCATTCGTTAAAACAGAGCCTTGGAGTTCGCATGAACAGAGGATATTTTGCGCGTCTCACTAATGTTTTGTATGAACTTGAAGGTGGTGCAATAACAGCTGTTTAAATGACTGCTGTAACTCAGACTGCAAGACGCCGTCTGGCCTTACCCCAGTTAGTCAGGATAATAAGTCTCAGCCACATTTACATGTGCATCTGCCTACAAGATGATGTTCCTCCGGGACCTTAGAACTTCGCTGAGACGTGCACGCACTTAGGAAAATTTGAGAACAGTAGCAAGCCCGTTAGTAGTTCAGGGACCCAAAGCTACTACAGAGCGGTGTGGGTCTGCGCAGCAAATGATAGGTCAGGGGGCCCACCGTACAGGGAGAAACGTTTGCACAGCGAGGAGTTTGGGAAAAATGGGAGGGGGCTCTGACGTGAGGAGGGGTGGTTGCACCAACAGGGGCAAAGACCACAGGGTGTCTCTGGGGCCATGATGGAAGGTAGACATTGGCTGGATCCGAGTGTTCATGCCACAGTGCCTTCACCTCAAACAGTTTTCGTGGTGCCTTTTCACAAAAGACATGAACACAAGGAAAATCCTTAAAATCGGGTAAAATGCCAAAATCAATTCGGGGCGCCTGGGTGGCTCAGTAATTAAGCGTCTGCCTTCGGCTCAGGTCATGATCCTGGGGTCCTGGGATCGAGCCCCACATCAGGCTCCCTGCTCCGCGGGAAGCCTGCTTCTCCCTCTCCCGCTCCCCCTGCTTGTGTTCCCTCTCTTGCTGTCTCTCTCTCTGTCAATCAAATAAATAAATAAAATCTTTAAAAAAATAAATAAAATGCCAAAATCGACTCAATGAAAATAGAAAAGTAAAATAATTTTACGGCTTAGGAAATCTAATTTTTTAAAGATTTTATTTATTTATTTGACAGATACACAGAGATACATTTCCCACTTTCCTCCAGCAGAAGCTTCTCGTGGGAAAAACACCCGATTCCATCATTTTCTTCTCAACCCTTCTCCCTGAGGACACACGGTGGCTCCTCAGCTCTGCAGGGACAGGATCCAGGCCTCCAGCCCGGGAGACGGAGGGTGGCCCAGCTTCTCCCACATCCCCATCCCACCCCAACCGCCCACCTGCACCGCCCCCAGGACAAAACAAGTGGAAAGCAGGGCAGTGGGACGTCTTTAGCCCAAAGCGTCTGCAAACCAGCCAGAGAGGGAGGGGACTGGGTCTCGTGTAACAGAAGAAGCTGATCAGAGTGGGTTTGTAGAGCAAGCACGGTACAGGAAAATCACCAATTGCCAAATGGCCCTCTAAAACTGCGTAGACCCGCAGCCTATTCAACATCAATATACCACCTGGCACGAAGCGCAGCACAGCCCCTGCCCTCCGCTGGACCGGGACCCAGCAAGCGGCTTCCGTGAGGACCAGGGCAGTGACGGCTGCTCTCGGCCACGCGCCGGCTGGGTCTGCAGGCTCTGGACGCTCACTCGCTGGGGGCCTCCCATCGCAAGGGGTGGTGGCAGGTAAGACGACCGGCCCCAGCCGTACCAGGGGCATCCCTACGACCTTGAGCCCTTGTGCTGAGGAGGAACCCCCCCAGTCCATCAGGTGCGCGTCCTGCCAGCACACCCAGCCCCGGGGCGGGGGGGACCCTGGTGGCAGCTCTTCTACCTCACTCGTGCTCTGAACTGCCCTCATCTCAGGGAGGAGACCCCAGCTTCTCGCTCCGGAAAACGCTCACCGGGAATTTTATTCTCTCTCTAGCCATCTCAGAAATTAAACTTGAGGGTTTGACAGGCCCTCGTGTGGGGCAGATCGGCACGGCCCCCAGCATACCGACCCCCAGCATTTGAGTCACATACAATACGTGTGTGTGAGCCCTTCACTCTGCCCAGTTGTCCTCCTTCCTCTGGGTTTTACTTGAATTTGGCAGGTCTGGTAACACCACGGGTGCCCAGATGGGTACCACCATCTCCCAAGTTCTATGTGCCCTGCCCAGGGTTGGATGCAGGTGTGAAGGTCCTGGCTCTTTCTCATAGACAGTCGTGGAGCAGAGGGAGAGCTCCTGTATGGGGAAGGGGCTCACCCACCCCAGGCTGGAAACCGCCCCCCCTTCAGGTGCTAGCACTTTAAGATGCTCCATGGGAAGCAGGTGTGGCCTGCAGGGGGCTCACTGAGGACACATACCTGAGCCTGGGATGGAGACCACACAGTCACTACTTTGTTGATGCCAAAAAAAAAATAGCTATTTGTTACAGGGGTTGCTTGAGAATTGCTGCAATATATAATTTGCTGCTGTTGGTCCTCAAAAACTCATAGAGGCAATTTATCAATCAAAACCATTTGCCCATGAGTATTGCTTTCATTTGTCACGGTGCGGGCAGCTTTTGAGTTTCTGAGACGTCTCCCACTTACACACACTTATGATTCTGTAACTCTGGTCCTGGGGGTGGAATGCTTTCCCTCCTGACCACCTCCGAGTCTTCAGCTGAGCTTTGGGCAAAGGGGAGTGAAAACACACACACTTGGGCTTAACCAGATACTAGCTCCTGGTGACACCAAGCACTTCCTGAGAAACAGCTGCCAACACATTGTCTGGACCTGGCATTCCGTGGACGAGTTGCTGTGACTGATCGCTGCCTTGCGTGGCGCCAACTAGGAGCCCCCAGCCACTGATCGAGTGCAGACGGCCAGACGACAGGAGGACGATTCATTACTCCCAGAATGCCGGCTCCTGGGAACAGGTGAAGAGTCAACATAAGCCGGCACATAGATGGTGACTGTTGACAGGGAGGCACAGCCCACGGGCACAGGGGACCAGTCTCCTCACAGATCAGGGAGCTGAGACCCAGAGGGTGAAACCTCTGCTGGTGATACCCGGTGGAGCCAGGCACATGGTGTGTTTCCAGGCTGCTTTGTGTTTCCAGTTGTCAACGTTGGTGAACGTAGGCTCTGACCTCAGGCCACTGGAGAAAGGCAGGTACCCACCCAGGGATGCCAGCAGGGACTCTGTTCCCCTGAAGCCTTGGAGCATAAAGGACCCTCTGGTAAGGACCTTCAGCTGCCTTCCGTCTCAGTGTGTGTCAGAAACAAGTCTCCCCATGGGCCCCAAAGCACTAGAACCAGAATCGCTAATCCTGCATTGAGAAAACATCTCAGATGCCAGAAAATCACCATGAAACTTGGAGGTCCACGTGGGGTTTCCTAGGGTAATTTAAGAGCCAGCTACTTGAGGAAGGGGAAATGGACAGCTCCCTGCCTTGTGAGGCTTCTCTAGATAGCGCTGCCCTTTTATTCAGCTACTGTCTAAGAGGTGGGGGCAAGGCCAAGGGCACAGCATGAGGAAGACCACCCAAATCACCCAATGGCGTATGAGGGGCTCAGAAACACATACGTGTTTCTTTCACGGGGCTAGTGAGTAGTCAGGCTTCTCCAGAAAAAACAGAACCAACAGAAGAGAGACAGAGACAGGCAGAGAGACAGAGACAGAGAGAGGGAGAGGGACAGAGAGAGAGAGAGACAGAGACAGAGAGACAGAGAGGAGAGAGAGAGGGGAGGGGAGTGTATTTTGGGAATTGGCTCGTGCAGTCAGGGAAGCTGAGAAGTCCCCAGTCTGCCACCTGCGAGCCAAGAACTGGGAAAGCCAGTGGTTGGTATGAATCAGTATGAGTCTGAAGACCCAACATCTAGGAGCTCCCAGGTCTGAGGGCAGGAGATGGCTATCCTAGCTCAAGAACAGAGGAAAACTTTGCTCTTCCTTGGCCATTTTGCCCCATTTGGGCCCTCGGGGGATCACACAGCCATGAGGGAGGATCTCATAACTCAGTCTACTGAATCCAGTGCCAATCTCTTCTGGAAACGCCCTCACAGACACACCCAGAAATTACATGTTACCAGCTATCTGGGCAGGCATCCCTTGGTCAACACATAAAATTAACTATCACAATGTGTCAATTAACCTTATTGTAACAGTCATTTCCCAGTATATATGTGTATCAAACCATCACATTGTGCACCTTAAACTGGCACAATGTTATATGTCAATTACATCTCCAAAAAGTCGGGGGGAGGGGAATTAAACACCACAGCTCCTATTCCATTTCCACTTTTCTTGGGAGTCAAAAAACTCAATCGTGGCCCCAGGCGTGATAATGCCTAACTGTGTGGCCTCAGGAAAGTCACTTCACCTCTCTGAAAAGTTCAAGGGTTGGGCTCGGTTAGGAGTCACAGGTGAATGTCCTCGGGCTGGATAAGAGTAGCACTGTGTGAAGAAAGCAAAGTGTAAGATAAAAGGAATGGTGGGGCCTGGGGTAAACAGGAGAGCCTACAGGAGCATCTAAAAATATTCCAAAGAAATGTAAGTGCAACCCACAAGAAACACTCCTACCGGCTACAAATCAGCACCCCCAGAACTGCATGGTCTCTGAAGGTTGCCATACATAAAATTTCTCAGCTCTAAGATCTGTATGAGGTAAGGCAGATTATTCCCCAAAGACATGTTTCAATCAGGATATATTTGGCGGTCTGAAATACAAATCCACACAGCTATCTCCAGGAAAGGGGGGCTTATAATGGAGTACTAGGTTTCAGAAATCACAAGAGAAGCTGAACAGGGCCAGGGCCACCTCCAGAGACCCCAGGGAAAGGATCCCGGGAACCTTCAGCTTCATGCCTCACCACTGATGGGACGGGTTACCCTACAACTGTCGGCTTCTTCTCTATCCCTCCACCCCCCGCTCAGTCTCTAAGTGCCCACCTTCAGATTCCACAGGGAGGATTCTTTGGACCTCTCCTAGACCGGGTGCCTGGCCTTGGCCAAGCAGCCATGACCAAGGAGGACTAGGTCACATGGTTCAATCACAGCTCTGCAAGAACTGCTCTTATGAGACCGTGGGTGGGAGTAAGCAACAGAGCGTCCCAATACAAGGTCAAAAGGGAAAGTATTGATTTTCCCAATGATGTTTTCTCCTGAGCGTTTCAGATAGTCCCTCTCTAATGGCACCATCCTCCTGCTAGTTCACGGATAAAATCCCTCCCGCTGCCTTCTTGGTAGCTTTGCTTCCTACCAGCGTCATAAGGAGCTCCCTGCCCTGTGCCCTCCCTGGCACCTGTCGGCTGGGTGGGAAGGGGGCCCAGAAGCCGAGCGTGTGGCTAGGACATCCTCCTGTGACCAGGAGGGAAGAGATGCAGAGCAGCTTTGCCTCCACGTCATTCATTCTCAGCACATATGAGATGTCGTGGGGCTTTATGAGTGCTAAATCAGTTTTATTGGCCATATGATTTGATTGATCTTGTTAGTCTTGACAAGAAATCAATTGGAAAAAAATATATGTACCTTCCCGGAATGGGCTCTCCATCTTAAGGTAAAAGAACAATCTAACAAGCGTGGAGGAAGATCCAGGGAGCAGCCTTGATAAATATGACCAAGCCCAAGGCCCTGGGAAGACGCTGCTCTCTGGTCTCCAAAGCCAGGAGGAAATGAGGAGAGAGATACATTTAAAGGGATCCGGTAAGTTCAGGCATGTCACCTCCAGACGGGTCTCAGAGCTTCAGAAAAGACCCCCAGCTGTGTGCCCACACATGCCTCAGGCTCCCACCACGACATCACAGGGGAAGAGCCCTTACGGAGACCACTAACATGCTGGAAGGGGAAGACTGTCTTGGGTCCAAATCATCCTGACTCTGCCATTCTCTAGCTGAGAGACTTTTCCTTCTCTGCCCCTCAATGTGCTTATCTATTAAGCAGGGGTAACAGGACCGTCCGCACAAGCCCACCGTGAAGAAGGGCGAGGCTGGTGTGAGCAGAGCATGCGCCGAGCACCCACGCTGCGCTCCACACCTGGGGGCCAAGGTACGCCCCTTACTTCCTTTGACCTCTGGCTCTAAAGGCAAATCTGGTGCTGGGTCAACAAAGGGCAAAATGCCTCGGGCTACAAAAGCCAACAGACCCGGGTTCGAATATTGATTCTGACAACATCCCCAGCTGTGAGGTCTTTGTTTCTTTGTCTGAGGAAGGACCCGGCATCAGAATCCCTTGTAGTGCTGGATGAAAGTGTAGCATGCACAGGGTGGCTTAAACACCAGAAATTGGCTTCTTCAAGAAAATGGCAAATAGCCAATGAGGCTGGTGCCGTGGGAGGGCGTGGAGGGCCCAGGGCCCTGGAATGGGAGGCTCTGGCCGCAGGACCCAGGGTCATGGCCTTGGCCATGGTTGTGGGCGTGAGCAAGGCCACAGAGCTCACCGAGGCAAGGCTGAGGCAAGGAAGGGACCCCCATCACCCAGCTGGGCTGCCTGGTCAAGGACATGAAGATCAAGTCCCTGGAGAAGAGCGATCTCTTCTCCCTGCCCATCAGGGAATCTGAGATCATTGATTCTTTCCTGGGGGCATCCCTCAGGGATGAGGTTTTGAAGACTCTGCCGGTGCAAAAGCAGACCTCTGCTGGCCATCGGACCAGGCTCAAGGCCCTCGTTGCCGTCGGAGACAACAATGGACACATCGGTCTGGGTGGTCAGTGCTCCAAGAGGCAGCCACTGCCTTCGGTGGGGCCATGATCCTGGCCACACTTTCCAGCATCCTGTGCGGCGAGCCTACTGGGGGAACAAGAGCGACAAGCCCCACACTGTCCCGTGCAAGGTGACCAGCCGCTGTGTCTCTGTGCCAGAGCATCCCGTCCCTGCCTCCCGAGGCCCTTGCATACGGGTGATGGCAGTCTGACAACCGCTGCCCCTTGGCCAGGGACTGTACTGTCCCGCCGGGTGACTTTGCCAAGGCCACTCTGATGCCGTTCCCAAGACCCACAGCTGTCTCACCGCTGGAGATATCTCTGGAAAGAGACCATGTCCACCACGTCACCCTATCAGGAATTCACCAACAGCTTGTAAAGACCCACACCCGAGTCCCCGTGTGGATGACCAGGCTCCAACTGTGGCCACCAGTTAGTCTTATACAAGAAAAATAAAGTGAATTCAAGCCATTTTTTTTTAATTTTATTATGTTATGTTAGTCACCATACAATACATCATTAGTTTGTGATGTGGTGATCCACGATCCATTGTTTGCATATAACACCCCCTGCTCCATGCAGTACGTGCCCTCCTTAGTACCCATCACCGGGCTAACCCATCCCCCTCCCCCCTCCCCTCTAGAACCCTGTTTGTTTCTCGGAGTCCATCGTCTCTCATGGTTCATCTCTCCCTCCGATTACCCCCCATTCATTTCTCCCTTCCTTCTCCTAATGTCCTCCATGCTGTTCCTTATGTTCCACAAATAAGTGAAACCATATGATAATTGACTTTCTCTGCTTGACTTATTTCACTTAGCATCATCTCCTCCAGTCTCATCCATGTGGATGTACAAGTTGGGGATTCATCCTTTCTGATGGCTGAGTGATATTCCATTGTATATATGGACCACATCTTCTTTACCCATTCGTCTGGTGAAGGGCATCTTGGCTCTTTCCACAGTTTGACTATTGCGGACATTGCTGCTATGAACATTGGGGTGCATATGGCCCTTCTTTGCACTACATCTGTGTCTTTGGGGTAAATACCCAGGAGTGCAATTGCTGGTTCATAGGGTAGCTCTATTTTTAAATTTTTGAGGCACCTCCACACTGTTTTCCAAAGTGGCTGTACCAACTTGCATTCCCACCAACAGTGTAAGAGGGTTCCCCTTTCTCCACAACCTCGCCAACATTTGTTGTTTCTTGCCCTGTCCGTTTTTGCCATTCTAACTGGTGTGAGGTGGTATCTCAATGTGGTTTTGATTTGAATTTCCCTGATGGCTAATGATGATGAACATTTTTTTCATGTGTCTGTTAGCCATTTGTATGTCTTCTTCAGAGAAGTGTCTTTTCATATCTTTTGCCCACTTTTTGACTTGATTATTTGTTTTTTGGGTGTTGAGTTTGAGAAGTTCTTTCTAGATCTTGGATACCAGCCCTTTATCTGTAGTGTCATTTGCAAATATCTTCCCCCATTCTGTAGGTTGCCTCTTTGTTTTGTTGACTGTTTCCTTTGCTGTGCAGAAGCTTTTTATCTTGATGAAGTCCCAAAAGTTCATTTTTGCTTTTGTTTCACTAGCTTTTGGAGATGTATCTTGAAAGAAGTTGCTGTGGGCGATGTCAAAGAGGTTACTGCCTATGTTCTCCTCTAGGATTTTGATGGATTCCTGTCTCACATTGAGGTCTTTCATCCACTTTGAGTTTATCTTTGTGTATGGTGTAAGAGAATGGTCGGGTTTCATTCTTCTGCATGTGGCTGTCCAATTTTCCCAGCACCATTTATTGAAGAGACTTTTTTCCATTGCATGTTTTTTCCTGCTTTGTCAAAGATTATTTGACCATAGAGTTGAGGGTCCATATCTGGGTTCTCTATTCTGTACCATTGGTCTATATGTCTGTTTTTGTGCCAGTACCATGCTGTCTTGGTTATCACAGCTTTGTAATGCAGCTTGAAATCAGGCAACGTGATGCCCCCAGCTTTGTTTTTCTTTTTCAACATTTCCTTGGCGATTCGGGGTCTTTTCTGATTCCATACAAATTTTAGGATTGTTTGTTCCAGCACTTAGAAAAATGTCATTGGAATTTTGATCAGGATGGCTTTGAAGGTATAGATTGTTCTGGGTAGCATAGACATTTTAACAATGTTTATTCTTCCGATCCATGAGCATGGAATATTTTTCCAACTTTTTGTGTCTTCTTCAGTTTCTTTCATGAGTGTTCTGTAGTTCCTAGAGTATAGAGCCTTTACCTCTTTGGTTAGGTTTTTTCTGAGGTATCTTATGGTTTTTTGATGCTATTGTAAATGGAATCGTTTCTCTAATTTCTCTTTCTACGGTTGCGTTGTTAGTGTATAAGAAAGCAGCTGATTTCTGTGCATTGATTTTGTATCCTGCCACATTACTGAAGTGCTCTATGAGTTCTAGTAATTTGGGGGTGGAGTCTTTGGGTTTTCCACATAAAGTATCATGTCGTCTGCGAAAAGAGAGAGTTTGACTTCTTCTTTGCCAATTTGAATACATTTTATTTCTTTTTGTTGTCTGATTGCTGTTGCTAGGACATCTAGTACTATGTTGAACAATAGTGGCAAGAGTGGGCATCCTTGACGTATTCCTGATCTTAAGGGAAAGGCTCTCAGCTTTTCCCCACTGAGGATGATATTCGCTGTGGGTTTTTCATAGATGGATTTTATGAAGTTGAGGAATGTTCCCTCTATCCCTATATTCCAAAGAGTTTTAATCAGGAAAGGATGTTGTATTTTGTCAAACGCTTTTTCTGCATCAATTGAGAGGACCATATGGTTCTTCTCTCTCCTCTTATTAATGTGTTCTATCACATTGATTGATTTGCGAATGTTGAACCACCCTTGCATCCCAGGGATAAATCCCACTTGGTCGTGGTGGATGATCCTTTTAATGTATTGTTGGATCCTATTAGCTAGGATTTTGTTGAGGATTTTGGAATCCATATTCATCTGGGGTATCGGTCTGAAATTCTCCTTTTTGATGGGGGATTAAGGTAATGCTGGCCTCATAGAATGAGTTTGGAAGTTTTCCTTCTGTTTCTATTTCTTGAAACAGCTTCAGTAGAATAGGTGTTATTTCTTCTTTGAATGTTTGGTAGAATTCCCCAGGGAATCCATCAGGCCCTGGACTCTTGTTTTTTGGGAGGTTTTTGATCACTGCTTCAATCTCGCTACTGGTTATTGGCCTATTCAGGTTGTCAATTTCTTCCTGTTTCAGTCTTGGCAGCTTATAGGTTTCCAGGAAGGCCTCCATTTCATCCAGATTGCTCAGTTTATTGGCATATAGTTGTTGATAATAATTTCTAATAATTGTTTCTATTTCCTTGGTGTTAGTCGTGATCTCTCCCCTTTCATTCATAATTTTATTAATTTAGGTTCTTTCTCTTTTCTTTTGGATAAATCTGGCCAGTGGTTTATCGATCTTTTAATTCTTTCAAAGAACCAACTTCTAGTTTCGTTGACCTGATCTACTGTGTTTCTGGTTTCTAATTCATTGATCTCTGCTTTAATTTTAATTATTTCTCTTCTAATGCGTGGCTTAGGCATCATTTGTTGCTTTTTCTCTAGTTCTTTAAGGTGTAGAGTTAGTTGGTGAATTCGGGATTTTTCTATTTTTTTGAGTGAGGCTTGGATGGCTATGTATTTCCCCCTTAGGACCGTCTTTGCAGTATCCCATAGGTTGTGGACCGATGTGTTTTCGTTCTCATTGATTTCCATGAATTGTTTAAGTTCTTCTTTGATTTCCCGGTTGACCCAAACATTCTTGAGCAGAGTGGTCTTTAGCTTCCAAGTGTTTGAATTTCTGCCAAATTTTTTCCTGTGATTGAGTTCCAGTTTTAAAGCATTGTGGTCTAAGAATATCCAGGGAATAATCTCAATATTTTGGTATTGGTTAAGACCTGATTTGTGACCCAGTATGTGGTCTATTCTGGAGAAAGTTCCATGTGCACTCGAGAAGAATGAGTATTCTGTTGTTTTAGGGTGGAATGTTCTGTAAATATCTACGAGGTCCATCTAATCCAGTGTATCATTCAAAGCTCTTATTTCCTTGTTGATTTTCTGCTTAGATGATCTGTCCATTGCTGTGAATGGAGTATTGAGGTCTCCTACAATTAACGTATTGTTATCAATTAACAGTTGGCTTATGTAGTTGGCTGCTCCCATGTTGGGGGCATAGATATTTACAATTGTTAGATCTTCTTGTTGGATAGACCCTTTAAGAATGATATAGTGTCCTTCTGTGTCTCTAATTACAGACTTTAGTTTAAAATCCAATTTGTCTGATATAAGAATTGCTACCCCAGCTTTCTTTTGAGGTCCGCTGGCATGGAAGATGGATCTCCACCCCTTCATTTTCAGTCTGGATGTATCTTTAGGTTCAAAATGAGTCTCTTGTAGACAGCATATGGATGGGTCCTGTCTTTTTATCCAATCTGCAACCCTGTGCTGCTTTATGGGAGCAATTAGGCCATTCACGTTGAGAGTGATTATTGAAAGATATGAATTAATTGTCATCATGTTGCCTGTGAAGACGTTGTTTTTATAGATTGTCCCTGTAAATTTCTGTTGTATATCACTCTTGGGGTCTTTCTCTCTTTATAGAACCCCCCCCCTTAATATTTCTTGCAGGGCCAGCTTAGTGGTCACATATTCTTTCAGTTTCTGCTGGTCGTGGAAGCTCTGCCTCTCTCCATCCATTCTAAATGAAATCCTTGCTGGATAAAGTATTCTTGGCTGCATGTTCTTCTCATTTAGTACCCTGAATATGTCTTGCTGGACCTTTCTGGCTTGCCAGGTCTCTGTGGATAGGTCTGACGTTATTCTGATGTTCCTCCCTGTGTACGTAAGGAATCTCTTCCCCCTAACTGCCCTTAGGATGGTTTCCTTGGTTCTAAGATTTGCAAGTTTTACTATTACATGCCGGGGTGTTGGCCTGTTTTCCTTGAACTTGGGAGGGGTCCTCTCTGCCTCTAGGATGCGAATGTTTGTTTCATTCCCCAGATTAGGGGATTAGGGAAGTTCTCAGCTACGATTTGCTCAAATACATCTTCTAGTCCTCTCTCTCCACTCCCTCCGGGATCCCAATTATTCTGACATTGGAATGCTTCACGGTGTCACTTATTTCTCTGATTCTATTTTCATGGATTCTGAGTTGTTTTTCCCTGGTCTCCTCTTTTCCCTTTTTATCTATTATATTGTCTTCCAGGTCGCTTATTCGTTCTTCTGCCTCACTTACCCTAGCTGTTAGATTATCTAGATTGGATTGGATCTCATTGATAGCATTTTAAAGTTCTGCCAATTCAGCTTTCATTTCTGCCCTTGGAGACTCAATGTTGCCATTAACTGATTTCTCCATTCTAGCCATTGTCTTCACAATTGCTAGCCTGAACTCCATCTCCGACATCTTGGTTATATCTGTGTCCATTTGTAAATCTGCAGCGTAAGTCATAATCTCTGAGTTTTTTCTATTTTGGGGGCTCCTCCTCCTAGTCATTCTGTTGATGGGTCATTCATTTCATTCCCTCAAACTTCTGTTTGAGGGAATGTATAGAGTCCAAATTATTGACCAGAACCCAAGCAAGATGCACCTGTTTTCTAGGGACCTTAGGGTTGCTGGCCTCTTGTTTTCCCAGCCTGTCTTCTGGGGGAGGGGCCTGCTGTGCTGTTGCTCAGGCAACCCTGTTTGGGCGGAGTTGCCCTGC
>NW_027397142.1:1734309-1778478 GCF_003265705.2 Callorhinus ursinus | reverse complement strand
GGGGCTTTTGTTCTCTTGCAGCTTTCCCTGGCTGGGCTTTCCGCATCTCTTCCGCAAATCAGAGCAGAAGAGACCGTTTCCAACCCTCTGCCTCAGAGCAGAGAGACCGCAGTCTGTTCTTCAGGGAGCTCTCCAGGCCACACTGTCTCCGTTTCTGTCCGCGCTGCTATAACCTGCGGCATCCTGGGTTGTGCGCCCCTCCGCAGCGCCCCCAGTCCTGCCTCCAGGCCGGGGCATGTCTCTGCCCTTTGTGCTTCTAAAACCGCCAGCCGCCCCCAGTTCGCACACGCGACCCCGCCGCTCTGGGTTTCCACCCCAGGGGCTGCCCTAAAGTCCTTTCCCCACCGCTACTGGTCTGCGAGTCTGTGCCCCGTCCCTAGCGCAGGAGGCTGTCGCTCACCGGCGGTGTAGGATCCCCACGGCCAGGCTCCCTCCCGCTGCCGTTTATCCTCCGATATCTGCCCGCGGAATCAGGGCTCCCCGCTTGGTACCTTGAAACCAACTGCCTGCGATACTCTGTTTGTAGAGATCCAGATCTTCTTACATCCCAGGCTGGTTTTGTGGGTGCTCAGAGTGGTCTGGTAGATACCCAGCTCAATTCCAGGGACCAGTTGGAATAGGGTCCCCTACTTCTCTGCCATCTTTCCTAGTCTCTCTCAAGCCAGTTTTTAAAAAAAAATCAGAAATTGGCTTTCCCACAGTTCTGGAAGCTGGAAGTCCAAGATCAAGGAGCTGGCCAGTTTGGTTTCTAGGGAG
The DNA here is from genome assembly GCF_003265705.2 of Callorhinus ursinus. Classification (NCBI taxonomy): domain Eukaryota; kingdom Metazoa; phylum Chordata; class Mammalia; order Carnivora; family Otariidae; genus Callorhinus; species Callorhinus ursinus. Next base: position 1,777,722 of record NW_027397142.1, on the reverse strand, counting down.
AGCTGTCCTCCTGGTTTTCAGACATCCACCCCCTCGCTCTGTCCTCACAGGGGATGGAGAGCCAGCGAGCTCCTGTCTCTTCTCATTAGCCCACTAATCCTGTCAGATCAGGGCACCACCTTTTTTTATCTGATTTATCCTTAATTGCTTCTATAAAAGCCCTGTCTCCAAACAGTCACCACATGGGGGCAAATTCTAGTCAACACATGAATTTGGGAAGAACACAATTCAGTACACAGCAAGTGCTTATTAAAAACACAGATTGCTGGGACCCATCCTGGGCCTGCTGAATCGGAGCCTCTAGAGATGGGACCCGGGAAGGTGAATTCTTAACAAGCCTCTTCTGCCTGAGCCCCTTCCTGCGTGTTGCAGGCGGGCTGCCCCGTCCCCCTCGTGATGTCTCCTCATGCCCTTTGTGAGCACTGAATTACCGAAGGGGCCCTTGGAAGACCCCAACGCACCAGCAGCACATGTGTGTTGGTGCACCTGCTCTGCTCCCTCTTCCAACCTGGGCCTCCTCAGGCTGCTGCCGGGGAGCCCCTGTGGGCTTCAGAATAAGTCACAGGGAGCTTTCAGAGACCCCCTAGTTTCAGAGGAGAAATATGGGAAGAAATCAAAAAGCTCCGGGACAGTAGAAGGCAGGGCCAGCCTGCAGACCCCCATCACCCCTACGACCTCCAAAACTCTGCCGTACTTACTGTTTTTTTCTCACTTTGAATCATTTCGGTCAGACTTTAGGAATTCACCCACCTTAGGTCCTTTGTGCAGGTAAGGAAACAGACTAAGAGATTCTGGTTTAAAATCAATATGCCATTTGCCACAAAGTCTCTAGCAGCAAAATTCAGACTGAAATGAGAGAGTGGTATTTCCAGAATGGAAATACATAGGAAATTCCAAGGTTTAGTCAATTACACAGTTTGTGAATTGAGTGATCAGGGGTGGGGACGCGAAAACGTGACCGTTGAGTGGTTTCTTACAAAACCGAAGGTACTCGTCACACAGTCCAGGAATCGTGCTCCGCATCACGTTTGGTCACCAGCTGCTGCTGATCAGATGTGCTGCTACGTGTTCCTGCAGGCTCAGCTCATACCCTGGGGAGATGAGGCCCCTCCACTGGCCTGAGAATCAGGAGAGCCCGACCCTCCAGAAACACAAAGAAGCCGGGCCGGCTGCTCTCTACACCTCCCTCCATCTCTTGCCTCCGTCGTCCTCAGCAAATGGCCAGGTTCGGCAGTGTGCACAGACCTCCAGCCTGGAGCAGGTCCCGCCTGGTGTACGCACACACGCACACATGCTCACACACCAACTCTTACACACACAAACTCACGAACAGAAGCACACACACACGTCCCTCTGGGAGTTAAACTTGCTGAAGGTGAATACCAAGTGCTCTGGGAGAAGCAAGATCTTTTTTTTTTTTTTTTAAGATTTTATTTATTTATTTGAGACAGAGAGAATGAGAGAGAGAGAGAGAGAGTGCACATGAGAGGGGGGAGGGTCAGAGGGAGAAGCAGACTCCCTGCTGAGCAGGGAGCCCGATGCGGGGCTTGATCCCAGGACTCCAGGATCATGACCTGAGCCGAAGGCAGTCGCTTAACCAACTGAGCCACCCAGGTGCCCGAAGCAAGATCTTTAAAGAGAAACTCCAAGAAACTCCTAGAAAGGGTTTTCCACTCCCCACCCCCACAAACACCCCCACACAAAATGGTGTTTGAAGATTAGAGAAAGGGGTAACATAAGCTGAATTTATAGTGAAAATACAGTCAGACTGGCTCCCCCACGGCAACCAGCCTCCTGCCCCCACGCTTTGCAGCCAGCAAGGGAAGCCCCCACACCCTCCTCCTCCTCCTCTGTCCCCAGAAACCTCTGCACGGGGAGGGCTTCTCAGCTTGTGCTGGCCTCCCTCACCGACTGACTCACAGATGGGGAGCTGCCCCCCACTAGCATGAGCAGCCTCCCCCCTTCCAGGGCCCCAGGGAGCAGGCCCACACGCAGCTACGGCCTGTTCCGGTGGCAGCCCCGGCTGAGCTTACCAGACCGTACGGTGGATGTAATTTTCAGTCAGTGTGCTCCGTCCCAAAGACATTTTTCACTGACGGTATATTTCAGTCAAGGCGTGGTCACCGATTAGTATATTAGTGCTATGGATCTAAATCAGTTGCTGTGTGTCTGGGTGAGGTGGTGATATGTCAGGCTCAATAGGTACTCTATCTGGTTCAGTGGGTGAAATATGTGAGTCAGCTTGATGAATCTGGTTTAGCAGGTGATCTACTTCTATTTCCAGCCAGTAATTATGTTTTAATGCGTGATATATCCTTTTCTGGATGAGGTGTATTAAATCCCCGATAACCGTGTATTTATTTCGCCATGTTATGTATGCACACAGCCATTAATATACATTTCAATGTTTAATGCATCCACTCTGCCAGGCCATAGATCCCTGACTCTTTCTGAAGTTTAGAACTCAATGGCACCTCATAAAACGCCACTTCATTAAGAATCAACAGGGATAACCCAACCAGAAAAATTTTTTATTGATGAAGATTGAGCAGAGAGATATCAAGTTCACTTATCACTTCTCACGGGGGAACAAGACAATGAAATCTTTATTGGAAAATTCTGTGTGTCAGGAACGCACTCCATCTTGTCAGGGGCAGTGCGGCCAGGAAAATATACAGCCCGATGTGAGTGCGCCGCGGGAAGAAGCCCTACCCGAATGCCATCTCAGCAGTTTCCAGGGCCTTTGTGGCAAATGGCTTTGACGTTTTCTTTCCTGAGTGGCTTCTCTTCGTCAGGAAGTCTCTCATCGCAACCCCTCTGGAAGCCCTTGAGAGCTCGGAGGGCCGGACCCCCAGCACGCACCGCTCCCCTGTCACTGGCCCGCTCCCCGGAAGCCAGGGTGAGCCCTTGCAGCTGGGGCCACTCTGCCACCAGGACCAGTCCTGGCCGGCCTCCCAGCATCGGGGGCAGCAGGTCCCCTCCCTGAAGGGGGACAGGGTGGCCATCTCCACGCCCCCCACCAGGTGCACACACCATCAGTGCCTCTCAGGGGGCTCCCTCCAGGAAGTTCTCCAGCAATCCCACTTCCTTGACCTACATAGTCTATGAATACTCTGTTGGGGTTAGGATTTAGGTCAAGGTCAAGCAAACTCCTGGTGGGTGAGGCAAGTTTAAGCACCCCAATTCCCCTTCCTGAGCATTTTCCCAGGATTCTATGTAGCTTTAGAATCATAATCTTTAATAGCTGAGCAATATCTCAACCATCGTCAATCAGAGGAGCTAGATTTTGCTGGAATTACAATCAGTTTCAAACTCTCTCGATGAGGTTTACTTTGTGCTGCGGGTCTGGAGTCTGCAGGTGGCTGTCCCCAATGGATGGCCCACTCATGCCCAGCATGGCCCAGGGGGTGACGTCAGGGTCGCTGCAGAGCGGGACGAGCACGTGGAGAACCAGCAGCTTTTACCTGCTCCCCCAAGTGACACACGCCCCTTCTGCTCCCAGACCAGTGGCGGGAGTCAGTCACGGCCAGTAAACATCTTCCACATGTCCAGGAAGGGAGGAAGCATAGGAAGTACCGTGAGCCCTGACAGTAGGGAAGCTACGTTGAATTTACCGAAAGTGAATTATTCACTCTCATTGCTGACCTTTATTTCCAAGAGCCAGACTTCTGTGAATCAAACTCCCCAGTCCCTATAGGGGCTCTCAGTTACTGAAATCGTTGATCTCAAACACGGATGATCATCAGAGCCACTGGGGGTGAAATGCAGCAGGTCTTGGGTGGAATCTAGGAATCAGCATTTTTGAAGGTTCGGGTGATTCTGTTAACCAGCCAGGTTGGGGTCTGTGACTTAAGTCACAGGTAATTTTCAAGGCAATGGTGACTGATGGCCCCAATTTCCAATGATCTGTGGCAGGGGTTCCAAGCTCAGGGCTGTGGGTCCTCGCTGAGAGTGTGGAGAATAATTACAAGGCACCCACAAATCTGTACTAACCAAGCACTGGTTGAACACTGAATAACTAGTACTGACTGTGCACCCAATTTGGGGGGAAATGTGATGCTGTTGTGATTCATAAAATAGAGATGCACTCAATACATTCCCAAAGACTGTATATTTCTGGTTTTATGAGTTGTCTCAAGGTAGAGTATGTCAGTCAGGGCCCCAGAAGGAAATGAATGGTACATTCAGAGGACGTGACTGGAGAGTTTAATGAAAAGACCATTAATTCACGGAAATCAAGAGTGTAGACTGGAGTCATTTCTTCACTAAACGTTTCATAGAATTCAATAGTAGTGCCATCTGGGTCTGGGGCTGTCTTTGCTGGAAAGTTCTAATATTAACTTTCACTGCTTTAATAGTAGGTAATGCATTGTGTTCTGTGTATCCTTTTGTCAGTTTTGCTGAGTTGCCATTCCTTCTAGGAACTCATTATGTTTCATGTATATATATTCAAGTGTGTTGGCATGAAGTTTCTCTCATCATTAATTAGAACATCAGCTGTAGATAGTTTAAACATTCTCTTGATCGGGTTGGGAAAGTACTTTTATTAATACTCACTCACTGGAAGTTCTTGTCAGAAACAGACACTGGATTTTGTCAGATGCTCTCTCTGCATCTGTTGAGATCATCGTATGGTTTTTCTTTTGTAATTTGTTAACACGGTGGATTATGCCAATTTTTGAATGTCAGATCAACCTCACATTCCTGGGATAAATCCTTCTTGGCCATGATGCATTTATACACACACACGTACACACACACGTACACATTATATACATATATATGTGCATATTTTTGTAAAGATTTACTTATTTATTTGAGAGAGAAAGAGAGTGGAGGGAGGGGCAGAGGGGTAGAATCTTCGAGCAGACTCCCTGCTGAGTATAGAGACCGATGCAGGGCTCAATCCTGCAGCTCACACGATCATGACCTGAGCAAAAACCAAGAGTTGGACACTTAACCAACCGAGCCACCTAGGTGCTCCAATCTGTATGTATTCTTTTAAGTAGGCTCCAGGGGCAGCATGGAGCCCAACTCAGGGCCGAAACTCACAAGCCTGAGATTAAGACCTGAGCTGAGATCAAGGGTTGAACACCTAACCCACGGAGCCATCCAGACCCTTCTATATTTATATATATTTTTAGATTCAAGTTGCTAAAATTTTGTTAAGAATATGTGCCTCTAAGCTCAGGGTGGATAGTGATCTGTGGTTTTATCCTCTTGTACTGTCTTTTTTCTGGTGCAGGTATCAATGTAACGCTGGCCTTAGGGAACAAATTGGAGAGTATTCTCTCCTCTTTAGTTTTCTGGAAGTTTGCACAGAATTGATAGTATGTCTTCCTTAAATTTTGGTAGAATTCACCAGTAAAGCTGTAGTTTTCTTTATGAAAAGGTTTTTCATTATAAATTCATTTTTCTCATAGATGTAGGAACACTAAGCATATCTGTTCCTCCCTGCATGGGTTTGACTGGTTGTCTTTCAAGGGATTTGCTTGTTTTATCTAAGTTGTAGAATACTTTGGCATAAACTATTCATAATATTCTCTTATCCCTTTAATGTGTGCTGAAACTGTTGGCCATTTCGGACTTGCTCCTGATGCTGGTACTCACGGCCTCAGCTCCTCAGTTCCCACCCAGTCTTGCTAGAGATTTGTCAGATTGGTTGATCTTCTCCAAGAACCAACTTTTGGTGTCATTGATTTTTTTCTGTTGTTTATCTGCCGTCCAGTTCATTGATTTCTGTTCTTTATTGTCCCCTTTCTTCTGCTTAATTTGAGATTCGTTGGTTCCTTGTTTACTCGTTCTCATGCTAGGGAAAACCACCGAGGAAAATGTGATTCTGCATTACGCTGTTTGCCCCTTGCATAGGGCTCATTCATGACACTGCAACGTGTGAGGCAGCGGGACAGAATCAACTCCCCCCAAGGGAACAAAGTCTCCTTTAAGGTCAAATGGAATACGTCGTGTGTCTGGTCACTACCACATGCAGCCTCCGTCCTCAGAGAACTTGTCTTCATTGCTCACCTGTAACCTTAAATCAAGATTAACTCTAGATACCCTTAAATGTCTGCTATAGGAAGTCGGATGTTAGAATATGTTTGTTACAGAAAGCCCCGCTTATTCTCTTAAAGTTATGGACAATGTTTGCCATAGATAATTGAATTCACTTGCCAACTTGTTATAATTAACCCAGTAACTTTGACCTGACCTCTTAGGGAGTAAAACCACCTCTATATAGGCTGAGTAAATCCTCTTGCTAGCTTACAAAAATATCTCAGGTTACAGATCTAGATCTTTCTTTTTGCCAACCAAATCTAACTAAAGTTAAAACGGAAGTTTGAGGGGGCGCCTGGGGGGCTCAGTCAATTGAGCATCTCACTCTTGGTTTCGGCTCAGGTCATGATCTCAGGGTTATTGGATCAAGCCCCGCGGTGGGCCCTGTGCTCAGCGGGGAGTATGCTTGGGATTCTCTCTCTCCTTCTGCCCCTCCCCCCACTCTTGCACTCTCTTACTTGTTCTCGCTCTCTTTTAAGCTTTTATTTATTTATTTGAGAGAGAGAGGGTGAGCACGAGCAGGGGGAGAGGCAGAGGGAGAGAGAAAGGGAGAAGCAGGCTCCCCCGCTGAGCAGGGGGCCCCTGGGATCATGACCCGAGCTGAAGGCAGATGTTTAACCGCCTGAGCCACCCGGGTGCACCAAAATAAATCTTTAAAAAGGAAGAAGAAGCTCTAGTGCCAAGAAACTACAAAGGGTTTCCTCTTTGCCATTAAATTTGACATGATCCATAACTATGAGCAAGGGAAATCGGGCAGGCTTTACCACCCCCAAGAGGGCAAGGGAGCCTCGGGAGAGGAAGACTCGCCACCAAGATCATCCACATCTTTCCGGCAAAGCTGGCAGACCTATAAATCTAAAGGAAGCTGCATATGTATTTCTTTATCCTTTCAGTTCCTAGGGAACATCTTAAACTCAAAGTCATTGAGCATTTATAATGAGCCAGGCACTGCTGGACACGTAAACTCTCTTAGTTCTCAAACAATATTATGAAATGGATATTATGACCTGATTTGACAGGGGAAGGAAGAGAGGTATAGAGGAGGTGAAGTAACTTGCCAAAGATCTCTTGACTAGTAAGAAAAGAGCTGGAATCAGATCCCAGTCCTGTTCCAGAGTTTGAACTCTTGGCCCCCACACTGTGGATTATATATTTTCAGTCACTTAGCATATGTTATAATTATATATAATTGTCGAAAATACTATATTGAGGACCATTTTCTTTTACCACACACAAAAATAAATTCAAAATGCATTAAAGACCTAAATGTGAGACCTGAAACCATCAAAAGTCCTAGAAGAGAGCACAGTCAGTAATTTCTCTGACATCGACTGTAGCAACATTTTTCTAGATCTGTCTCCTGAGACAAGGGAAACAAAAGTGAAAATAAACTACTGGGACTGCATCAAAATAAAAAGCTTCTGCACAGCGAGGGAAACAGTCATCAAAACTAAAAGACAAATGATGTATCTGATAAGAGGTTGGTATCCAAAATATATAAAGAACATACACAACTTGACACCCAAAAATAAAATGATGTAATTAAAAAATGGGCAGAAGATATGAACAGACACTTCTCCAAAGAAGACATCCAGATGGCCAACAGACATATGAAAAGATGTTCAACATCACTCATCATCAGGGAAATGCAAATCGAACCCACCATGAGATAGCAGCTCACACCTGTCAGAATGGCTAACAACAGCAACACAAGAAACAACATGTGTCGGTGAGGATGTGGAGAAAGGGGAACCCTCCTGCACTGTTGGTGGGACTGCAAACTGGTGCAGCCGCTCTGGAGAACAGTGTGGAGGTTCCTCAAAAAATTAAAAATAGAACTACCCTACAATCCAGCAATCACACTACCGGGTATTTACCCAAAGAATACAAAATATACAAAAATACTAATTCAAAGGGATACATGCACCCCAATGTTTACTGCAGCATTGTTTACAATAGCTAAATTATGGAAGTAGCCCAAGTGTCCATTGATTGATGAATAGGTAAAGAAGATGTGGTATATATATACATATAACAGAATATTATTCAGCCATAAAAAAGAATGAAATCTTGCCATTTGCAACGATGTGAATGGAGCTACAGAGTATAATACTAAGTGAAGTCAGTCAGTCAGAGAAAGACAAATACCATATGATTTCACCCATGTGTGGAATTTAAGAAACAAGGGAACAAAGGAAAAAAGGGAGAGAGACAAACTAAGAAACAGACTCTTCACTACAGAGAACAAACTGCTGGTTATCAGAGGGGAGGTGGGTGGGGCTTGGGGGAAACAGGTGATGGGGATGAAGGAGGGCACCTGTTGTGATGAGCACCAGGTGATGAATAGAAGTGCTGAATCACTATATGGTACACCTGAACTAATATCATACTGTATGTTAACTACACTGGAATTAAAATAAAAGCTTACAAAAAAGAAAATACTATAGTGACAAAAAGATACAGAGGGATACATCTATGACTGCCTCATCTGCCCTGACCATGGGACCATCTGTTGTAACGTGTGGGTTTCCAGGAACACATCTCCACGTGAAACAGGAACGGACTGGATATGCGTCTCAGTCCTACCGCCAGGCTGCAGGAAAGGACCAGCCAGAGGTCTCAGCGACCTCGGATTTCTTGTTACAGCGACAGACCGTAGCAACGTGGGGCCGTTAGAACAGCCCTATGTTGGCTGGCGTAGCACACGGCAATTGAAATAAAGAGTAACCGAGGCAAACTGACAGTCAGGCCGATTTACAAAGGTTGCCTGCCCTGTTTGTCATAATACCAACCTCCTAAAGTCAGTGCTGCTCACGGTCTGTCACCCTGGCTAACTCCCCGCCCCCCGCCAACGTCCTGAGGGGCACAGGTGACAGGTAGGAGTGGTGGAGAAGGAAGGGAAGAGAGGCGGGGCAGCCCTGGGGGTGGTGAGCCAGCGCAGGGCCTGACATGGGAAAGTCAGCTGCTGAGAGGCTCCCGGCACATTTTATTGCATTCATAATGGGCCAGAACCCCACTCTTTGGGGTGTGATTGCTCCCCCAAAGTGATGGTATCCGTGAGCTACCTTATCGGAATGAAGGTTCACGCCTCACTTGAACAGAACCTCCTAGAATACAGAGGCACCTGAAGGCAGGCCCCACATCCCATGTGAGACACACTGTGGGTGCCCCACAGCCGACCCCGAGCAGAGGGCAGCATGGGCAGTGCCCGGCCACCCAGCACTGGTCCAGGGGCTCAGGAAGCCCTCGGCCTTCCTTACCACGCCACCACAAACCCCTCAACTCTCCTTCCATCCCCTTGACGGGCCGGCCCAGATTCTCCGACGCCCCCTTCACCCCCCAAGAGGGTGGGCATGGCTCTCCCGGGGCTCCCCCCAGCCTTCCTACAGGAGCACACCTGGGCTGTGCCCTGGCCTCCCCTGAGCACCTGCTCTCCTAGCCTGCACCTGCTCTCCCCCCTGCACCTGCTCTCTTCTCCACCCCCACCCCTCCGCCAGCCTGCACCTGCTCTCTTCTCCACCCCCACCCCTCCGCCAGCCTGCACCTGCTCTCTTCTCCACCCCCACCCCTCCGCCAGCCTGCACCTGCTCTCTTCTCCACCCCCACCCCTCCGCCAGCCTGCACCTGCTCTCTTCTCCACCCCCACCCCTCCGCCAGCCTGCACCTGCTCTCTTCTCCACCCCCACCCCTCCGCCAGCCTGCACCTGCTCTCTTCTCCACCCCCACCCCTCCGCCAGCCTGCACCTGCTCTCCCCCCACCCCCATCCCTCCGCCAGCCTGCACCTGCAGTGTCCGAGAGCCTCACTCAGCTGCCTAGGACAGACCCCCACCACCAGGAGCCGCTCACACCTTCTCCACCCCCCCATGCCCACCCACTTGCTGGTCCCCTGCACCCCCACCAGCTCTGCTTCCCCAATCACATCTGTCCCTCCTCAAGAGACAAGTGAACACAGTGACCAAGCGTCACAGAGCCTCGTGGCCGTTTTCGGGGACACGAGGTAACGAAGGCAGGAGGGGGGCAGCAGAGAAGACACCACGCAGGGGCTTTAGGGCACGCTCTGAAGCCACCTAATGAGACGCTGCCTGGTGAAACAGGGCCCACAGCAGGCAGCTGCAGGCAGGCACAGGATCATCTTTCATTTCGTTTCAACATGCTTCATGGTCAGAGAGGGAAACTACAGACTGACGAGAAGCTTTGCCCTGTTAAACTTAGAGATCCCCAACAGAAAACTCTAGAAGCATATATTCTACGAGGGAGCTGCCAAGTTGTCTTGTTTGAGAGCCGGTCAAGTGGATCCACGGTCTGGTCAGAAACTCAGACACCAGGGGCTTCTCTGATGAGGCAGGGGGTCCCCAGTGTCCCAGGGCAGCGGCGACAGGGAGTCTGGAGGAGAGAGCCAAGTACACAGTTGATTTAATCCCGTGCATGGCTCGGGGTTCTCCAGGGGTGCCCGTCTGGTTCCTACAGACCCAATCCTAAATAACTCCTCCTGAAAAACACCTTCAAACTGGGGCCCCACCCTAGAAAGTGTGGACGGGTCACTTAATTTTTTTAAAAAACAGTCCAGATAACACTGCCAGATGGTTTCCAAAATGAAGAAAGCCAATCTGCAAACCTCTTCCTAAAGCCAGGCGCGCCCCCCCTCCCCGTGCACCAGCTGCCCGCACCCCTGCGGCAGAGTCGTCCAGGAGAGCCAGCCTCGCAGCGCCCACACGGGCCCCCTGCAGGAGGAAGCACCTGTTACAATGGCGATAATCCAACGTATTCTACTTTTTGCCCCCAGAAGGGATGCCATGAACTGGGCTTGACCGAGCCGGTTTTTTTATTTAGGAAAGTACACATAGAGTGACCCGAATTGTGCTGCGGGACGGGCGTTGAGCAGGGAGCCTTGGGCTCTGAGAGAAACCAGGGTCCAGGGAGTGTGCAGCCCGCGAGGAACCAGCCCAGCCGACGTCCTGATCTTGGCCTGCAGAGCCGCCAGACCATAAACCACCCAGTCAACAGAAGATTTTTATGGCAACCCTAGCAAACTAATACACCGGCATACAGTAGGTCCTCAATAAAATTTGAAGACTAAGTAAATAACAGTAGCTACTTGGAAAACCCCCAAAATGAACAACAGCCCACAGACTTCTTCTGTCATCCTTTCTCCTTCTTCCAGGAACAAGTCAGAGCTGACCAGTGTCCTTAAGCAAGGTGCACCCAAAGGCCGAGCATATTGCTAGAAGGCAGGCCCCTCAACACCAGCTTATCTCCTGATGACCGTCCCTTTGGAAGGAAGCCCCACGTGTTCTTTCTGCTATGCGCAGATTAGAGAGGAAAGCAACCTGTAACTGGATTTCTCAGGGATGGACAATTTCTGCCCTGAGAAAAGTAGCAGATGAGGCAGAAAGACATGACAACAACACAGAAAATGGAGAAAACCCCTATTTGCTATTGCTGGCAGGTGGCTGGGCTTCTGTCTGCCCACAGCCTGTGAGGAAGCCCTCTGGGCTCGCTCCCTGTGTCTCCGTGTGCGCCGCCCCCCTGGGGCACGGTGCTGCTCAGATAACTGTGGGTCCCCGCCTGGAGGCCGGCCCCAGAAGCAGAGCAAGCCAGAAACTGTGTGAGCCTTGCCCTTGACAGAGCATCAAGAGCATTCCAAACCCCTTAACCAGGTTCTACGATCTCGTTCTCATTGTGATTAAAGGAAGCCAACGTGTGATCCAGTCCAGAGAGTAGAGGCAGCCCCAAATACAGCACACCCCGGGACCAACGGCACCTGACTGATGCACACCCGGTAATTAATGGCTTTACAGGCCTGCCTGAGAGTCTGCGGATACCGTGCAGAGTCCTGTGACACACACCAAGGGGTTGGTGGCATTGAAGGAGAGAGAAATTTGTTCAAAGGAGATGGAATCCCAGTTGTATCTACAAATCGGCAGAGGGGGAGATCTGGCATGCCCAGCCGTCAGTGGATGCCTCATCCCCAGCCCCCACGCCGTTCATGCACTGTGCTCACGATTATGGGGTGTTTTTTTTAAAAGATTTTATTTATTTATTTGACAGAGAGAGACACAGCGAGAGCAGGAACACAAGCAGGGGGAGTGGGAGAGGGAGAAGCAGGCTTCCCGCGGAGCAGGGAGTCCGATGCGGGGCTCGATCCCAGGACCCTGGGATCATGACCTGAGCCGAAGGCAGACGCTTAACGACTGAGCCACCCAGGCACCCGATTATGGTCTTTCTTATATAAAAATACGCTCAGGTTCCTCCCCTGCAACAAATGCTCCCATGGCCTCCACTGGCTACAGAGCAGAATCCCCACACCTGAGCTCAGCACTCCACGAGTCCAGCCTGGTCTCCCCACTCCGCCTCGTGCCGAGCCATTCCCAGTCCCACCTCCCTTTGCATCATCCCTCTGACTTTGCCTTTTCACACAAGGCCATCTGGGAGCCTCCTACATCCTTAAAAGTCCCTAAAGTTTCAAGTCAATGTGACCCCCCCCCAGTGATCTTTCCATGCCTGAGGACGTTCCTCCCGCCCCCCGTGTGCTTCGGAGCACACACCTCCGCACCATCGCCGGATCACAGGTCTGTCTCCTTCGTGAAATCTGAAGCTGCTTTGTCGGGACAGCTCCTGGGGAGCCAACTCCGAGAAGGTATTAGCACATGGGGGTTTCTTGGGATTCACCTGCTGGGAAGGGCAGGGAGGGAAGGGGGGCATTAAGCCAGGGGAGAAGTTGGGCTGGGGTGCAATCTGAACAGAGACCTCAGCTGACCCTGGGCTGGGACAAGTCACTGGAGGGGGAGCGAGGGGGAGAAACAGGGACCAGGAAATGGGCATGGCCTGGGGGGGTTCCCACAGCACAGGCATTCCTGTGGGGGCTTCAGCCAAGAGCTGCCTGTCAAGGTGAGTCCTTCATTACTGGGGGTGGGGGGAGGTTAGGTGGCACAGCCCTGAATGCACGTTCCGACATCCACCTGTTACTAGCCACAAGAGCATTGAAAATGGCCTCTCACAAATACAGGTTCGTTGCCTTGAATTAAATATCTTACAAGTAGGGGATCTCCTCATCTCTCATTATCTTTAGGAAAATAGAACATTCCTCTGCCAGGCTGGGTGCCGTGTGGCTGGTAATGAGCTCTGCAGACCTCTTACCTCCAAATGCCGAGCGCAAGGAATAGGGTTTCCTCGGCTGCCCGCCGCCCCTAGCTCTGGAGCCTGCTGGGCAGTGAAGAACATTCCAATTTTTCCAGATCTCCAAGGGTAAGACTGCGCCACCCAGGGGCATAAATCAAGCACTACTGCATATATTTCCGAAGCCACGACTCTGTGCCTAAGATGGGTGCATGACAGACAAGTCCCAAGAACATCCCACCAACTTTGCTGCTCTTCGTATTGAAAGCCTGATGCAGGTTGTATGTTCTTTGAGACAACTTCAGTTAGTCTGCTGGTGAAGCTCAGACGCCGGCGGAGGCGACATGATAGAGACACAAGGGACGGGAGGGCATACTTGGTCTCAGACCCTGCAGAGTGTAAATGTGCGGACACTGAGCTTGCAAAGCCATAAAGTGAGGTAAGCAGCTGACGGTTGGGGCTGCTGATGGATGGGGGAGGGGGGTCCTGGCCACTGTCAGTACTCGACGCTCTGTCTGTCCGTCTGTCTGCTGTTCCACCTGCCACGCTTGGTGTCCAGCACGGTGTGCCTGTCATGTGGCCCGAAAGCAGTCTCCTTGGAGCCCCCAGCCCCTGCCTCTCCAAGCTCTGTTCTTGTGGGACACAGGGGTGTGTGTGTGCGCACAGGTGAGCCCGGGGCTGTACGGAGAAAAGAGAAACAGAGCCAACGGGACGCACAACCACGAGGAGCCGCAGTTCAACCCTTGCCAGGCAATCCTTCAGCCGTCAGACTCTTCCTCCACGGCTTGGAAGAGCCGGGCTGCCGCGAGAGGCTCCCGGTGTCCCACCTGCCTCCTCTCCTCCTGGGGACCCTCAGCGAGGGGAGGTTTTGGCCGCAGCAGCAAAGACCTCCACCACCACATGCCCAGAAGCGTGAACGGTCACTGCTGCAGCCCCGACACACACACCAGACTTCCCCGTGGTGTCACCTCTCCATTCCCATCCCAACACTCACCAACAACCAGAAGGCACTGGGGCCATTTTTTAAAAACTTTTGGGGGGGGGTTTAACACACCCATTAAAACCTACAAAGCACAGGAGACTTCCATATGATCCTTGTCATTACAAACCAACTCAGCAAATTCTCAGGGTTCAGGGTGTCATCAATAAATAAGACTGTGCCGTAGTAACGTTTCTAGATGACTCGTTAGGTCTGCTTATGCATTCGCCAACACCTCACGTGAGCCGTGGTAACCTAAACACTTTCTTCAGTTGACACCAAGGCTTCACACCTTCGTCAGCCGTGAGCCCTGATCACACTTCCTCCTCATCACTGGGAACCATCCCCGCGCACACTAACTACAGGGCTGAGCTGGTTTCTTCCGTCTCTACTGTCGAGGATCATCGTCCACAGCTGGAGGGCGGCCTTCGCTTCCCCTCTGATGTGCTAAGAGGCTGACGGGCTGGGCCATCTGACAGGTGTGCATGAGAAACCAGGGTCTGAGAAGGAACTCCGGGACCTCCAGTGGCCTGCCAGCCCTCCTGGGTTCAGGGCCCACCTCCCCGGCATATCCCACCCAGCCAGGGCCCCAGGTCTAAGAGCAGCAGAGAGGAGCAGGGGCCCTGGACCCTTTGCTCTTGCCTCTGGGTTCTTGTTTCCAAAGAGCTGAGAGGGTCTTACGGGCACATTTCTGGAGGAAAACCGTTTGCTCTGCCACCTTAAATCCCATCTGGTTCCTTACCACTCCATGCAATGATAAGACTTTAAAGTAAAGGCAACTTCGATGGCAACTCAGAGGCGACCTCGGCTGGTAGTGGGTGCAGCGCTGTCCAGCTGCACCTGCCCTGCTGCTCGGAGCCTGCCCGGAGCCTGGACGCGCGCCGGCCAAGCAGGCGGGTGGCGGTGTGGGGCGCCCTCTGGCGTCCTCCTCTGGGATAGGCAGCCTGCAAATCGCTTCAAGAGCCAGACCCCCGGCTCACCGGCCACGAACGCTGCAAGGACAGGTGCCACTCGCCTCCCGGAACCAGAATTCGGGAGAACAAAGGGAGGAACGAGAGCGAAGGGCCCATGCCTAGCGTTGGCCCATCCCAGCCCCTTCGCATCCCTGCCGCCTTTTCCTCTCCCTGCAACCGTAACAGCTCCATATACATCCCCTCATTGGGAGACCAAGACACCGAGGGTCAGAGAGTTGAAAAAACACACTGAGGTTCACACAATTAATAAATAGGACGGAGGATTAAAACCCTGGCCTCCAGACTCTCAGGTCAGGGCTTATAAACACGATTATGAACTAATGAGTGGAGGAGAGCAGATGGGAGGCATTGGGGGTTGAACCAAGAGGAGATTCAGCGGTTTGGACAGCATGCATGCGCTGCACCTTGCAGGGTGCTCACTAGTAAGAGGAAAGGAACACACCACCCCATAAGCACTGCCCAAATATTAGATGATGTCGTGTACAAGGAAGGCATTCCATTCAGCGGCGTTACTGTTCATATGTCTGTCTTCACTTGTGAAACAGATGGTTTCATTGTGAAATTATTACCAAAGATTAACCTACCCAATGAATCAATAATTCATTCAATTCTACAACCCCTTACACACACACAACCACACACATCTCCTCCAAAAAAATGACGCAAACCACTGGTGAATATGGTTGCCAGGTTTATTGCCAGGGCATCCAGGTAAATTTGAATTTCAGATGAACAATGAATAATTTTTTAGCATAAGTATATCCCATGTAATGTTTGGAATGTGTCATAAATATTGCATGGGATGTAATGATGCTAAAAAATACTATGTATTATTTATCAGAAATTTCCACTTAACTGGACATCCTGTATTTTATCCGGCAGCCCTATTTGAAAGTTGGCGGGAGACATCTTCAGGGCCCACAGAAGCAGCTGTGGTGTGCGGGGTACGTGAGGAAGAGAGCTGGAGCTCCCAGAAGTTGGGAGGTATGCAGAAAGAGAGGTAAGGGGAAACATCAAGGAACACAAACCTCGGGGCCAGCCCAGTTCACGAGTGAGACAGCTACACGGACAAAGGAGCTCATGTGTTACGCCAGGAAAATTAGTACTATGGTGTCCCTTCCGAGCAATAGTCTTTCATATCTGACTACTGTATATTCAGTGGAGGTGGGGAGAAATGACTTTTCTATTAATAAATATTTCACACCTGTTCATATTCAAAATAAGACATTCATTAAGTGCCCTGAATGTAATATAATATTTTACCCTATTGGGAATTGATGGTAATGAATCTTTTATGGATCTACTTCTGCATAAATGGGGCTAAAAATGTACACTTTGTTCGTTATGTCGGACATGGGGAAACTGGTACTGTGTTTCTGTGTTATTCAAATATTGTCTAAATACGTATTACAGATCAGTGCCTCGGGCAGCTTCCTGGCAAACCCACCCCTTAATCCAGATGTGAAGGGTATCTCGTTCAGAGAGTGTTGTTTATGTCTTTGCTGGGGCAAGATGCTGAAGAACATAAATATGGCAGATGGCTGGTGCTGGCTTCCGGGGTCTTCACAGACTTGTCTCCACCCAGTTCCCTTTCCATCACCATCCCTAACTTAAAAATAGTGAGTTTCCAACTTTCATGCATGGAAGGATATGAGCCTATCTCCCACTCATCCACGAAATCATCAAAACACAAACGAGAGGCCAGTCCCCCCACCAATCTTGGTGATGAGGACCAGAATCATTTCATTTGAATAGTGGGGAAAAAAACACAACAGAAACAAACAAAAAAAATGCTTATTCTTAGGGCTTTTCGGGTACAAAAAATAAAATGGGCCTTGTTTATTAAGTGCATGCCGGCCAGCAAGTGCCTAGTCCATGCCTCAGTTTCCAAGTCCAAACCAGGGCATGACAACAGTAATTTGCAGAGTTTGGGGGAAGAATTAGAGGAACTGATTCACAGAAAGTGTTCAGAACATGCCTGGCACTGTACACATTTAAACCAGCCACGGTCATTAACAACAGCTCACGCATGCCCAGAGGGCGTCCAGGGGAGGGTATCTGTGCTAAGGGTAAGCAAAGTTCTGGTGTCTCCCTCTCTTGCAAGCTGACTAGGCAAAGGCCAAGGACCCTCCACCTCCGAGATCGCTGTGCAGTTCAGGGAGAAAGGTCACGGGACGTTTTTGCGAAGTGGCTGAGCATCTGAAATGGTGCAGATCACGGGCTGCTGTGGCCAAAGTCAGCATGCCACCATTTTGGTTTGGTCTGGCAGGTGCCGGCCTTTTTGAAGACTTCAAACACGAATACTGTATTCATTTGTGAGGGCTGTTAACAGAGTACCTCAAACTGAGCAGCTTAAAGACAACAATTCACCACCTCACACTACCGGCGGCTGGAAGTCCGAGATCCAGGTGTGGACAGGGCTTCTGAGGGCTTCGGGGGAGAGGCGGCTGATCCACAGCGTTCCTGGGGGTGTGGAGGCATCACCCACCTCTACCCGCTTGTAACGAGGATGAAGTGGATCTGTGTGTGGACCCGGCGCATTGTAAATGCCACATCAACGTTACCCCTGGTTATTACTGCCGCTGTCCTGGGCTTTTACAAAGTCGAGCACGGACCATTGCAAACCTCAAGGCATTTAATGCAGCTGGTGAGTCAAGCACAAACTCACGGGAAGGTCGGTCAGGTTAAATCCTCAGATGGCAGAAGGCTGTGCACAGAGAGGCATCATAGTCGGCAGCTGATGTAGGATTTGCGCTGAAGGGGAAGGCGTCTGAGGAGGTCAGGAAGCTAGAGGCCACGGTCAGTTACCAATGTTTAAATGGCACGCTTGAGCAAACTGAGATTGAGGGACATTTTTATGAGTCTGGACTTTAGGTACAAAAAAACTCAGTCACTAGCAGCCCACAATCCGAAACAGTCCTGATCTGCGAAGGACGGTGCATCCAAGGCCCACTGCTCGCTTTGTCCAGTTCCCAGAACTGCCCCCCGTGTCCAGGCTCCTGAGTCCTTTGCCACCTGTACAAGCCAACAGCAGCCCCAGCGGTCACCAGCCGCCATCCAAGAGGCCGGCGCGTCCAGGAGCATCGGGTCGGTGCAGAGCCACGGCCCCCTGGTGCCCCGTCGGCACCGACCACAGGGTGAGATGAGCAGGGTGGGTGAGGGCCGCGGGGGACGCAGACCCAGCTCGCTCGCTGCAATTGCCTTTCTCTGCACGCTCTCTAAGGCATTTCAATGACTACTTAGGTTCAAAAAGCAAGCCAGCCAATTCCCCTAGTGCCGGAGATGCGTGCATCCGAGCCTACGGATTTACATTTGCTTCAGACAGACCGCGAATTCCCTTATCTGCCTTTGGCAATAAGCTATTCTTGCAAGGTCTTCATTACTTCCTAATTGTCGGGATTTATTTGCTTCATTTTTCTTGTTAGGAAACATTTAAAAAATTAATCTCCAATCTTGGGCTGCTGTTAATTTAAAAGCTCCTCCTCATTTATTAATGGCATCATTTGTCATTCAATCATCCCCCACAACCGCCACAGCCCCCCCCACACAGCAGCACGCACGAGCACACACCCACCTCCCATGGATTCAAGGTCCTTCCTCTGCTGTCTCCCCTTTCTGGTTAAAAACTCGATTTTCCATCCACCCAGTGAGCGCTGTCTCTGTCGTACCTAGGTGACTGGACGGAGTCGTTCGGTGAAGGTTAGCATCAAAAACTGATGGAGCGGATGATCCCCAGGCTGCCCTGGCTCCAAGCTCACGGTGCCCGTGACCCACTTCCACCGCCCCATCGCCAATGCCACCCAGCCCCCGTCAATGCAGTTTATCAAGTGCAGTAAGCGGTGCAGGTGCCGGGGACTGGTGAAGCCGTCCCTGCCTCAGCCCCTTCCCCAGCTCTGCCCACAGCGAGCCCCCAGCCAGGTGGGTGCCAACTGCTCCATACTTCGGCATCAGAAACCCGCCAATGTTAGTGAAAAATTACTTAGAAGTACTTAATATGAGAACAATCATTGGTTTTATTAGCCAACAGCCATAAAGAGAATCCCGTAAAATCAGAACGGCAAACAGATTTCCTCTCAAGTGCCAACTCTGAACGACTGTGTTCATGGACTCTTCCAGAACATTCTGAGGTCTGTGCGGGGCGGGGAGGGGGGGGCTGGCAGCTCAGGTGTGTCTGTGCTCTGCAGGGAGGGGCTGGCAGCTCAGGTGTGTCTGGGCTCTGCAGAGGGGGGGGGCTGGCAGCTCAGGTGTGTCTGTGCTCTGCAGAGAACAGATCGAATAGGACACGTAGGAGGTACTATTTTAAGAAGCTGGCTCACAGTTGTAGGAATCGGAAAGTGTGAAATTGGGAGGGTTGGCCAGCAGTCTGAAAACTCAGGTAAAAGGTGGCATTGCAGCGTTGAATCTGAAATATGTAGGGCAGGATGCAGCCTGGAAGCTTGGGCAGGAGCTGCTACTGCAGTCTTGAGGCAGGATTTCTTCTTGAGGAACCCTCAGTCTTTGCTCTTAATTAAAGCCATCAGCTGATGAGGGGGCACCTGGTGGCTCAGTCGGTTTCAGCTCTGGTCATGATCTTGGGGTCGTGGGAACGAGCCCCGTGTCAGACTCTACACTGGGCAGGGAGTCTGCTTGGGAGTCTCTCCCTTCCTCTTCCTCTGCCCCTCCCCACGCCCCACTCTCACATGCATGCTTTAAAAAAAAAAAAAAAGCCGCCAAGGGATCAGATGAAGCCCACCCACATTATGGAGGGTAATGCCCTTCACTTAGGTTGTACAGATCTACACAGAGAACTGCGGTTGCTGGAGGGGAGAGGTGCGGAATGGACGAGGAGAGGGGAAGGTGCAGTGTCCCCATTACAGAACGAAGCAGCCGCGGGAATAGGACTCAGCATAGGGAACAGGGTATTGTGATGAAGTCGTTCGGTGACAGACGGGAGCTGCACGTGTGGTGAGACAGCCTGATGGTTAGAGACATCTAATCACTAATGTTGTACGCCTGAAACTGATGTCACATTGTGTGTCAACGATACTCAAATGTTACCATTTTAAAAATAAACAAATAACTATAAAAACCAAAGTCAACTGATATTGTACATGCTAATCACACCTACCGAATACCTTCAAGGTAACATCTAGACTCATGCTGGACCAAACAACTGGGTGCCATCGCCTAGACAAGTGGACACAAAACATCACCCTGACTCTTCCCAGTTTTAGAAAGTGCCCCCTCCTCCAGCCTACACCCATCCCATACCATCTGCACCCTTGAAACAAGGCACCGGCCATGCATTCAACAGGTTGTCCACAGGATCAAGCTGACACTTGATCACAGAATTCAGAAGCCCCGAGGAACTCTGTGATCCAACCATAAAGTTCCCTGAGCGCCCAAGAAGCATCTAGTGAGCATCCGGTTTGCTCCTCTGCTTCTGGCAGGATTCCCGTGTGCCATTTCTGAAGTCCTAGAGTCTCCTCCCCGGCGCCTGACAGGGGGAAGGGAGAGAGGGGTTTAAAGAAAAGGTGGAATTAATATCCAATATGCACTAATAGTTTAATAAGCTGAAATAAATTGATTTTCCATTAAAAGCCAGGAGCCAACAGTCAGACTAAACAGGCCTTCTCCTGATTATGGCCTGTACTCATAGTAATGTATGGATGCAGTAAGACTTAATTGGTTTTGTTGAGACTGCACAGAAGAAAAAAAATCACAGAACCCAATTGCTACCACTAATTAGAATTTCAGAAAGCACCATTGCGGAAACAGATTACCCAATTCCTCAGTCATTTTCCAATCTTCTTGATCCAATTTATGCACCCGGCCTCCCCAGTTCCTCCCCAGCACACCCCTCCATCAGATCCGCACAATGAGGTCACCCTGGTGGGTAGCCGGACTCTGAGCCCTGGCTGACTGACACAGGGCAGCCGGTCGGTGAGCATCTCCCTTTGCTCAGCTTTGTGGCTCCAACTTACAAAAGCTGCCTTAAGTCTCTAACTCCAGGGGCGCCTGGGTGGCTCAGTCGTTAAGCGTCTGCCTTCAGCTCAGGTCATGATCCCAGGGTCCTGGGATCGAGCCCCGCAAGGGGCTCCCCGCTCAGCAGGGAGTCTGCTTCTCCCTCTCCCTCTGCTGCTCCCCCCTGCTTGTGCGTGATCTCTCTCTCAAATAGACTCTCTTCCCCCACAGGGGCCTCCCCAGCCACAGAGCCCATGCAACCACATGCTGTGCTGACCCCTGGAGCCTGACCTGTGGCATCACTCGGGACGTCGAGCAGATGTCTCTGAATCAGAATCGCAAATGTTTAGAATGGTGGCCTTATGTCCCTTTCTTCTGGCCAACAAATGCTCCAAGAATGGTGCTCCTTTACACAGACATTGGCCAAACTTAAGCACCATCGTAAGAGCAGTGACTTTGCAAAGGGCACGCGTTATCCTCACTGCTTCTCCAACATCCCTGCAAGGTAAGCTCCCGGATTCTCATGCTGTCAAGATGGAGACTGAGTACCGGGCCTTCGGTTACACACGGGTCACAATCGCCCACACGGGCCTCATCCTGTGGCTTCAACATGCAGAACCCGGACTCTCTTCCACATGAAGCCAGGAGGATCGGATTCCCTTCCAGCTCCGAGTGGGCAGGGGAGGGGTCAGCGTGAAACCCCCACGCGGCAGGACCGCAAGTGACCAGAAGTGGGCCGAGTGTGCCCCTGGCTTCCTCGGCCTTCCAGTTCAGGCACCTCAACGCCCTCCTGCCCCTCTCTCCCTACCCTCCTGGAGAAAGGCCATTTGTCATTTCTCACTTCAGTCTACAGTCTCAAGCTAATTGCTTCAACAGAACATTTGCATTTTAAGTGAGTTGTTTCTAACTATAAAATTTAAAACTTTGATCTGTTAGACATTCATTCAGAAGTAGGTAGTGTGGACACCTTAAGCATACCCAGGGTTGTGTGGCAATTAGACTCAATAAAGGTGGGGAAAGCTAGTCTGCTTGGGGGGGTGCCAGTGTGGGAGGGGTCAGAATGGTGGGGCACTTCCTCCAGCTCCTTCGTGCCCCCCAGCCCTCTCCTGGTGCACAGGGCCCCCCACATTCCTCCATCACTCTTCCCCAGGCTGGAGAGCAACTCAGCCCTGAAGATGCTACCAGCCACCTCAGCCTCTCTGCTCCTCTGGCCAAGCACCTTGGAGTCAGGCCGAAGCAAGCACCCCGCCCTGTCCCTCTCCAGCCCACCCCATCCCTCCCCACCCTGCCCCAGTTCGGCCTTCTTCCCATCGGCTCCCATGAGAACCTCTCAACCATTAAACCAACAGCCTTTCCGAGTTTAACCAGGGATCCAGCTTTGCCAGAATTATCAAAGCATGTGAGCTTCAGGCTCTCTCTTCCTTCCTCCTCCACTCTACTCTTCTAGGCCCGTTTCCCAAACTTGACTCTGCACACAAATCACCTGGGAGCCTATTAAATGCAGAGTCAGATTCAGTAGTTCTGGGGCAGGACCTGAGAGGTCACATGGCTCACAAATTCCTGGAAGACGTCAATCCTCCAGTCCAAGGAGTGCCCTACGAGTGGCAAGGCTCCAATCTTCTCTGGACAATCATGTGGAGGGCCACCTCTTTTATTCTAGGCCTCACAACCAAGAGCTTTTGGAAAATTGGATCTTCTGATTTCTTTTCCTTTTCATTTTTCAAGATCTCGATGCTGCTGGAGAATTTAAAAGCTGGAGCGCGTACAGGAATGATATTCCCCTAGTTAGTGCACAGCTGGGTCAGTCGGAACAGGTGCCGTCCACCAGCACCGCAGAGGTTGGCGAGGGGCCCTCAACACCAGCCTCCAGTGTGGACTTGCGCGGTAATGGGCTGACCCGTGTCCCCCAAGAAGCTAGGTTGAAGTCCCAACTGCTGGTCCCTAAGAATGGGACCTCGTTTGGAAATGGGGTCTTTGCTGATGAAATTCAGATGTCAGTTAAGATGAGGTCACACTGGAGGAGGGTGAGCCCCTAACCCAGTACAACAGGTGTCCTTACAAGAGGAGAGACGCATGCAGACAGACACACAGAGGGAAGATGGCAGGACTGCAGGGACCCAGACACCAGCCCGGGGACCCCAAGGAGCGCCAGCCCACACCAGAAGCCGGCAGAGGGCACGCGGCCTGGCCGACACCTGATTTCAGACCTCCAGCCTCCAGAGCTGGGAGAACCCGCTCCTGCTGTTCAAAGCCCCCAGACGTGGCAGTTTATTACAGCAGGCCTGACAAACTAATACTAATTGATACAATACTAACTCTAGGGAACAAACTGAGGGTTTCAGAGGGACGGGGGTGGGGGGCTGGGGTAACTGGGGGAGGGGCATTAAGGAGGGCACGTGATGTGATGAGCAAGGGGTGTTATATGCAACTGATGAATCACTGACCTCTACCCCAGAAACTAACGATGTACTATATGTTAATTAACTGATTCTAAGTTAATAAAAAAAGAAATCTTGGGGGCCATCCTAGAATTCTGCCTACTACAGAAGGGATAAAAATCTTTAGTAAATGTTCAGAAAAAAAAGAAAAGAAACTATAAGGCTGAAATGAAGGATTCTTCTCAGTACTTCTATGGCCTCATTCCTACTCTCAGTCGGCTATGTTCACGGGGAGTTAAAAGCCAGCCGTGAGTGCCATCCAGGTAAGTGTTCTATTTCCTTAAGATCAAAGAAAAGAGCTCTGGAAAGTGTCAGTGCCCCTGGAGGCTGACCAGATGGACTCCTGGGGAACAGAGCTGAATGTCAGCACCCCTGAGACCACAGGGCAGGGCGGCCCTGAAGCCCATGGGCTGGGAAGGAGGCTCAGCACCATTGTCCTTGGAGTCCTCAACACACCCTTTTTACAAAGAAATCTATAAAAATTGATCCTTCAACTCAGCTGTGGCCAGAGACAGCTCAGGACTGCCCAACACCCACTCCCCTGTTCCTTAATATTAAACCATGGATTCTTAGCAATGCCCATGGCCATCCAGCTAAATAACTACATTTATCACCACCCCTTGCAGTCAGTTGCTGCCATGTGACCAAGTTCTAGAAAGTGTGGGATGGTGTTTCCATGAGGTATCCTAAAAAGGGAGAAGCCATGCTCTGTCACTTCCTTCACCAGGTGGCCAGAATGCAGCTGTGTCAGCTGGAGCTCCAGCCACCACTTTGGGCTAGGAGAATGGGGGCCTCAATCTAGGGCTGGAAGGTTGGAACACTGCAGGGAGCATGGGTCCCTGAGGTCTTCACAGAAACCGTGATGGTAGCCATGGACAGCTACATAAAAACAAACAAAAGTATGTATTAAAACTACCATCAATGCAGTTTTCTGTCACGTGCAGTCAAAATAAGTAGATTCTTGGGCACCTGGGTAGCTCAGACGGTTGGGCGTCTGCCTTCGGCTCAGGTCATGATCCCAGGGTCCTGGGATCGAGTCCCACATCGGGCTCCCTGCTCAGAAGGGGGCCTGCTTCTCCCTCTCCCCCTGCTGCTCCCCCTGCTTGTGCTCTTTTGCAATCTCTGTCAAATAAATAAATAAAATCTTTAAAAAAAATAGATTCTTTTATTTGCAAATAAAAATTCCACTCTTACATCAGTCCAATAAATATGTGGAGGGAAAAAAAAATGTGGGCCAATTAACCTCCGCTATCCTGGGAAAGCTTGTTTGTAAATAATTAGATTCATGAAATGGGAATATTCTCTGACTTGCCTGACAGGAATCATTACTCACCCTGAAGGAGAGGTTACAGAGCTTCAAGATTAAGAACCACTTAAATTATTTCTTTTTGGTTTCTTCCTGCACTAATCCTTAGATTCGTCTTATGCTTCAATCGAACAGTAAACGTGGGCCTCTGTCTTCAGCTGACCTGGCTTCTCGCTGCTCCTGGTTCACAGTCACTGGGTAACATTTTTATTTCTAAAAGTGTTCGAAGAATGTGATGCTACAAAAAATACAGCTTAGTGCTGGAACTCGCGTTTATCTGTGTGTCCCTCGTGACGAGGGGACGGCTGGGCCAGCTACTCCCTCCCCTACCACCTTTCCCTCGTTCCTCCGGTGTTCTGGCCCCTGCACAAAGGATTCTGACGGCCCCTGCATTCAGGCCTTGTCCTTCGTGTGCTGTTCCCGGGGAGGAGCTCCTGTGCTTTTCACTGCTGCGGAGACACACGTCAGATGCACCAACACCGGGTATTGAGCAGTATCTTTAGGATTAGATTGGTGACAAATGAAGGTTAAAAAAAGAGCAAGGGTCTGGGGAAGCCCCAAGTAAACTGGGCCTTTCAACTGCCTTCCTCAAAGGCAGCAGAATGAGCCACTTACCCAGGAGACACCCCCTACCCAGAGGGCAGGGGGAAGCTTCTTCCTGACACACTTCATAACCCAGGCTGACACTGAAGCCTCACCTCCAGGCCACAGCCAAATATTTCTGGTAACAATAGAGATATACAGAGATGGAAATTTTTATTCCCAGAATTGCAGGGAGCTTCTCCCCACAAGAGAAAGATAGTGTGCGCACGGATGGGACCGTCCCTGCAGGGTGCCTGCAGCAGGGGGCCACTGTTGAAGACAAATGAGCACGGAGGGCCCAGGAGGTGAGGCACAGAGGAGAGACCGTGGAGGTGTGCTTGTGGAAATCACTGCACGGGACGCGCGCGACCCCACACCAAGCCCATCTGCGTGTGTCCTGCCGGATCGGGACAGGAAAGCTAAGGCCCATTTCCCAGACAGCCTCGCAGCGGGGTTCTGGGTGGGACCAGGGTTTGTTGGGGCAGAAGTCAGATGGGCAGGGTCCACACGGGGAAATCTGGTCTCTGGCACTGTGGCGGGGGGTGGGGGGATGGGGGGCAGCCCTGGGTTCTGTTTTAGCAGCTACAGCAGCAGAGAGCTATGGGGTGGGGGGGGGGGGGGGTGGATCTGCATTTCTGGTTGGATCCCAGACATTTCTCCTGGTAATTGTGCTCCTGGCTTGGACACACATGTGGTATCCCCGGCCCCCCGGGATTATAAAGCCACCTAACACTTGCTCCTTTAAAAAGCTGATTGGAAGCCCTGAAACATGAGAACGTGGTGATCAGAATGTGGTATCTTCTATGCAAAGCCCTGCCCATTCTTCAGGAATTCCGTGCTAAACCTTCCTGCAGTTGGATTATATTTATGAAAGCATCAACAGCTTTCTGCTCTTGCAAGACTCGGGACCGTCAAAGCATTTCTTAAAATCCCCTTCCCACCTAACTCTGTTGAGTTACCTCACTGTGTTTTTAGTGTATTCTGTCTGTAGCCAACACGCTCGCCAGTGGAGAGTCAGGATAGTCAGTTCTGAAGGACAACCTCAACGCAAGGCGGCCCGACTCCAACATTTATTAATAGGAGGCTCTTTGGGGATAAAAAGACAATCTTGCAAAAGTAAAAGGTACATATATGTTGTTTGAATTGATCAATGCTTATACAAACTCTTGCCTGAAATCTGTGGACACGGTTGTTGAAATCATGTCCTTGCTTCATGTTATGAAGACAAGTCCCCCTTTGTCAATGACAGCCACGGTCCATAACCACCGGATACACTGCCAATAAAATGTACATTCTCACAGATTTTTAAATTCTGTACTTTCTGACTTGTCTGATACAACCACAGGTTCAAGCTGGATAATCGATTTGTACTCGGCCAAAAGGAAAATGAAATTGAGTGGAGAAAATGAGTGGGCCCATTGCTGGGAGTGGCCAAGTGCCCGATGCTGTCTCTGTCCCACGGTTCAAAGCCATCAGGGGCGCCTGGGTGGCTTGGTCGGTTAATCATCTGCCTTCAGCTCAGGTCATGATCTCCAGGTCCTGGGATCGAGCCCCATCGATGTCCGGCTTCCAGTTCAGCAGGAAGCCTGCTTCTCCCTCTCCCTCTGTGTGTGCTTGCTCTCTCTCTCTCTCTGATAAATAAATCTTTAAAAAATAAAGATTATGATTCTAGAGCACAGGGACTATGTACTAAACATCTCTCCAGAGGCCACAGGAATTTGTACATCATAAACAAACGCTAAATACGTTTTAATAAATGAATGATTCCAGAAAGAAGAACCCTGCAGGTGATTATCATTTTCACCCGACAAAGAAGAAAGCTGCAACATGGCTCATGGCCCACTCAGCACCAAAAGCAAATCATGACAGAAGACAAATCATTGCTCAGGGCTGACATTATAACCTGACGTGTGTGTACCCAGGTTTGAGCCCGGCCAGGGGCAAAATGAAAGCCAGGATGTGTGTGGAAAGTCAAGAGACCACTTTCTACCAGTTATATTTACACGTAGGGGCTGCTCACAGGCAGGAGCTTTAGTTTGAAAATCAAACTCAGCGCCCAGTCTCCACCATGACCAACGTCCAGAGCACGACTGGCCGCTTGCCCTCGGCAGGGCAGCTCAGAAGCCCATCCCAACAGAGGGTGCCAGCATCTGCAAGCCTGTGCTGTTGGGCTCCTCCCTTGGGGCGCCCCCACAGCACCCCCCCCGTGCAGCCCACAGAGCCGGGACCGCTTCCCCAGCTGCAGCCCAGCACGCCCACCCTGCACTCCTCTCACTACCTGCCCAGCAGATGGACTCGCCCCCCTCATTCCAGAAATGCGTGAAAACAGACACTCTGGGGGACAAACTTTACGGGGGGGGGAGGAACAGCGGATAAATGCTTCATCCTTACACACCCAGGGGGTGATTCTGAGACAGGGCCAAGTAGATTCCTGGAAATTCTTGGAATTTTGACCTAACAGTTCAGTCAATAGTGTTTGTGGGGCTTGGGGGGGTCCCCATGACCACCCTCAGTTTTGACAATTCACTGGAAGGACTCCCAGAACTCCCTGAAATCTGTTATGTTCACGGCTATGGCTCACGACAGCGAACACACACAGCTTAATGGCAGCCAAGGGAAGAGGCTCCCGGGCAGGGCCGCGCTTGTCCCCTCCCAGGGCTGCTGTGCACGGTGCTACCTCCTCGAGGCATCCACATGTGGCGACGTGCACAGGGTTCTGCCGACCAGGGAAGCTCACCCAAACGCCGGTGCCCCAAATCCTCGGGCTCAGGGACTCGTAGCCATGACCTTCAATCAGGCACTGACCTTCAGTGTCCAGCCACTCTGGACCCAAGGCCCCCAACAGCATAGACCGTCTGGGGTGGCCCAAGGCCCCAGGGGAACAAAGACATTCCAGCAGGCAGGACGTTCCAGCAGCCTGGAGACACCTGAGCGGTGTCCAGAGCACGAGGAAAAGCACGAGACTCGCAGGCAGCCCCACGGCTGCTCTGATTTATTATTCAAGTGTAAAGTGTAATGGACCCACTTAAGAAATTAAAATGTGTTTTTCAGCACCTAATTATTTCTCTTCTCCTCTGCTTTACCAGAAGACTCATGAATCAATAAGCACCACGGCCCAGACACCCCGTGGCACATTCATCCATGAGCTGTTTGTCTCCTGCCTGTGCCTCTGAGGGGATGCAGCACTTTTAATAATGGGTACCATTAAGAACTGAAGGGAATCAGTCCTAACTGGAAGCAGGATCCTACAGGATTGGTCGGGGGAGTGGATCTTGCTCTCCCCGTGGGCCCTCAGCTGGAGGCGGCAGCGGCGGGGCGGGGTGGGGGGGCAGTGGCCCTTATCGATCAAGTCTGGTTGTTTGGGGCTGATGGCTGTGGGTTGTGGGTGGGAGTTCTGTTGTCACACGCACTCTGGCTGCTGTCTGTTCATATACGGTAGTCTCTGCATTGGAAAAATGAAATGTTGAAAAATGTCCTTGTGAAAAGGGGAGTGTGGACGCTGACAGGTGCAGGGGAAGGCCATGAGGGGACTGGCGTTCTGCAGCCACGAGCCCAGGGACCACCGAGAGCACATCCTTCCCTGGCACCTGCTGGCGAGCCCGGCCACACCCGCATCTCGAACCTCTGGCCCCGGACTGAGGGACGCTGCATTTCCGTGATGCTGCCCTAGGACACTAATCCAGGTCTGTCACAATCTTCAGGGACAGTCACAGGGCCCTCGTCATGTCCATTTCAACAGGACTCGAGTGAACTGGTTCCCCAGGACCATGCTGCAAGCTAGGAGCAGAGGGGGGACCAGAACTCAGGCACCCCGTCTTCTCAGAGGCCCTGTCACCATCTTGTGAGGCCACAGTTGGGAACCCAAATTCTTTCCAGGAAAGGCGTGTTGTATAGTAGAAATGTGTCAGATGTTTCATTTAAATAATGTAGAATCAAGTAACAGCAACATCGGAGCACAGACCCAGGACAGACACGGTCGGTCAGCTTCCATGTTCTGAGTATTGAGGAATGTGGACCAACCATCCGCATATTTTTCAACATTTCATTTTTCCAATTCAGAGACTACATATATGAACAGACAACAGCCAGACCGTATGTGACAACAGAACTCTGACCCACAACACGCAGCCATCAGCCCCAAACGGCCAGACTTGATGGATAACGGCAAGCTGCCTTGGCTCCCCTCCCGCCGCCGCCTCCAGCTGAGGGCCAACGGGAAAGCCAGATCCACTCCCCCCGGCCAGACCTGTAGGATCCTGCTTCCAGCCAGCCGCCCCGGCGTCCCCGCGCCCACGGCCCCCGGCGGGGCGCCCCTGACCCCCTTTTCCACCGTGAGGCCGTCCCACCCCGTGCCTGCCTCTGCGTCCCCACCGAGCGCGCACGACAGCGGCGGACCCCCGACAGCCGTGACTGTTCTCATTTGTTCTTCATTTATTTCCACACCACAAAGCTTTGCCTTCTTTACCACAAATCATTTCTCCCAGATCTAAAAGGAAAGCAGTTGCCATTTTATTTTATTTTTTTTTAAGATTTTATTTATTTGACAGAGAGAGAGACAGCAAGAGAGGGAACACAAGCAGGGAGAGCAGGGAGCCCGATGCGGGGCTTGATCCCAGGACCCTGAGATCACAACCTGAGCTGAAGGCAGACGCTTAACGACTGAGCCACCCAGGCGCCCCAAGCAGTTGCCATTTTAAATTTTCCTCTACAGTCTCCAGAAGAGATGTTGCCGTGACCTAAAAAGGCCAGAGAGCGGGAGGCCAAGAAGCAGAGTTCTAGCTGGCTAATGGAGAGAGAAGACACAACACACTGAGAACTGACCCCAGCCTCTGAAGTTACAAATCAAGCAGCCATCTGAATGTAAATGATGGTCACAAACTCTTTGCCCTAACCACAAATACGATGCCCACTAAAACTACCAAAATCAACAGAAATTATTTTCCTCTTTAAGAACGTCCCCAGAGCACACAACTTAATGTAGAGAAAACTGGGGGATGGGTCAGCAGAGCATCATGTCATTCTTACTCTTATCCTGCTGATGAAAGGGGGTTGTTTCCACTAAAAAATAGAAATCAGACGTCAGAGTGATTACCACCCGGTTAATACTGTAGGAATCACTGGCACCTCTAAATCCCTTCCCTTTGGGGCATTTTGTTTATATTTGAGATAGAATTCTAATATATGAAAATTACGTCCTTAAGGAACAAATGTCTGCCTGAACGCAGTCTGGAAAGAGTAAGACAGAACGTCTGCGTTGCCTTAGAGGAGTGTGAGCATAAGAAATGGTCAACTACAAAAAGAAACGGGACAGCCCATTTTGCTCATCTCTCCTCAAAGTATCGAAATACCCTCTGCCACTTAAATGTTCCTTACTTACCACCAGTGACCATCAGAACCACAATCACGATGTCTCTTCACAGCAAAATAAAAGTAATATTCCAAAGGAAAAAAAAAAACTCCTCTTTAGACCCCTCAACTTCTCTCTCACTCGACGGTCTACCAAGGGCAGGAACACGGGCAGCCCCCCACCGGCAGCCCCCTCTGAGGGCAGCTCTTCCAAGGGGACCCCTCAGAGATGGGTCTCCCAAACTGTGGCCTCTGGAGCCGGGGCCCAAGAGCCATCACCGGCCTGGCGGGAGGTGGCCGACACGGAGGCCTTCATACTACTCCACGGGGCTCCTGCGCAGAAGGACGCCATGCTTCCCCGCTGATTGGAAGCTCTTGTCCGCTTGATGAAGAGACATGTTCCACTTGCACACGAGGCTTCTCAAGCAGGTTTGGCCCTGGGACTTGTTTCTCCTACCTCTGCTGGAGCAAGCACACTCAGAAGCCACCCCTTAGTATTACACCACGGCTCACGGTGAGCAGGACTGCCTGTAACTCGCTGGTCTCCTCCACAGGGGGCTCGCAGGTATGACTCCCATGTACCCAGCGAGCCTCCCACCACCCCACGTGCCATCGGTCACTTAGCACAGGTCCTCAAGAGGACGAGGTCATCGGGAGGGGAGGGAGCGGCGAATGGGCTGGTCTGACGGGCTGTACTTCGTCATCCCACAGACCCATCTCTGACACTGGGGTGAGAACAGCAAGCCCACTTCCTGCTCTGCTCAGACTGGCCACGAGCACCGCCTCTGGGCAGGGACTTGAGCAGACTGAATTCCAGTACTCCCAGCCCCAGGCTTTCCAGAGCAACCCATCATAAAGGTGGAGTTTAGGATTTAAGAAGAAAACCATAAGCTCAAAAATGTATGTCCTTTTGTGTGAATGTATCAATGGGGTTTTTTTTTGACAAGCAAAGAACAAAACCCTGAAAAATAAAGCCCTATCAATACTGTTATTCACCGTGTGATCAGGCACCCACTCTTACCGCGTCACGAATAGAAGGACTTCCCGGGGCGCCGGCACCGCAAATCCCTCACGCACGTCACCGTGTGACCACACTACGCTATCGAGCACACTCCCACCTGGAAATCACGCTGTTTATAGTCTCCATGCAAGTGCTATCGGCCCTGTAAGAGCTACTTGATTGTTGAAATAAGTCAGAGAAAGACAAACACCACGTAATTTTGCTCATATGGGGAATTTAAGAAACAAATGAGCAAAAGGGAAAAAAAGAGACAAACCAAGAAATAGACCCTCAACTACAAAGAACACACTGGGGGCTGGCAAAGGGGAGGGGGGCGGGGCATGGGGGAGACAGATGAAGGGATTACAGAGCACACGTACCATGATGAACACTGAGTTGCTGAACCACTATACTGTACACCCGAAACTAACAGAACACTATATGTTAACTACACTGGAATTAAAATAAAGACTTAATTAAAAAGGGGCTCCTGGCTGGCTCAGTCAGAAAAGCATGCAACTCTTGATCTTGTGGTTGTGAATTCAAGCCCCTCATTGGGTGCAGAAATTACGTTTAAAAAAAAAAAAAAACCTTAAATTAAATTTTCTAAGAAGTTACTCAACAGTCAATCAACCAGGACATAAGCTGTGTATTTCTATAAAGTTTATAATGCTACTGACCTTTGCCATTAGGGGACGTTTAACTCCTGTGCCTATTGCAATAACATTCTTGCACACTCATTCAGAGAGCTGCAATTCTATCGTGCAACAATGTTTCGATTACCTATAAAGTTTAATTTACTGTGGACATAAGACCTAATGAATAAATGTTAAAACATACTGACTCAGTTCAAGGAAACCACTGCAAGTCAGAAACCCAAGTTCATATACGAGCCCAACTGAGACGAGACACGTCAGCGGAACAGCATCAGTCAGTCGTTAGCACCGTTATACCTCACAAGTTCTCTCTCTAGGTAGCTAATTTCTAATTATTATTATTATGAGTCCTTTCTCTGCACTATGCTGCTATCCAAAGTGCTTTGATAGCTCTCAAATATCACTGGTAATGGACGAATCACAGTAGCTTCTTCTGCAAAAAGAGCACCACGCTAAGGATACCAAAAGACCTTGCTATTTCTAAATACAGCCAGAGAAATTATCTTTCCATTTTAAGACTGAAAACTGCATCCACCAGCTACGTATTTTAGTATCCCTAAACTGCAAAACGTTTGCTCCCTACCGTCACCTAAAGATCACAGGATCTGGGCATTCTGATTTCTGACTCCCTCCTGACACTCCTCCTCAACTCTGCTCGTTGTTTTACAGAGTAAGACAGAAAGCTTTCAGCTTCTCCTTCCTGTCAATGCCTCCCAGGCCATCTGGTCTCGTGCAGACTTCTCCGGAGCTGCCCATTCTCGAGCTCCAGAGCAGCATTCCTGTCCAGCTCACGTCACCTGCCCTGTTCCAGGTCTGCCCCGTGACTCGAGAAAAGCTACAGCTCTTGGTAGAAACTCCCAGGCGTGTCTGTGTAAATCTGAGAATCCCTCTGTACTTCTTAAGGGCTTTATTCTTAAAAGAAAGGCCAAAACTCTCACCCCAGCCCCGCCTCGGACACCCTTACCTCCTCGCTGCCCTCCATATACCAGGCTATTAGCGCTGCCTTGAAAACTGCCGTGGTAACCTCCTCCTGGACGCCTGCTTCCCGCGCATCCTTCACTGGCCTCCACGCACTCCCAGGATCTCAGCTGAACACCGCTCGCTTGGGAGCCTCCACCCAGGCCCCCCAGACTCCCATGCTGGCTCAGGCCCTGTGTGTCCACAGACCCAGCACCTCGCCCCCAGGGCCCCGCCATGGTCAGTCACAGTGTGTGACTCTGTAATTAGTGCCCATCTCTTCCCCGGGAGGGGACACCCCATGCCCCTCGGCACCGCGCCCCTGGCTGGCACACCGTAGCTCACAGGCGCTTAGAGAAGTGACCTGGGACTCACGGGACCAACGACCAGCCAGGTGTAGCACCGGCGTGTGAACTCGGGATCTCAGACAACCTGCTCTGTGCCCCACACCCCCAGCTCCACTGCACTATCGTGAGCCAACAACATAGAGCGCCCCTCGCTGAAGCCCTCTAACATCCAGGCGCCACTGCTAAGCACAAACCAGAAGTGGGAAGAAAGATTACTCGAGGCCGGAGTAGGTCTGGTGGGAAGCTATTCAGAATTTATCTGTAGTAAGTGCACATGCGGCCAAGGGTGAATTAAATGGAGCTCTGATCAATTATTACAGCTGATCTGACTCCTTAATATTGAAAATACAGCCAGAGCACATCATTTATATTTTGACATCATAAACCCTTAGGTTTGTGATTAATTTTTAATAATTTAAAGTTATATTCCTTTTTATCAATTACAAAGTTCTGGAATTTTTAGTAGCAAGTCCTACTAAACTAATATACATTTATTGCACGCACACACACATAATTAGAAATCATCCATAGCAGCCCAAGCTAAAAACAAAAGGGTGAAACCTGAGAAGTCAACCAGGGAATAAACCGCTGACTTCTGAGACATAATACAGGGTAGAAAGAACTAACATCTCAATATTAGAATCCTCCTTCCATGATACCAGTATCAAGCTATAGTTTCTTTTCTCCTTTTTAAAAAGATTTATTTCCACCTGACCATGTGAAATTGATGTAATTGCCAATTAGAGACCCACACAATTATTTTGCCAATCAATTTATATTTCTACTTAACAAGCCTGACAGCAACTTTTAAAAGAAACATTATGAAATATTCTTCAATTAAGTAAAGAATTATTTAACAGATAAATATTCTTAATGGGGCTCTCTTGTGGTTTTAAATAAGCTGAGCACTTGATTAACCTCACAGGCTTGTTTGGCACAACCGTAATTTTTACAAATGGGATAGAACGGAGGGATCATAAAGAAGGAATTAATCACAGAACAATCGGTGCTTCAGTCACATGAGAGCTCTTTATTCATATTAGTTAAGTTGGAGAATGAACTGGCTACTACTACCATAAAATACACTCAGGTCTTCAAGATCACCGTGCCCACGCTGCGACACGTGCTACGGCTTCGCACTTCCACCTTCCAGGTACACAGAACGCCTACCAGGGTCACTGTTTAGAGCTAGATTTTATATCATTAGCAGTCTTAAGGTAATGACAGTTAACGTCCCAGACACTGGAAAACCAGCTCTCGTACAAGGTTCCCCAAACACATAACACTTCTCGGTATAGAGCATATGCAGCCTGGAAAACCCAGCGAGGGAGTCTCCATTTGAACAGGAATTTGGTTCAGTATTTGCTGGGCTTTGGGAGGTGCCGGGGGTACAAAGATCAGTCCCCCGTTTTCAAGGACCTCAGTCTGGGGAGGAGCATAGAGCATCAGCGGTGCATGGGTAAGGAGAAGCTGGCTCAATGGGGGCTTCATCCACAGGGGGTGCTGGAGCACTCCAGGGAAACGGAACCCCTCTGGGGGCCGGTCACTCCAGGATGCTGGCACCGTCCTGCCGCCGAGATCACCCAGTGATATAAAGCTCGTCCGTGGAACATGCCTCACCCAAACCAAGGACATCTTCGTGCTGATTGTAGAAGGAGGGCTCACAGCACAGAGCTCGGTGGGAAGACAATGGCTGTGCCCACAGCAAAGGGTGACTTTTACAAGGATAATAAAAGTGATTCAATTGTATCAGCAATGTAATACTAAGAAAAGGCCAGGTGATGTTTATATCCTACAATTCTACACAGAGAGCTTTTTAAAATATTTTCTTACTGAAAGTTCTAAAGGCCATTTTGTTCACGAACCTAAAATTCTTTTCTCCCACCGAAACTATTTTTTAATGCAATTGTGATGAGTAGGGCTCTCAAGACACAATAACTGCTTTATAACGGAATAACAATGGCAAAAATTTATTGAATACTTACTGTGGGCCCAGCTCTAAGTGCTCAAACAACTCCTTTTATCTTACTTGTGAAATACAACAAAGTCAATGCATATGACAAAACATACACTGGCAAAGCGTTATGAACAAAAATGAAAATAATTCAACATCAAAATGTCCTATGTGGGTAGCTTCCTAGAACACATTACTTACCAAGGGATTTGGATTAGAGGGGGAATACCTTATAGCTCCTCATGGCCATTTCCAAACTTTTTTTATTCCAGTATCTAAGGGAATTCATTCGAGAGACTCATGCCATCGGGTCTGACCACCCACTCTCCCACCTGACTGCCGTTATTCTCCTACTCTTACTAGAATGGTCATGGCACCCTTCAGAACAGATGGAGTCATGACTTCTCTGCTTCCTAGCTGGGCTCGTGAGCAGGCACTGAATTTCTTTCAGCCATGGTTTCCTATGTGAAAATGGGGATCACAGTAATTCTGATATCCTAGGGCTGTTAAGATTAAATAAGGTCCCACGTAGCCTGCACTTAGCAAAGTCGCACCACACACAGTGCTCCTGCGACCACGTGTGGGATGCATGGGTGTGTGTGTCTGAAGGCATACAGATCGGCCCGGAACTTGGTGCGATAGTGGCTGGAGAAAGCATGAGAAACAGTCTAGTGATCCTGAGAACCAAGTGGTCTGAGACTCTCCAGTGGGGAGGCCAAGGGTCTGGGGTCACTGACAATTAATCAGAAATAAGCACGGACTGCCTTCGGCATGGGAAACTTGGATTTCCCCATGCTCCGCAGAGAATTTACATTATTATTCTCATACTTGCTTCTAAACTTAAATAATGAAACTAAATCTTTCTTGATGAAGGCAAATTTTCAGAGAATAAAACCTACGTCATGACTTAAAACAAACACCGTAATAGTTTAAAAAGTAATGTCCGTATTACACAAAGAATGGAGCAACCCTAAATCTCTCATTTAGCAAAGTACCTTTCAAGCCAGTGGTCTACGCAGCAAATGTTGGAGCAGTTACTAAAAGCTTAGCAAGGATTCTGAATTCCTAGGAAGGGCTGTTGGAAATCCGTAGGAGCATCCCACCCCCCAGCCCCGCCCTCCCACAGCACTTCCCGGACTCTCCCTGGACATTTCCACGGCGTGTCCCCGGTGGGACGGAGCAGTCACTGAGGACAGGCAGTCCTCCTTCCTCCAGGAAATCTCCTTCCGCAAGCTTGGTACCAACTGCCAAATCCTCTAGTGACGGGAAACAAATTTCAACCTTCTTTAAAAGAAGTAATGGGCACGGAGGGGAAAACCAAAAGACCAGCACGGCACAGCAGGAAATCTTTATAAAGAGTCTAAGTGCTTTTATTACGAGGGTGCAAGGCAGCATTTCATCCAACACTCACCAACAGCAAACCGGCATCTTCCATAAAACACTTCCAGAAAGTTCAAACAGGAAAATGAAAAGATACATTATCTGTAATGATTCTTGTACAACAGTGTTTAGTGTTGAAACTTCATGTCACTCCAAGAAAGTGTAATCATTTTCTAGCAAACGTGGCAAAAAAAAGTTTGCTGCTTTATTTTGTTTGCCTACAGACATATCAGAACATGCCTCACAATTAAAAACTTTTTTATACGGCACTCCATGACACCAATATCTATTCGTGCTTAGGATCAGCCAGTTGTACCAAATACCAGAAAATACAAAATGATAGGAAATATAAACATCAATTTGTATTTCAAGTTTATAACATTTTATTTACAAAAATAGGCTGGGAGGAAAAGGGTTTGCAGCCCCATATTCTTTCCTGGGGGGACTATTGTGCGTCATCTTCTCCATTTTTCCCTAACGATTTTTAAAGTCGCAGGTGAATTCCTCCAGAATTCAATTCACCAACTAGAAGCCGGGGAGGCGAGGAGGGGGGTGGGCGGGGGAGGCAGGGGGCGGGGAGGGAAGGGCCGTCGGACAGCGGGCACACGGATGGCGTGCACTGAACTGCCTCATGCACTCGGCGACGCAAGCACGCTTCTCGACATCGACACCAAACGCCACTATTTACAGGAGCTGCGGTCTTGTGTGGGCCCTGACGGTGCCTGCTCACCGGCGCGACGTGACCGGGTGACCGTGTCGAGGCGGACACTAAGACATGACTCCGAAGACGGGGTTGTGGCGGCAGATGCTGGGGCCATACTCCTCGTAGTCCTTCTTGGTGTGGCACACCTGGAAGAACTCGGGCTGGGGGGCAGCGGTTAGAGGGCATCGAGAGACCTTCCCGAAAGGAGGTCAGAGTCCTACACCGTGATGCAAGCCAGAGACTCCCCTGACCCGGGACCCCACTCCTTAGCCAGACCCCTGTGCGAAGGGCTGCGCCCCTCCGAGGCCAGAGCTACGAACCAGGACTTCATTTCATTTCTTTAAAATGTACTCAGCCCCCACTTAGGACCAGCTACATGCTCACCCTAAATTAGCAATTCACTAGTTATTCACAAATTTGAGGAGGAAAAGGAATAATTACTTGAAAAAGTCACCGGAATTAATGATTAATGCAAGATGTCTGAGGTTGTTTCTGGATTTCACTTATCCATATTACCTGTAACCCCCTAATTAGCAAGGATTAGCCGTGCAACTGAAATTACCTCTAAGACATTTTTTCTATCTCCTGGAACTAAAAGTGCCACACACAATTCGAACACACACTATTTAACCTTCACAGGACAATATTTATTCAAACTCAACAAAGAACGCAGAAATGAAAATACAGAGCAATCTAGAAAAGGACTTACAGTTGAAGCAAGCATGGAGCCTCCAAACCACACCGCGTAGCGCTGCATATGATGCGTTATCACCTGAACCTCCACAGGCTTCGGCTGGAAAGTAGAGTAACGTAGGGTCACTCGCCAGGCCAGACGACAGGTCACCTGATAACCTCTCCGCAGACGAGCACAGCTCCGCTCTGAGTGCCAACCAATGTGGGGCCTCCTCCCAGCTGATGGCACGAGGCCCTTCCCTTGTGCTCAAGTCCCCCTGTGGTGGCATCAGCCACATGTGGCTCTGAAAGGAAGCATCTGAGCCACTTCCATGGCCAAATCCACCCAGGCCCGGCCCCTGTCTGGGTGGTGCAGGGAACAAAGCACACCAGTCAAGGAGGGTGTGTCGTTCACAACGCTAAAGGCATTTTTAAACAGTAAAAAATCCAAGCAACTAACCCAACTGATTTTTTTTTACTAAACAAATTAGATGTTTTAGCATCGTAGAGCTAATTCCAAGTAACACTACGTGTCCCAAAACTACTGTGAAAATGACCCTTTGCCAAGAGTGTGATCCGCTAGGTTAAAGGGTGCATATTTGCTCCCACTTACCCCACACCAGAGCCCAGTCCTGCTTGGAAGCCCAGGGAACATCACCTGCTCATTAAGAACGATCACCTCAGAGGGACACACACTGAAACTCCCTCCTACTATTGGTTATTGTCGTTTAATGAGAATGTTTCTCAAGGACGTGAAGCCCCTCACGGCACATGAACCCCCTCTCCCTAGATGCTGGTCATCACACAACAGACCCCATCTCTCACAAGGCAGAGAAACCGGCAGGCGCAGGTTGGCGTGGGTGCCAGGCGGCTGCTGCCAGCCCAGTGCCCTTGGCCTTAGCAACACTTGGAAGGAGTCAGACAGCAAATCTCCGAACATAATCTCACGGTGCAGCTGAGACAGTGCCTCAAACCTGTTCCAACTTCAGGCCCCCGCCGCTCGCTCATCGGTCAAGGGGAGACCAGCCGTGGGAGCGGGGCAGAGCGGCCAGGCTAGCGTGCCCGTCCCGCCCACCCCCTACCTTGATCCGGCCTCCGCTGAGCTCCTCACTGAGTCTCAGTCGGGCGTCCACCACTCGTTTCAGGTCTCTCTGCAGCCGACGTCCAAAGTCCCTGAACATCGTCGAACCTCCTGAAAGAACGACATTCTAAAAGACACAAAGCAGAGGGGTTTCTTTTGATGAAATCACCCACCCACGCCATCCTGGTAACCCGCCCCCTACTCCTGTGAGCAACACCCTGCGACCCACGTGGGAAGATAAAGCTAAAGCAAAGTCACTGCTGTCAAGGAGCGTCCACCGTGTCTTGTTCCTGCGCCACAAATTCAGCCTCTCGGTACTTTTCCTCAACAAGAACCAAGCAAAAGCAGAAAATCTGCTCCACGTGCTCCTTCAGCAATGAGAGAACTTCACAAGGACCAGGAGGCCAAAACACACTATGAACCAACAAACGGACTTGCTAGAATAATCTAAGGCCAAAGGAACAGTGGATCTTTAGTTATTTTGCCTTAATAATTACGTGGTGGTGGGGGAGTCTTCCAATTAATACTTGAACCTTTTCAGGAGGGTGAGGCCAGGGAGGGAGGGTGCCTTTGGGAGCCACTGGGAGCTGCCCACTGGCCTCCACCACTCACATTCTGCTCGGTGGCCAACAGAAGCCTGCGGGGGGTGGGGGGCTTTACTAAATCTCATCAGATTTTGATGAGAGACAAATGTGTTCTTTCAGGCTATAGGATATTATTTAGGACAATGAAAGCGAAAGTAGGCATATCCTGACAATTTTTTACAGAAAACATCACTTGAGAAAACTGTACAGAAGGCTCCTCCCCGGAGCCAGAAAGCCCTACTTCATCCAGACCCCGCAGTGACACTAAAGGTGTGGGACCTGCCCCTGCTCTGGTCCCAGCAGGGACTCTGCAGGACTCCTCCGGTAAGCTCCGTCCCGACAGGTAATCCCTCCCCACGTGGAACAGAAGG
The DNA here is from genome assembly GCF_003265705.2 of Callorhinus ursinus. Taxonomy (NCBI): domain Eukaryota; kingdom Metazoa; phylum Chordata; class Mammalia; order Carnivora; family Otariidae; genus Callorhinus; species Callorhinus ursinus. Next base: position 1,737,278 of record NW_027397142.1, on the reverse strand, counting down.
GCGAAGCACACCTTCCTGTCCCCAATGGCCCAGACCACAGGTGACATGACGTGGCGTTAGAGTACCCCTTTCCTTACCCCTGCCGCCCTTGCGAACAGCGAGCCCAGCACCCACTTAGACTTGGGACGAGACAGGAGCAGGGGCCAGGAGAGGCCACTGGTGATCCTGTCTCCTACCTGCACCCACGCCAATTCCACCCCTGAGGGTCTGCACGGAGAAATGTCACCTTCATGACCTACCAGCAGACTGCCATCAATCAGAGCGCACCCTCCAGTCACTGGGCTGAAGAGAACTGCCAGAGGCTGAGGCTTTCAGGGGGCCTTAGCTGGGGATGGGCCAGGGGAAGCCATCAGCAAGCGGCCACCAAACTGAACTCACATCTTCTATCACCTTCAAAAGTCTCATGTACAAGCTACTTTTAAGAAATGATCTGCAGGCGCCTGGGTGGCTCAGTGGGTGAAGCATCTGACTCCTGATTCAGCTCAGGTCATGATCTCAGGGTCATGAGATCGAGCCCCTCACTGGGCTCCACACTCAGCCGGGGGTCTGCTCCTCCCCACCACCGCTCACACATGTGCACGCTCTCTCTTAAATAAATAAATCTTTAAAGAGAGAGAGAGAAGATCTGGGCTTGGCCTTTAAGGCCAGGAATGAGGGGGGATTCTGACTTTAGATGTCCATGGCCCTCCCTAGTGGGAGAAGCACTATGGGAGCCCAGAGCCCTGACCTACACCATGATGCTGCCCTCGCCCCCCTTCTTCCAACCTTCTACTGAAAGGAAAACAACACTGCACACTGCAGACACCCTAGACAGGGAAGCCCTCCTCAGAGAGCATCTAGGAATAAACACATCAGATAGGCACCGCTGAAGGGTCTTGGCCACCAGAACGGTGCACAGCCAGTCCTCACCTGTGCACTTCAATGCACGCAAACCTGATTGCTCTTGGCAAAGCGTGTGCTCAGTCCCCAGGAAGCCCAGCCTCTTCCATTTCTTGAGGAGCAATCTTCTACTGATTCCCCCCCCACACACACACACAGTCAGGCACCCGTCTGTTCTTGACAAGTTACAAACCCAGATCTTTCAAGCAACATCCCGTCCCAGGATCAGTGTCATGAATGATCACTATTGCGCTAGGTCTCCTTGGGGAGAACTCTCTCGGAAACAAGAGAGGGTCTGGTCCCTGTCGGAGTCAAGGGGGCATCCCCCACAGCCAGAGCTACAGACACACAGACCTGCGGGTCACCCTGGGCACTGACGCTCGTGCACGACACCACCAAGAGGTAAGACCTGCAGGACCAAGTGCCCAATGGACCAGATAAAGTAAAACCCATCTCCTTTCAGAGAGGTGTTGTCACTTGGGGACACAAACTATGTATCTGTTTGCTGTTAAGAATCACAACTTAAGGGGCGCCTGGGTGGCTCAGTCATTAAGCATCTGCCTTCAGCTCAGGTCATGATCCCAGGGTCCTGGGATCGAGCCCTGCATCGGGCTCCCTGCTCCGCGGGAAGCCTGCTTCTCCCTCTCCCACTCCCCCTGCTTGTGTTCCCTCTCTCGCTGTGTCTCTGTCAAATAAATAAATAAAATCTTTTAAAAAAAAATCACAACTTAAAAGCATTCTTGACATTTTGGTCATCATATGCTAGAGGCAAGCCTCAACTGGCAACTTGTCCTGCTTTCTAAATGCTGGTGAGACCGGCTGACTATTTTCTGGAAGGAAAGACCTCAGCTTCTATCACAGAAGAATTCAGCAGGAATGTGGGGGGGGTGGGAGGGGCCCAAGGACAGCACCTGCCTGAAATCTGACATCTCTAAGTGTGCTTTTACTGACATGCCTTGTTTTCAGTTTTTTGCTGTTGTTTTTCACTTACTTTGATTTCTTAAATCCCACCACAGACAACTCCCCTAAAACCTTTCCAGGCCAAGAAGACCACAGCCTTGCTCTGTGGCATGAACTCAAAACAACCCCGTGTCGGGCGGTGCCCCTCGGGTCCCTGAGGAAGCCCGGGTCTGTCTGGGAGCCTCTGATGGCCCATCTCAGTGTAGGGAGGAGGGCCACAGTGGCTCCCTGAAAGTCACAGGAAGACTCTGTGAGTTATCCTGCCCTTAAATGACTGTCAAAAGATATGGAACTGCTTTTAACTGAATACCCAATACAATGAACCAAGAATTTTCTGCTGCCCAATCTCCAAACTGGGTGGTGGTTATTTTGAAGGACAATGTGAAGAGCATGCAGCACATTCATGCTTCTAAGTGATCTCAGTGTTATTACTACATCAGAACAGGCCATCGGAGAGCTACCTGGGCGCTCGGTGTCCTCTTGGTATCCACCCAAAGAACTATTAATCTAGACTCCCTGCCCTCAGCACAGGCCACCAGACAGAGCAGTGAGAAATTCACTGCCTCTAGTAGAGATGGGTGGAGAAGGTACTCTCAGTAAAGGTCTGAGGAAGCAGCTTCTAGGAGCACCTGGGTGGCTCAGTCAGTTAAACGTCTGCCTTCGGCTCAGGTCATGATCCCAGGGTCCTGGGATCGAGCCCCACATCGGGCTCCCTGCTCCGCGGGAAGCCTGCTTCTCCCTCTCCCACTCCCCCTGCTTGTGTTCCCTCTCTCGCTGTCTCTCTCTGTCAAATAAATAAAATCTTTAAAAGAAAAAAAGAAGAAGATTCTGGAGAGGTCAGAAAGTTTAGAAAACAATGTCATAAGATCAGAAGGTACTCAACCAATGATAGGAATGTGGAATAGGACAGATAGCAGAACAGCAGAACTGAAGAGACTCAATTAAGGGTGGTCTGAATCCAGGTTGTAATAAGATTTACTTACATAGAATATTCTGTGTGCAAATGTGTATTTAAACTTCACTGTATGACTAGAGATGAAGAAAAGCAAATCCCTGAACTAAGTCAATTAAGACACTCAGAGGGACAAGTGGTGAGATAAAACACCAATGGGTCCCCCTTGTGGACAAGA
>NW_027397142.1:1723753-1734299 GCF_003265705.2 Callorhinus ursinus | reverse complement strand
AGTAAGTGGACAAGATGGCTCTCACTGACCACAGTAAGTGGACAAGATGGCTCTCGTTGACCACGGTAAGTGGACAAGATGGCTCTCGTTGACCACAGAAAGTGGACAAGATGGCTCCTGGTGACCACGGTAAGTGGACAAGATGGCTCTCGTTGACCACAGTGAGTGGACAAGATGGCTCTCACTGACCACGGTAAGTGGACAAGATGGTCTCGTTGACCACGGTAAGTGAACAAGATGGCTCTCACTGACCATGGTAAATGGACAAAATGGCTCTTACTGACCACAGTAAACGGACAAGATGGCTCTCGACCACGGTAAGTGGACAAGATGGCTCTGACTGACCACGGGAGTGGACAAGATGGCTCTCATTGACCATAGCAAACAGACAAGATGGTTCTTGTTGACCATGATAAGTGGACAAAATGGCTCTCACCACGGTAAGTGGACAAGATAGTTCTTATTGGCCATCATTAAGTGGACAAGGTAGCTCTCACTCTCCATTGCAAGTGGACAAAATGGCTCTCATTGACCATGGTAAATGGACAGGATGGCTCTCATTGACCAGATCAACTAAGCATCACTTATGAGAACCTACTGGCTATACTGATTTCACTCTAAATCCTTTCCCATTTCTGCCCTAGAATAGATCATCTGTATCTGGCAGATTATAAGGCTTCTTCTGTTGATTTTTTTGTGGCAGAAAATAGATCAAATACAAAACATAGTTGGTAAAACACAGCTGGGTTGACATTAAGTCCCTGGAGTGATGCCTGAACTTAACAGTGATCCTGTCTTCTTGACTAAGACATACACAGGGATCTTGTGCACAGGGCTCTTAGTAACTTTAAATCACTCACATCAATCAAACTAGGTACTTAAAGATATTTTAAGAAATAGAAACTATCAACAGAAAATTTCAATTAGGACAGTTTACCCAACAGAACTCAGAGCTGGGTTTCAGAGACAGAGAATTTGCAACATAAGCCATCATCATAAAATACTTTAAACATTGACTAGATTACATCTAAAATGGCCACTTATTTTTCAAGTAAATTTCTTTTTACATTTCAAACAAGATAAGCACAGTAACCTAGCTTTTTTTAAAAAATCACTGTTAACGGCTATTTTAATACATTTAATCCTACTTTTTTGGAAAAGGCAAATACTAAAAATTGATGTAATGGATTTGCTTTTTTATAGTTTTTATTTGAAAAGAAAAAACTTTCCATTTGGAAATAAGTAATTTCAAGGTAGCAAAAGTGGTACACATCCTTTATTCAGATTTACCTGCTGTGAATACTTGACCACATCTGTTCCATCGTTGGCACTCTACACACACACACACACACACACACACACACACACACACACACACACATTTCTTTACTCATTTGAGAGTAAATTATATGCATCACAGTCCTTTATTCCTAAATACTTTAGTGTGTCTATTAAAATCAGGGACATTCTCTTACGTTACCACAGCACAACTGTCAACTTCGTAAACTTACATGAACACAAAACTTTTAGCCAGTCTATTATCCCTATTCCAGTTTTGTCACTTGACCTATTAATAGTCTTTATAGCATTTTTATCCCTCCAGTCCAGGATCTGGTCTAGGGTTACTGCAATTATTTGTCATATCTCTGTAATGGATTTTTTAATTAAGAAATAATTCACCAGAGTATGAACATGAATGTTCATTATGATACTTCAGAAGCATTGCAAGATCTTGAGTTGCCTTCAGAGAAATAATATGTAAAATCCTATTTCCTCATTCATGCAATAAAAATGCCACTGCATATATATGTAGCCAACTGATTTTATTTTATTTTTTTAAGATTTTTATTTATTTGAGAGAGAGAGAATGAGAGATAGCACGAGAGGGAAGAGGGTCAGAGGGAGAAGCAGACTCCCCGCAGAGCAGGGAGCCCGACATGGGACTTGATCCCAGGACTCCAGGATCATGACCTGAGCCGAAGGCAGTCGCCTAACCAACTGAGCCACCCAGGCGCCCCTAGCCAACTGATTTTAGACAAAGTTGCCTAGGCACTTCAATAGGGAAGAAACAGTCTTTCTCAAAAAATGACACTAGAATAACTGATATCCATGGAAGGATGTGGACACTACCATCCTTCATATAAACAGTGTAACTGAAAATGGATCAGACTTAAATGTAAAGCTAGAACTATAGAATCTCTAGAAGAAAATTTTTTTAATCTTCATGACTTTGATGTTGGCAAAAAATTTCTTTGATGATACATAAAAAAAGTATTAGCCATAAAAGATAAAAATGGAGGGGCGCCTGGGTGGCTCAGGCGTTAAGCGTCTGCCTTCGGCTCAGGACATGATCCCAGCGTCCTGGGATCGAGCCCCGCATCGGGCTCCCCGCTCAGCGGGAAGCCTGCTTCTCCCTCTCCCGCTCCTCCTGCTTGTGTTCCCTCTCTCTCTGTGAAATAAATAAATAAAATCTTTAAAAAAAAAAAAGATAAAAATGGATAACTGGACTTCATAAAATGAAAAACTTCTGTTCTTCAAAAGATACCACTAAGACGGGTGCCTGGCTGGCTCAGTAAGTGGAGCATGTGACTCCTGATCTTGGGTCATGAGATCGAGCCCCACATAGGGGGCAGACATTACTTAAAAATAAACAAACAAGGGCGCCTGGGTGGCTCAGATGGTTAGGCGTCTGCCTTCGGCCCAGGTCATGATCCCGGGGTCCTGGGGTTGAGTCCCGCATCGGGGCTCCCCACTCCTTGGGAGCCTGCTTCTCCCTCTGCCTCTCTCTCTCTCTCTCTCATGAATAAATAAATCAAATCTTTAAAAAAATTAAAAAAAAACAAACAAAAGATACCACTAAGAAAATGAAAAGACGAATCATGGACTAGAAAAAAAATATTTGCCATACATATATCTAACAAAGGACTTGTATCCAGAATGAAAAAAACAACTCTTACAACTCAATAAAACAAATCAATAAAAAAATAGGCAGAAAGTTTAGACATTTCACAAAAGAAGGTACACAAATGATCAACATGAAAAGACAGTCAAAAGCCTCTGTAATCAGGATCATACTAATTAAGTCCATTACAGAGCAAGTTCAGGTTAAGATAGGAACAGACGGCACAACCACTCTGGTCAAAGTCTGCTGGTCTTTATAAAGTTAAACATACACTTATCATATAACAAAGCAATTGCACTCCCAGGTATTTGCCCAAGGGAAATAGAACACATATCCACACAGACTTGTACCCAGATGTTTAGCACAGGTTTTCTGTGGTAGCCAAAACCTAGAAACAAGCCAAATTCTGCATCGGTGGGGGGAAAAGATCCATTGTGGGGTACCATACAGCAGTGCTACCTGGCACAAAAACGAGTAAGCTGCAGCTCCAAAGCACAAACTGAGTACAGGGAACAGAGGATGCACCATATGATTCCGCGTGCGTGCAGCCCCAGAAAGTCAAGTCTGACGTGCCGTGACAGACAGCAGGTCCGTGCTCTCCAGCAGCCGGGGCCAAGGGACAGGGATGGCCGGGGAGAGGGCAGGGACCGTGTACAGGCGACGGTCACGTTCTCTGTCTTAACTGTGGTGCCAATTCTATGGCTATGCAAACTTGCCCAATCTCCTCAAAAATGGGTTTGTTTTATTGTAAGTGGAATTTTTACACACAGGGCAATCCAGTAGAAAGCTATGATGAATGGAGGACTTGCCAAAGAGGCAGGCCCCGCACCAGGCCACACGGGGGGGAGGCCGGAGGGACCTGCAGTCTCTAGACCTTCCCTGCCTTACCACCCTCTGCCCGTGTGAGGAAGGAAGCACAGGCCCAGATCCAAGTGCATCAAACACTGGACTCCCTCCCAGGGGCTGCTATGCACAGGGAGCTCCAGGCCTGACCCCAGTTCCAAGCCTCACTGGGAGCCGAGAAATTCTAATGTGGCCCAGTAATCTCAACGGACTTACGGAGGACCAACCCTTGACCTCAACCCACTCGCCCACAAGGAGCTGCCCCCCCTCTGGACACAGAGCCGTCGCCCCGGAACCCCGCTCCGATGCCTCCCCACCAGCAAGCAGCTTCCTTCACACAGACACATGACACAGCAGCCCCAGGGGGGAGGTCTGTGGTGCCCGGACCGCATCACGAGTCTGGCTCTCTCTCTCTCTCTTTTTTTTTTTAAAGATTTTATTTATTTATTCATGAGAGACAGAGGGAGAGAGAGAGAGAGAGAGAGAAGCAGAGTAAAGGATGTTGGCTTTACTGAACTCTGGAATAAAGGGGGGAAGGGAAGGAAAAGCACTCCAGCAAGTAACTCAGGAACCACGAATAAGAATATGTAATCATCGCTACTAAATTCTTGACCCTCAGTAAATCTCACGCTTCTCCCCAGGGCACAGGTTCTCAACCAAGGACGAGTTTGCCCCCACGGGGCCTTCAGGATTGTGTGGGGATGTGTGTGATAGTCAGGAATGGGGAGGTGGGATGCTCCTGGCACCCAGCGGGTACACGCCGCGCGTGCCGCTGAAGTTCTCACCGTGCACAGGGCAGCCCCCACAGAGGAGGATCATCCGGCCCGAATGTCCACAGCACCAAGGCTAAGAAACTCCGCTCTGGTGTTAAGCAATAAAACCAAAGAGACCTGCGCAACAACAAGGCGAGGGGCCCCAGGGAAGGGGCGCCCCACTCTGCAGCTGAGCCCAGCTCTACAACAATCCCCAAATCAGCAGCCGCTACACAGAGAGAGCAGAGGAAACCAGGAAAATCCCTGGGAACTTGAAAAATAGAAAAGTCGATCATCTGAAGCCCACCGTGGGTCCTGAAGATCCATCAACCGGGCCTGGATGCGAGGGCATCTAGAACATCACCAGCCACCATTTACGGAACGTGGTAACGCTGCTTACTACGTGCCTGGTGCTGGTGAAAGCGCTTCCAAGTACCAACTCATGGATCTTCCCAACAGCAGCACCAAGTGGGGACCATATGCCCCATCTGCCGACGAGGATACTGAGGTCCAGTGAGGTCAAGCAGCTGCCGAGGTCACAGAGTTGAACAAGCCATGGCGAGGGCTCAGACCCCACCTCACACACGCACCCCTGCACTGCAACCACTGTGCACACAGCGTCCCTCCCGTCACAGGGAGTTCCGACCCAGCCGCACAGGACGGACAGGAGGTGGGACAGCTGCCCCCTGCACAGAGCTGAACCCCCCCCCGACCGTGGCATGTGGTCTGGCCACCGGCACCACTGCTCACCCCTTTCCACAAGACTGCCCTCAGGGCTCCCCACCAAATCTTCCTTCTCAAGTGCCACAGAGCCATTTCCTTCCATCTCCCTCCACACAGCAGCTCCACTAAGACCTCTCAATAACCGGGTGACCCCTCTCTGAACGTGCTGCGGACCTTGATAACAAGCCGCTTCCAGTGTGCCCCCTGCCCCCCGCACACACACAGCACAATCCCAGTGCGGGTGCAGCAGTGCTTAGTATAAACAACTCCAAAGGGTAAACGGAGTCCTGCCCCGGGGGGCCAACCAAGGCCAAATGACTTCCCTTCTCCTAACAGCAAAAAAACACATCGTGGCTATAAAAGCACGACACCCAAAGCAGCAGGAATTAGAGGGACGTACTAATTCAAGCCCCCCTGGCGGAAGGAGGGTGAACAATTCTTACAATCACCAACCAGGCTGGACATTACAAACAGGAGATCAAAAATCCCATTTTTCCTTAACTAACCAAGGAAAAAATTTCTCAACATTCAACTATAAAAATACACCTTTCCGGGCGCCTGGGTGGCTCAGTCGTTGGGCATCTGCCTTCGGCTCAGGTCATGATCCCGGGGTCCTGGGATCGAGCCCCGCATCGGGCTCCCTGCTCCGCGGGAAGCCTGCTTCTCCCTCTCCCGCTCCCCCTGCTTGTGTTCCCTCTCTCGCTGTGTCTCTCTCTGTCAAATAAATAAAATCTTTAAAAAAAAAAAAATACACCTTTCCCCTCACCCCAAGTAAATTTGAGTGGCAAAGTTATACAAAGACAAGAAGTCAGACCTCACCTCACCACCCAGCCTCTAGGCCCCCTGCACCTGAGTCAGCATGCTGCTCCTGCCCATGAAGATGCCAGAAATAAGTTACTCAGGAGCCACAATGAGGCCGGTCCTCAGCCCCTCGGCCATGCCCGCCACCAAGCGTTCCTCATCCTTATCACCAACGTACCATCCACCCTGCTGAGAGCCGGCCTGTCGCTCCTGACACGGGTCCGCGGGATTCCTGATGACAGGACAGACACCAGACGTCCCGGGAGCAGCGGGGCGTGACAAGGAGACCGCACACGATCTGCCCGGACATTCCCTGGCACTCCTGACCTGCCAACGGTGGCCTGCGTGCAAATAGGGCTGGTTTCCTACCCAGTGTCTCAAGAGCAGCAAAATGGTACCTGAACTTGCTGGTTTTAACCCAAGTGAGTGCTCAGAGAGCTGTCCTAACAGTTCAAGTCTGGCTTTCAAGCAGCATTTGTTTGGTTTACTGCTTGTTTCCCTTTCAGAGCAGGGGCGGGGGGTGGGGGGTGGGAGGCAGAAACAGACACAGAGGAATCGGTGAAATGACCAATAAACATATTCTCTCCATCTCATTGCAAAGAGAGGTGATAAGGCTCACAGCAATGGCTCTGTGCTCAGAAGCACGGGCATTTACCCAGTAGTGTTCTTGCGCCATTCCCACATGGAAGAGTAAGGAAACGTTCTTCGAAGGGAGTCTGTCCACAGGTCACCACAAATAATAAAATTTTAATATTCTAAAATCAAATCCTTTACTGACAGAAAAGAAACAGACCCATGAAGAGATTATCACAGCACACGAGTCTTGAAAGAAAGCTCACAGCAGAAACCTAACACAGAGAAAGCATTTTAACAGCCCTACTTCTCTAACAGCATTTTCAAAGTTAAAAAAAAAAAAAAGTGTATCCCACTACTTGCCCTGTCTGTAAAGCACAGGTCAACACGACCTCTTAAAATAAGATTTTGAACTCAATGTTTATTTTGACAGCTGAATAAATATTTACTGAGCCTAGTCTTCAAAACACTTTTTTCACTAAGATTCTAGATTTGGTCTTAATTAAGCCAAATTTCCTTAGGAGCACATACAAAGGCCCTTCTTTGTTTTTGTTTTTAGATTTTATTTATTTATTTGTAACAGAGAAAGAACACACGCAGGGAGAGGGAGAAGCAGATTCCCCACTGAGCATGGAGCCCAACATAGGGTAGAGCTCGATCCCAGGACCTTAAGATCATGACCCTGAGCCCCCCAGGCGCCCCTACAAAGGCCCTCCCGATCTCACTCCCAGCTACCTGCCCTGCCTCGTGGCCACGCCCCCCTGGCCCCTGCAGCTCCATGTCCTCCCCACCTCCACATGGTGGCAACTGTGCCAGGACGCCAGTACTCATCATTTTCAGGACTCACAACACCTCCTCCCCTGCCTATGTATAAGCAGCAAAGGCACCTGTCTCTGAGCTCACAAAGCTCTCCGTGCTCTTGTGCATTATCCAGCAATATTTACTGAGATCCTACCATGTGCCAGAAACTGCTGGTCAGTGTTGAACCTAACAGGTCAAAATGGGGAAGGCAGCAGAGATAAGTGCTGTGCAGGACACACTAAGGCAAAGAAGGGTGAAATAGGGTGTAAGGGGCAGGGCAGAGATGCTATTTTCAGCAGGCTGGTCAGGAAGCCTCATGAGAAGATATTCGAGCAAGGAGTTGAAGGTACCAAGGAAGTGAGTCAAGTAGATACCTGGAAGAATCTCCCACAATGGCAGGGATTTTTTTCCCTGTTTTGGTCACAGCTGACCCCAGAGGGCCCAGAACAAGGAGCAGCACACAGCAGGTTCCCCACAAGCACCGCTCAATGAATAAATGAACTGAAGGATTGTGCATGACTCCCGTGCAGGCGCCAGGCGCACCCCTGCCTAAGGGTCTTCACTCAGAGCCTTCCCTCACCTCAGCCACCCCTTTTCCCACCCAGCTAATGGTTCTTCTTCTGCCCTGGACTCTCAACCAATCAGCTTCGGCTAAGGGGGAATCTCTCTCCCCTGTATGTTCTTAATGCATAGTCTTTATGAAGGCCAAGAAGAAAAACTCAAAATGCATTAATCTGCTGAAAATCGTATCAAATCTGATGGCTGCTTTACTAAGTCACAAAATTCCTCCCTTCCCTTGTAAATGAATCAACTCAAATAGGAAAATGCGTATTTCACACGACTACTTCGCTGGAATAAAACAGAACTGCAGCATTTCTGTAGCACTAAACCCACATCAATGTCCTGTCACATCAGGTGGCCGGTCTGTCCCACTATGGACAGCAGTCAGCACCCACACGCTCAGCGCGTGCCCGTTACCATGCTACAACAGGAACTGTCCCATTCAAGCCTCACAACAACATCATGAAGTGACCCTGTCTTACAGATTAAAGTACCAAAGATCAGCGGTTAAATAACTGGCCCAAAGCCGCACAGCTCCTAAGTCGCAGATCCGGCTCCAAAGCCCATGGATTTGCAGAATATGATAAAATCATAATATTTACTTAGTACTAAGTGCGTAGTATGCGCTGCGCTTTATCCTTTGTCAGGATTGTCTCAGCGCGTCCTCACAGTAATTCCATGAGACAGTCACACTAATTATGCCCATCCTGCACGGGACCAACAGTCCCCACCCTGTCCCGACTGCTCCCAAGTGGCTCAGGCAAAACAATAACCCAGCAGTTTGGCTCTGGAGCCTGCACTCCTAAGCATTACACTTCTCCAGAAATGTTAAACAAAAGCCAACATTCAATGTGATTCATTCTAAAGGCAGTTTATTTTGGCAAACAGACCAAGTGATTCCCCACCACAGAGAACCAGAGCAGTCAGGACCGTCTACACAGATGCCTTCCCAATCAGTGCCCGACAGTATTCCTCCTGCAGGCCCACTGGAATTTTGGCCGGAAATCCGCGAGTGATCAAAGACCTATTGACCCAGACGAGCGCTGCAGCCAGGAGGCACCTGCTGCGCCCCCATCCACAAATTCTCCCGTCAGAACCAGCCGGCTCAGACGGCGTCACTAATGACATGCCGCCGTGAGGGTCAGATGATGTCCTGGGAAGAAAGAGATCTTGACCTAAGCTACAAAATATCAAAACCCTAATGTAAGAAAAGAGTTGGATACTGAAACAGACACAGGACAGAGCATTAGATCCCATTAAAAATACTGTTTTTGAAGAATGTCGATTACTTAAGAAAATGTTCACAACATAATGCTAAGTTATATAGGATACGAAATATACATGTAGCAGGACAGACCTGTTCATGTTTCAAAAACATGAAAAAGAAAGGTCATCAAAGTAATGATAAGCAATGATAACAGAGGACTGACTTCGGTTTTATGAAAGATTTTGGTATTTCTCAAATTTTCTAAATGCATTTTAAGTGGTAAATAATCTTCTTTGCTCATCTATGGAGTCTAAGCTTTCCAGACTGAAGTTGTATCTTACGATGTGGTGCCCTGACTTGCTAAATGGCCACAAATCCTCACTGCACAGCACTCCTCTCACTGTGTTCGATCTGTTTATTCAGGTCACTGTGGTGGCTGGACTTTTCAGTGGCCCTCGGCAATTACAGTTAATACCTTACTTGGCTGCACAAATGCTTGTTTCATGAGGGCAAATAAAAGTCTCAATTATAAATCCCTCCACACACAGAAAAGTCCTGTCTTTATGATAGGGAAGACAAAGGCAGCACTTGCTGTTATAAGCACCACACATCACCTCTTGGCCACCTGAAGCCTGAGTCAGAAAGACTTGAAATAACATATTGTCAGTAAGTTCATTCCATTAACACCTAATATGGTATTAAAAATGGCAGAAATTCCCATTCCTGTAATGCTAAGCAGATTCTGGGCTAGAGACTCTATCCTTATTTTTAACCCAGTTTGACAGACATACACTGCCACCTATCCACCATCCTGTGTAACTTTAACCCGCTTCCTGGGTTCCCTGCAGTGCACAGTACAGACTCAAGGGGAGTCTCCTCCTGACCTGCTCACTGCAGGTCAGGCTGACAACCCCATCAGAACCTCCTGGGAACCCCCCCTGTACTCTTTTTTTTTAAGATTTTATTTATTTATTTGACAGAGACACAGTGAGAGAAGGAACACAAGCAGGGGGAGTGGGAGAGGGAGAAGCAGGCTTCCCACTGAGCAGGGAGCCCGATGTGGGGCTCCATCCCAGGACCCTGGGATCATGACCTGAGCCGAAGGCAGACGCTTAACGAACTGAGCCACCCAGGCACCACCCCCCACTGTATTCTTGAAAGGCTGTCCCTTTTTTTTTAATAATTTTTATTGTTATGTTAATCATCATACATCATTAGTTCTTGATGTAGTGTTCCATGATTGTTTGTGCATAACACCCAGTGCTCCACGCAGAACGTGCCCTCTTTAATACCCATCACCAGGCTAACACATCCCCCCAACCCCCTCCCCTCTAGAACCTCAGTTTGTTTTTCAGAGTCCATCATCTCTCATGGTTCGTCTCC
>NW_027397142.1:1615552-1723353 GCF_003265705.2 Callorhinus ursinus | reverse complement strand
ACACCCTCCAGTTCCATCCACGTCGTTGCAAATGGCAAGATCTCATTCCTTTTGATGGCTGCATAATATTCCATTGTGTATATATACCACCTCTTCTTTATCCATTCATCTGTCGACGGACATCTAGGCTCTTTCCACAGTTTGGCTATTGTGGACATTGCTGCTATAAACATTGGGGTGCACGTACCCCTTCGGATCCCTACATTTGTATCTTTCTGGTAAATACCCAGTAGTGCAATTGCTGGATCGAACGGTAGCTCTAATTTCAACTGTTTGAGGAACCTCCATACTGTTTTCCAGAGTGGTTGCACCAGCTTGCATTCCCACCAACAGTATAGGAGGGTTCCCCTTTCTCCGCATCCCCGCCAACATCTGTCGTTCCTGACTTGTTCATTTTGAAAGTCTGTCCCTTTTGAGGGACAAGAGCTTCTTGACTCTCGGGCGGATCCCAGAGACCGCAATCCCAGCCAAGTTTGAACAAGCCTATCTCTAAAATGTGGGCCGCAGGACGCAGCCCCGTGGCCCGGAGAAAATCCAAGTGAACCTCCAGGGCTGGCTGTACACAGCTGCCTGATTTGGGGGATGAGACAGCTAAGGACAAACGTCTCACAGGGATGTCTGCACACCCCTCTCTCCCTCGTGGCCCCTCCTTCTCCTGCAACTGCTGTCATCATGTTCCTGCCCAACTCCTCCCAGGCTGCTCGCCTCTTCCCCAAAACCCCGACGGCCACTTCCCCACCCCCATCCTGCGTGACCTCTCAGCGTCACCTGACAAGGCTGGTGACAGTCGTCTTCCCTTGGCTTCCAGAGTTTTCTTTCTTCTTTCTTCAACTACTCCCTCTTAGCTTCTGTGATGGTTAATTTTATGTGTCAGCCTGGCCTGGCTATCACACCCAGTGATTTAATCAACATTAACCTAGACGCCATTATGAGGGTATTTGGAGATGCAGTTAATGTACGGAGTACCCTCAATAATGTGGATGGGCCTCATTCACACAGGAGAAGGCCTGTCTCAAGAGCAAACACCTAGGTTCCCACAGTAGAAGGAACCCTGCCTTAAGGCTGCAGGGTCAGCCCTTGTCTGGGTTTCCAGCCTGCCAGCCTGCCCTAAACATTTTGGACGTGCCAAACTGAAAGCAGGCCAATTCTTTAAAATAAATATATAGAGGGCTAGAGCAAGATCAGATAGATAGATAGACAGAGAGGTAGAAAATAGATACAGATTGGAGAGGGGGGTAATATCCTATTGATTGTTCTTCAGGAGACCCTGACTGATGGCCTCCTTGGCCTCAACCCTTACACTGATAAGGGAAATCTGTGTCCTGAGATGGCCCACCGAGCCAGCAAGGGAGTCCCAGCCCGACCCGGGGCTCTTCCGGGTTCTTCTTCCTGCTCTGCTTCCCGCTCGCGCCAATCCGGGTTCCTCTCCCTGCCCCACTTTGTGCACGTGCCAAAAGTGCCAAGTATGAGGAAGTAGAAGTGTATAAATTACCCCCTTTGTTTGTGCTCGGGGCTCAGACCTTTGGAGACCATTCTCCTCTGAGCCCGCCGGTGTTAAACCTCCTATCCTCCAAGATCGTGGAGTGCTGCTTGGTTCTTCCGTCGGGCGATCCAGTCCAGGTTCCGTAACATTTGGTTTCCTGACCAGGAAACCCAACCGTGCTGGCCCATTGTTGCCACCGGTTTGGGGGCAACAGCAGGGCGGTGACGGAACGAGACATCGTAATGGAGATGGCACGCCCTGCCTAATTTTCAGCAGTCTCCTGCCCCGGTCACCTCGGGCCAGCCCTGCTCCACTGTTCCCGCCAGACTCAAGGAGACTTGGCAGGTGAGGACCTGGTCCCGACGTCGGATTCCGGTAAGGCCTGGGGCCCCAGGATCCAGACAGGCCCACCCCCACTGGGGTGGAAGGGGAGCCTGATCACCTCCCAGAGACCTCTTAGAGGTCTCACAGGTAGGGATTCCCAGGGAGGGAATGTAATAACTTCTGGAGAGTGAATGTGTGAGTGATTGTGCAGTCCGACCTGGCTTGCTCAAGCGGACTGATTCTGTGACTCCACGGGCGGGCACCCTTAAGGTCCCCAGAAGCCTACGGTGTCCGAGTGGGCCCATCTGCAATTCCGTGGTGAACGGCATACAGTCTATAGCGGCACTGGAATAGCTTCCGATCATAAGTCACAACGCTGAGAGCGCTAGGGCTGAGCCTCACTTAACTCCTTCAGGACACGGCCAGACGGACATCTGATTGGTCTCCTCACCTCAGGAGGCACCCCCTCTTTGTCTGCCTCTGCACCAACACACGGGAACATCACCGTGGGGTTAGGGCAGAGTAAACCTACGGTTCTAGAGACCATGATCAAAGATTTCAAGAAGGGGTTTTCGGGAGACTATGGAGTGAGGATGAACCCCAGCAAGTTGAGAACCCTATGCGAATTGGAATGGCCCACGTTTAATGTCGGGTGGCCTTCAGAAGGGACACTGGATGTCCCAATGATTCATTGATATGGCAAGTCATAACAGGAGAACCAGGACACCCCGACCAGTTTCTGTACATTGACCCCTGGCTAGGAATTGCTCAAACCCTTCCCGCCTGGGTGCGATTCGCTTACAATAGGCAGGGACAAGCCAGGGTCTTAATCGCCTTATCCAAGCAACCTGAAGAAAATCAGCAAAGCCCCAGTCTCCACAAATCCTAGCCAGAGATCCCAAGGACGAACCAACCCTGCCCCCACCGTACGTAACCCCAAGACCGTCTACACCTGGCCCTTCAGCTCCAGATACTCCACCGCCATCAGTTTCACCGGCACCCCCAGGCCCAGAGGATCCAGCGGCTGCACCCCAGGCCGGACGCAAGCACCCTCCAAATGCCGGTACAAGAGGCATGGGAACCCGAGAGGCACAATGAAGACAGGATGGTCCAACCCGGCCGCCCCATGATGTATTATCAGCCCTCTCCACCTCCGACCTCCTCAACTGGAAACGTAACACCCCATCCTATTCTGAGAAACCACAGGCTATGGTAGACCTCATAGATTACCTCTTCCAGACTCATCGACCAACCTGGGAAGACTGTCAGCAGTTACTCCACACCCTGTTTAACACAGAGGAAAGGAGCAGAATAATGAAAGGTGCACGGCAGCACCTGGAAGAGCACGCACCAGCGGGAGTCATCGACCCTGCTGCCTGGGCTAATACAGCCTCACCCGAAGAGCACCCAGCATGGGACTTCACCACAACCGAGGGACAGGCCCACCTGTCCAGGTACCAGGAGGCCTTCCTCCAGGGAATCTAGGCAGGAGCTAAGAAACCCATGAACACTTGGGGCACCTGGGTGGCTCAGTTGGTTGAGCGACTGCTTTCAGGCAGGTCATGATCCTGGAGTCCCGGGATCGAGTCCCACATCGGGCTCCCTGCTCAGCGGGGTGGTCTGCTTCTCCCTCTGACCCTCCCCCCTCTCATGTGCTCTCTCTCTCTCTCTCTCATTCACTTTTTCTCAAATAAATAAAATCTTTGAAAAAAAAAGAAACCCATGAACATGACTAAGGTATCCTTGGTCACTCAACAACCAGGGGAGTCCCCCGGGGACTACTACAAAAGACTACGTGAAGCCTACAGGATATACATTCCATTTGACCCCAAGGCACAGGACAGCCAACGGATGGTAAACACCTCCTTCGTGGCTCAGGCCGCCCCAGACATCAGAAAAAAACCAGAAACTAGAGGGTTTTGCTGGGATGAACATCACCCAGCTAACAGAGATTGCCAATAAGGTCTACAAGAACAGGGAGGGCGCAGCCGAACGGGAAGCCGACAAAAAGATGAAAAAGAAAGTCAGCCTCCTCGCCGCCACCCTGAAAGAAAAGGACAACACAAAGGCGGGGAGACCCCGACCACCGAAAGGGGGGAAGCCCAGAACCCCCTTGGCAAGGGATCAATGTGCCTACCGTAAGGAGAAAGGACATTGGAACAACAAATGTCCCCACGGGGGAAAGGCTCCGAAGCCCAGCCGCTACCAGGAAGAACCCCGGGAGGAGGCCCTCACAGGCCTTGCGGGAATGGACTCCGACTGAGGGGACCGGGCTCTTTCTCCTCGGCCCCCATGAGCCCACGGTCAGAATGAAGGGGGGGACCAACCAGTGACTTTTATGGTTGGTACTGGGGCCAAGCACTCTGTTGTCACCTCCCCAGCAGCCCCTTTCAGCAAAAGGACCAGGACCGTCCTTGGGGCCACTGGGACACAGGCAATACAACAGCCCTTGTGCCAGGCTCGCCAGTGCGACCTCGGGGGCCGCAAGGTCCGACACGCATTCCTTTATCTGCCCGACTGCCCCATCCTTCTCCCGGGCCAAGACATACTCTCCAAGCTAAGGGCTCAGATGGCCTTTGAGCCCACCGGACACACTAGCCTCCGAATGAACCCAAGGCAAGAGGAGACGGCGTCTCTGGTAGTAGCAATTACCAGGCCGAGGGAAGAAGAATGGAGGCTATTCTGTGCCCAGGCCCAACCGAGCGGCCTACCGGAGTTCAGACTCGCCTAGCCTTCAGGATGGGCTGAAAACCACCCACCTGGACTAGCCCAGAATTGGGCCCCTATCATTGTTGAACTGATCCCAGGAGCCCAACCTCAGAGGCAAAGGCAATACCCCCTTCCACAAGGAGCTAAGATCGGCGTCCAAGAACATCTGGCCAAACTCAAAGAAGCAGGTGTTTTAGTCGAGTGCCAGTCTGCCTGGAATACCCCACTCCTGCCAGTCAAGAAGCCAGGAGGGGGATACCGACCAGTTCAAGACCTAAGGCCACCAACAAGGTGACCATCTCTCTGCACCCAGTGGTCCCGAATCCATACACCCTCCTCGGCCAAATCCCAGGGTCAGCCAGATGGTTCACTTGCCTAGATTTGAAGGATGCCTTCTGCCTCCGCTTAGCTCCCCAGAGCCAGCCACTGTTTGCCATTGAATGGACTGAACCTGATACAGGGCGCCAGATGCAACTGACTTGGACGCGCCTCCCGCAGGGGTTTAAAAACTCACCAACCCTCTTTGGGGAAGCACTGGCCGCAGACCTCGCCAGCTTCCCAAGAGAGGCCACACAATGCACCCTCCTCCAGTATGTGGATGACCTCCTCCTTGCCAGTGACACCCAAGAAGACTGCACAAAAGGCACAAAGGCCCTCCTACAGCTCCTGTCAGACTCAGTGTACCGAGCCTCATGGAAGAAGGTGCAAAGCTGCCAACAACAGGTGTGATACCTCGGTTTCCTCCTCACCCAAGGGAAGAGAGAACTAGGGCCAGGGAGGAAAAGGGTCATCATCTCCCTGCCACAGCCCCAGACAAAAAGGGGCCTCCGAGAATTCCTGGGGGCTGCAGGATTCTGCCGCATCTGGATCCCTGGGTTCTCGGCAATAGCAAGACCACTCTATGATCTCTTAGGGAGACCAGATCAAGAACCCCCTGCCTGGACTGAGGAAGCACAAGCCACCTTCAGAGAGGTAAAGACTGCCCTGGGGCAGGCTCCAGCCCTGGGCCTGCCAGATGTAGAAAAACCCTTCAATCTCTTTGTGCATGAAAAGGAAAAAATAGCGCTCAGGGTACTCACCCAGACTGTTGGACCCTGGCGACGGCTAGTTGCTTACCTGTCAAAGAAGCTGGACCCTGTGGCAGCCACTGAAATTTACATCAGTGCCACCATGCCTCAGGGTGCTGGCAGCCACAGTCCTACTCATCAAGGAGGCAGACAAACTTACCCTCGGGGTAAGAACTTAACGTCAAGGTCCCTCATGCAGTTGTGTCCCTCATGAATGCACAGGGACACCGCTTCCTTTCCAACCCTCGGCTAGCATAATACCAAGGGCTCCTCTGCGAAAACCTGTGGGTCACCCTCGAAACAGTAAGGACATTAAATCCAGCAACCCTTCTCCCCATGGAAGAGGGGGAACCAGACGATGACTGCTCCAAGGTGACTGATGAAATCTAAGCAAGCTGTCCAGATCTGCGGGATCAAGCCGTAAAGAATCCAGAGCTCACGCTGTTCAGCGATGGCAGCAGTTACCTACAAGAGGGTGCCCGGAAAGCGGGTTATGCGGCAACCACAACCACTGAAGTCCTAGAAGCTAAGGTATTACCAGCTGGATGGTCAGCTCAACGGGCTGAATTATATGCCTTAGTCCAAGACCTCACCCTCGGTGAAGGCAAGCAAGTCAGTATCTATACTGACTCTCGGTACACCTTTGCTACTGTACATACACATGGAGCCATCTACAAGGAAAGGTGCCTCCTAACCACAGCAGGAAAAGCTATCAAGAACAAAGAGGAGACACCTTTGAGACTCCTCAAAGCCGTCTGGCTTCCAAAGGAAGTAGCAATCTTGCACTGTAAAGGACACCAGAAAGGAGATGACCGCATAGTGCAGGGAAATCATCCGGCAGATAAGGCAGCCAAGACCGCAGCCAGTGAGGACATGGACAGAGCTCCTTCCCTCACCATGGCCCTAACAGGCCCGGAAGAAGTCCCTCCACCCAGTTACACTAAAAAGGAAAAGGAATGGGCCATGGCTGAGGGGGCCCCCCTTACTGAAAAGGGATGGTGAATGATGCCAGATGGGCGCGTCTTTGTTCCAACAGCAACTGGAGGGCATCTGGTCAAGGAACACCACCAACTCACTCATCTGGGGAAAACTGCATTAGAGGCCCTTCTTAAGAGGCTGCCAGCACTATGCCAAGCAATGAGTGAATGATGCATAACATGGGCTAACAATAATGCTCGGTCTGCACCACGCTCCTCGCCAGGTGTCCAGAGGATGGGAGCAACCCCCTTTGAAGATCTAGAGGTAGACTCCACAGATGTGCAGCCAAGCAGGGGGTTCAAATATCTCCTAGTAATAGTATGCACATACTCTGGGTGGGTCGAAGCCTTCCCGACCAGGACGGAGCAAAGCCAGGAAGTAGCTAAAGTCCTCTTGTGGGAGATCGTGCCCCGGTTCAGCCTACCATTAACAATCCATAGTGACAATGGACCTGCATTCGTGGCAGACATTGTACAGGTCTTGACCAAATCTCTCAACATCACCTGGAGACTCCACACCGCTTACCGGCCCCAAAGTTCAGGGAAAGTAGAGCGAATGAATCGCACCCTCAAGGGAACCTTAGCAAAGTTTTGTCAGGAGACTAACCTCCCATGGCTGGATCTGCTACCCCAGCTCTCCTGCGTGCTCGCTGCACGCCCAGGACATCAGGTTTCTCCCCATCCGAATTAATATATGGACGGCCTCCCCCGTGCTTGGGAAGCCTTCCAAGAAACTTGAATCAGGTTGGAGATAAAGGGATACAGGAGCAGCTTCAGGCCCTGGGGGCCACCCTAAATAAATTATAAAAGTACACCATTGAAAGGGCCCCAATCTCCTTAGGGTCTCAGGTACACTCCTTCCAGAATGGGACTCAGTTTGGGTCAAAGACTGGAAGGAAGACCCCCTCAAACCGCAGTGGACAGGGCCCCACACTGTTGTTCTAACCACCCCTACTGCCCTCAAGGTCTCAGGTGTCACCCCGTGGGTCCACCACTCCAGAGTGAAGAGCTCATCATTCGGACAAGGAGCCACACCAGTGGAGAATCCAGCCAGACCTCACGAACCCACTCCGGCTTCACCTTCGATGAGACCCCACCGACTGATGGACACCTGCTCACCGTGGTCCCTGGCTCTCATCAGTGTGATTTCCCTCATCTCGGGAGTCAGACTCTACACTGTTGCCCCTCCTGACTGGATTTTCCCCAGAGGCTTACTATTCTCATTGCTTATTGGGTGACCCTAGGGTGTATTACTGCACTTACTCGTCCACGGGTTTCATCTGCTGACGGGTTAGCCACGATGGTCCCCTCTACCTAAGGTCATAGATCCCACTTTTACTGGCCCTCTGCTCTCTACTCCTGAGCGCATTTCACCATGGTTTTCCTGGCCCCAGTCAGTCCTGGTCTTCTGCTGCCTGGTGTGCTGTTCCTCCGCACTGCCTCCAGCTTGCCCGGCCAGGCAAGGGGGGCAAACTCTCGTATCACTGTTACTGACAAATGGACTTTCCAGTTTATCCCCCTCAATCCCGCACCAGCGCCCTCCCAACTTCTTCCACCTGGGATGCACACACACCAAAGGTTGACCTCCATTCTGATGGATGCCAGCTTCCTGACACCTCCTGGGAACCTCACAGACGGTGTTCCTACCATGGCCCTCACTCTGATTACTGGCTGGTAGATATCTATAGATATCTACATCTGGGGGGGCCCTAAGCCTCAACAGCCAAACACCTGCCCTCAGTTCTGCTCACAAGCCTGGGGATGTGAGTCATGGGTGGCATCTTGGCCGGGAATGGAACGATGGTCCACCAGGTGGCGCCTCAAACAGCGCAGTGACAGCCGGATTTCCTTGTCACGCAAGGCCACCCCATCCTCTTGCTCTAACGATCACTGTATACCGCTCCCCCTCTCAGTCCTAGAACCCAGTGCCACGTCATGGGCTACAGGAATCATTCTCCTGTTGGGCCAGTATCACTCTATGGGAACCGACCCCATGGCCAAATTTATGATGAAGTCCGTGTTCACTCCAAGCCTTACAGTCAATCCCCAGAGTCAGACAGAAAATAACTCGCCCTGGCGCATCCCTGGGTCCCCCATCCACAGGCAGCAAGCATCTATAGCGCAACTGTTAGGTATGATTAACGCCTCCCACCAAGCGCTTAACCACTTGAATCCACCCCTAGCGTCTGACTGCTGGATCTGTATGAAGCCCGGTCCCAACCAATACCTAGGTGTCATCCTCAACCAATCCACTGTGTCACCTCCCACCTCGGCACCGGGGACCTCAGATTATCCCTTTCTGGCTCCGGTACCACTGTATGGCAACTCTTCCTCTCCCATCACGGGCCACAGTTGGATCCGTGTGCCTAACAACACTTTTCTGGCTTGTGATCAAAGTGTATACATCTGCACCACCCCGCGCGATCAATCACGCACGCTTGTCAGCCTCTTACCCGATCTCTCAGTCCTCGCCAGGAGTGATGCCCCACTCACATGGGGCCCTCCTAGCTGCCCTCAACACTCCCCCGCGGCCGTCCGTCTTATCGTGAGCCAGCTGGTGGCACCAGGTGTTGCCCTCGGCGCCACCAGCGTCGGGATGCCTCAGGTTCAGTACCAGGCAGATTTTTCTGCCCTCACTCAGTCGGCCCTGGCCCTGCAGCGCCAACTCGATTCACTGGCCTCAGTGGTCCTCCAAAAGAGGCGAGGGCTCAACTTGCTCACGGCCACACAAGGGGGGCTCTGCCTCTTCTTACAGGAGGAATGTTGTTTCTATGTTGAGTCAGGGGTGTCCAAGAAACTATGACCCAATTACAGGAACGAGTACATCGCCAGTGGGAAACACTCCAGCAGACAACTTGGTGGGATACCCTCTCACAATAGTTCCCTTGGTTCGCCCCCCTTGTCAGCCCCCTCCTAATGCTCCTCCTCATAGTAGCATTTGGTCCTTGTATTCTTAATGCCCTTACTAGGTTTATGACTACTTAAATTGCTAAAATCAGACTCCAGTTACTCCTTACTATCGCCCCTTAGAAGATGATGATGCCCTCTAAACTAGGTGTTTAAAGGGGCATCAAAGAGGGGAATGAGGGCGTCTGGGCTCAGTCGTTAAGCATCTGCCTTTGGCGCAGGTCGTGATCGCAGGGTCCCGGGATCGAGTCCCACATCAGGCTCCCTGCTCAGCTGGAAGCCTGCTTCTCCCTCTCCCACTCCCCCTGCTTGTGTTCCCTCTCTCTCTGTGTCTCTGT
Source organism: Callorhinus ursinus (assembly GCF_003265705.2). Lineage (NCBI taxonomy): Eukaryota > Metazoa > Chordata > Mammalia > Carnivora > Otariidae > Callorhinus > Callorhinus ursinus. The sequence continues at coordinate 1,713,548 of NW_027397142.1, read as the reverse complement.
CAAATAAATAAAAAAAAATCTTTTAAAAAAAAGGGGTGTAATGATAAGGGAAATCTGTGTCCTAAGAGGGCCCACCGAGCCAACAAGGGAGTCCCAGCCCCTGTCCCAGGATTCTTCCGGGTTCCTCTCCCTGCCCCACTTTGTGCACGTGCCGAGAGTGCCCAGTATGCGGAAGTAGAAGTGTATAAACTGCCCCCTTTGTTTGTGCTTGGGGCTCAGACCTTTGGAGATCACTCTCCTCTGAGAGCGTTCAATAAACCTCCTATCCTCCAAGATCTCCGAGTGCCGCTTGGTTCTTCCATTGGGCGATCCAATCCAGGTTCCATAACAACACAACCCTGCACAACTCTTAGAATCTGACCTTCCTGTGGGCTCGACCCAGGGTCTTATCTTGTCACCTGTATACTCTCCCTCGGTGACAGTCACATCGATGATCCTCAAAAATCTAACTCAGATGTTCCTGAACCTCTAGCCTATGTATTCAACTCAGCGTCACTGGAAGCTGGAACTCATCTTCTGACTCCTCAGTGGGCTCCCCTTCTCCTGCATTTCCTGTCCTGGTAAATGACATCCCCATCCTCCCAGATGTGCAAGTAAGAAACCCAAACCTCTTCCCCGCCTCATCAAAACACCATCAGACACTCCAGAGCCTCTCTCTCATCTCTCCACCCACCCATCTTCCTCCATATCTCCTGCCACTTCCCCAGTCTGGGCACCCACCTGCCTGGCCTGCAGCCTTCCTGGCCCCAATCATTTCTTCTGGTGTAGCACTTCTAAAACTTAAATCAGATTGTGTCACCTCCCTGCACAAAACCCTCAATACCCTTAGGATAAAAATGAACTCCATGCAAGGTCCCTCCAGGCGGACAGGCCACACCAGCTCTGAACCCCGTTTAGTACACGGCAGCTCACATCGCCCCCGCTGTGGGCCCCATGCACATCCCAGGCTCCATCCTCCCGTGTCCGGTCCAGAGATGCTGAATGCCTTCCAGACCTACACATGTTCTGCTGGCCTTCAGCCCTGATCCTGCAAACAGGTTTCTTCCACCAACCAGCATATCCTTCCCCTCCTGTTGCTGCATTCCCTGCTCAGACACAGCCTTCAGGACACAGAGTGGGTCTGAGCAGTCCCTCGTGGCGGCCATTAGCCACAGACGGCCATTTATGTTTAAAGTCAACAAAACTCTAGGTGCTGTTCCTCCGTTGCACTACTCACATCCCAAGAGCGCCGCAGCTGCACACGGCTAGTGGCAACGCTATTACACCACACACAGACCAAGTCCACCATCACAGGGAAGTGCATAAGGACACGGGTCAGACACTGCTCACCAGGAGCGCTCCCTCACACCCCCGTCGGAGTGAGCGCCCTCACAGCTCACTGCCCATTTGTGTCCTCAGGGCCCACGGTGAGGCTTCTGCAGGTGCTCGTGCACATCTACTCGGCATTGTCAGCACAGTGGACGTGTCACTGATGCCTTCACCATTCGGGTTACAGTGAGCTTCTGAGAGTCCTCGGCTTGGCAAGTCAACGTCCCGTGGTGGGACCCCCGTGATGGGCATCCCTGCTTCTCCCCAGTGACACGAGCACCTTGCAGTTCCAGACACGTCAGCAGGACGCACCATAGAGAGTTACCGGGAATACAAGTGTAAAATGAGGGCTGAGCCAGGAGAGTTCTGGAACCTTCTCTGCCCACTACCCTGGGGTTTGTTTCCCTCTTATCTGTTCACGTGTCAGACTCAAATCAGGATTTCATCTGAATAAAAGGCCTATTTAGAAAAGGGTTGGAAAAAAACAGTAATAACATGTATTTTTCTCTCTTAAATATTAAAGATATTTGAACTAACTCAATATTAAGAATAAAAATAATAAATATAATTCATTTACTTTGCAACATGCTTCTCTGATTTAAAAGGCATTACCGGGCGCCTGGGTGGCTCAGTTGGTTAAGCGACTGCCTTCGGCTCAGGTCATGATCCTGGAGTCCCGAGATTGAGTCCCGCATCGGGCTCCCTGCTCAGCAGGGGAGTCTGCTTCTCCCTCGGACCCTCCCCCCCTCATGCTCTCTATCTCTCCCTCATTCTCTCTCTCAAATAAATAAAAATCTAACAAATAATAATAATAAATAAATAAATAAAGGCATTACCATAATTAAAATATATATACCCAACTCAAGCCATTTGTCACAGAAAAATCATTCCTTGAACTATATCGAGATGTGTTCACATCTGCTTGACAAACATAATGAATAAGACTTTTTAACAACTCCCAACCCACTATGTGCTAAAGCACATTTTTTTAATTTTTTATTGTTATGTTAATCACCATATATTACATCATTAGTTTTTGATGTAGTGTTCCATGATTCATTGTTTGTGCATAACACCCAGTGCTCCACGCAGAATGTGGCTAAAGCACATTTAACAGTATTTTATCGCTGGCCCTGCCCTCCGTCCTAGATTTGTTTCCAACTACCTTCAGTACCACCTTAGGATCCACCCGAAACAGATTTCTGAAACACCTGCCCCGTTCTCCCACTGCCACCTATGAAGTTCTGTCTCCCCGCTCACCCCCCGCCAGGCCAAGCCTTCAGACTCTGCTCAACTGCCACCTTCTGCAGCCTTTTGGGATCCCCTCCAATTAAATGCAATCTGCCCCTTCTCTCAAGTACCATAATTTGCATGACTCACTTTAATGACATTTAGCTTGTAGTGGTTCCATTAAAATTATTTCAGTATTATTTGTAGCTTTTTTATAAGTTCTTGAAGACAAGAACCACCTCTCATAGACACATCCTCTAATTTAGCAACAATAGGGTCTTGCATTTAGTGGGGCACTCATGCATGTGACAAATGGAATTCAGAAGTAGAAGACATCCAGTTGCACTACAAAGCAACTCAAACTTGGCTTTGCCCTCAAGTAAAGATTAAAGTTACTAAACACTGACCAATCCGAGAGTGAACTAGTTGCTAACAGTGGTATTCAATTTAGTTGCACATTAGAATCACCTGGGAAGCTTTTAAAATCCAGATGTCCAGGCCCAGCCTGGTTATATCAGAATCTCCGGGGTGGGACCCGAGCATGTGTATATTTTTGCACTCTAGGGGTGTTGGCCATAAGCAGCCAGGGCTGAAAATTTCTTGTTTCCAGAAGCACCTGCTCCTTGTAAGGACTTGGCCTTTGGGGAAATCACAGGCCTAACCAAGACTGGACCCTCACCTGGGTCCCCCCATCCAGTCCCCACCTCCATAATGCAGCAGCTGAACAGAGAAGGAGGCATGTAAATACATATCCTTCTAATCTACAAGTCAGAATGAAATAAAAATTAGATCGGGACTACTTTCATCTAAAAAATTATGGGGTGCCCGGCTGGCTCAGTCGAGCATGCAACTCTTGATCTCGGGGTTTTGGTTTAAGCCCCACATTGGGTGTAGAGATTACTTAAGAATAAAAATCTTTTTTACCATAGCACACACCCTCCCCAATGTCCATCACCCAGCCACCCCGTCCCTCCCACCCCCCACCACTCCAGCAACCCTCAGTTTGTTTCCTGAGATTAAGAATTCCTCAGCGCTGTGAACTGTGTAAGACTAATGAATCACAGACCTGTACCTCTGAAACAAATAATACATTGTATGCTAAAAAAAAAAAAAAAAAAAAAGATAGCAGGAAGGGAAAAATGAAGGGGGGGGAATCGGAGGGGAGATGAACCATGAGAGACGATGGACTCTGAGAAAGAAACTGCGGGTTCTAGAGGGGAGGGGGTGGGGGGATGGGTTAGCCTGGTGATGGGTATTAAGGAGGGCACGTTCTGCGTGGAGCACTGGGTGTTATGGGCAAACAATGAATCATGGAACACTACATCCAAAACTAATGATGTAATGTATGGTGATTAACTTAAAATTAAATTAAAAAAATATTTTTTAAAGATAAATAAATAAACATAAAAATGAAAAGCTGTTTGGCTTTTATAAAGATTCTAAGTTTTCAAAGCCACCTCTTATTCTCATCTGGCCACCATTTCTGCTTTCTTGTCTACAGGCCTGAGTAAGGTGTTAACTCAAGGGCCAGGAGTGCCTCAGGTGTTTTCAACAGAGCCCGAAACAAGCCTCCTCCCAAGAAACCACCAGCGGGGGGGCGCCTGGGTGGCTCAGTCGGTTAAGCATCTGCTTTCGGCTCAGCTCATGATCTCAGGGTCCTGGGATCGAGCCCCATGTTGGGCTCCCCGCTCAGTCGGGTGTCTGCTTCTCCCTCTCCCTCTCCCTCTGCCCCGGCTCCGGGTCCTCACTCTCTCTCGAATAAATAAATAAAATATTTAAAAAGAAAAGAAAAGAAACCACCAGCAGTTACCGGAGCAGCGGGTCTGGTAAACCTCCTAAGTCCTGGCCAGCTGGGCCAGCGGCACCACTGGGAGCAAGCCGGCCACAGGAGGACAACTACGCCTGAAGCCAAGGGCAGACCCTCAGGGCAGCGAGGAGCTGGCTCGGCGCCCCTTCCTGCTGGGTCTCTAGGGTCTCACTGCTGCCAAGTCGGCCCCCACAGCAGCCCAAGTGAGGCTGCAGGGACTGGAGGGGTGGTGCACAGTGGCTCCGGGGTCAGGAACCCAGCACCTAGAGCTTGGAGGGGTGGCCTACCTACGCGGCTTGTGCGCCGCCTGGAACATCATCACCTCTTTGGGCACCTCTGTGGCGCTGACAGGCCGCCCCAGCTCTCCTCCATGGCCATCCCTGTCACGTGGCGAGCCGGGCCGCCGGGCCCTGGGACCAAAAGAACAGAGTGAATCTGAACCATGAAGCCCCAGGAGAGCCGTTGTGACCTTACACAGTGGCGTCTTTCCTAAAAGCAGCCCAGGACCACGGGCCAACGAACAGAGGCCACACCTGACATACACAGCCTGGTGAGGCCTGGTCTGGACAGTGTTAGGGTTGGGCTTTCAAAAGTAATTATCTCGACCACAGGCTGATGTTTTCAGAGGCTCCTCCTGCTGTCCATGCGTCGTCCACGGCAGCTTTGGCAGAACTGAGTAAATGCAACACAGAACCAATGGCCTGAAAAGCCAAAAATGTTTACCGTCTGGTCCTTTGCAGAAGAATCACCCTGAGGAGCAAGCCCTGCAACAGTCCCTTGCTGGCAGGTGTCTGAAGGGCCTCTCCATTAAACCTCGATGTCCCCATGAAGCCCGTGTTTTGGAAACAAGTCCCTTTCGTGGTGGCCATAGAGGACACAGCGGTGCCCAGCGGACCTTCCACCGCCCTCCCCACCTCCCGCGGCCCAGAGTCACAGCTGGCCACATGACAGGGATGCCCATGGAGGAGAGCTGGGGTGGCCTGCCAGCACTGCAGGGTGACCAATGAGGTGATGTTCCAGGCAGTGCCACCCCACACCGATGTGTCCCTTGAGCAAGCAAGGAAACCTTCGCTGCTGAGCACAGAGATCTCGGGGTTAAGTCTTCCCGTAACACATTCTAGTCCCCTCCGGTATCTCACAAAGGGGGCAAAGGGGTGCAGTCCCCTCTGTGTCCCTCTTTCCCCACAGGGCACAGAGCCTGGCCATATGACAAAGGCTGCGATAACCCTGCAGAGGCCGCCACAGAAGAACTCGTGTGGCTGAAGGCGCACAAGACTGACTCAGCACAAATAACCGCGGCCAGGCTCACAGCCTCCCCACCACAGAGGAGAGACGACAGTCCTAAGGGTGAAATGTCAGGGACAGGCTTCCCCTCTGTGGAGGATCATCCTCCTTCCACATTTGATGTAATTTTCAGTGTCACGTGCTGAAAGATGTGGGACACGGCCTGGACTCAGAATCCAGCCGCACTGCTTAGCAGCCATGTGGCCTCCCCTGCACTCAACTCCTCTCCAAGCTCAACCTTCTGATCTGTAAACAAGACCATCGTCCTCCACAGATGTGTGCGAGGATTTAAAGACCAAGTCCCTGCCCATGACCAGCCTCGGCAGACACAGCAGGGCCGCCTGAGCCAGCGGCCACCTCATGGGAAGAGAAACTGCAGTTACCTCACAACACGGCTGTGAGGAACACGCTTCATCCAGTTCTAGACACGGATCAACACTCAGTAAATAAGCTGTTGCTATTTATTAAATGATCTTTGAAAGTCTGTGAATAACATGATTTTTTCAAGAGAAATCTGTTCAGAGGCGGAGATACTCAGGTTGTTTCTGAACAAGGTCAGGGACATCTGGATAGCAATTCACCACAAAAAGGGAATCTGAAATTTCCTATCGTTCAAAAAATTACATTTAGAAGCTCAATCACTTTCTCCAACTTCCTGAGCACAGGACTGATAGAAATCTGAGACTTTAAAATATGCTGGGATGAGGCGCCTGGGTGGCTCAGTTGGATAAACATCTGACTCTTGGTTTCAGCTCAGGCCATGATCTCAGAGTCATGGGATCGAGCCCCGAGTTGGGCTCCACCCTCAGCAGAGTCAGCTTTGGATTCTTTGTCTCCCGCTGCCCCCCCCCCCCCCCCCCCCCCCCCCCCCCCAAACAAATAAATAAATAAATAAATAAATAAAATCTTAAAAAAAATACATTGGGAAATGCAAGTAATCAGGCTAATGTCCTTGCATCAGTCCCACTGCCGGTCCCGACCCTCCCCCGCCACAGGGCACCCCAGCCTCCGTATCCATCGCCCAACCGTCTACACCAGCTCTGCGTTCACCTCCCCCAGCCCGTGGCCCAGGGAGTGGCATGCACAGCCACCAGCGCCAAGGGAAGGTCTCCCCATGCGTCTCATCCGCCCTCAGCCCACACCCACCAGGAGGGTGACTCCGAGGCAAAGTGACGAGCTGGTTTCTCCTCACTCTCACTCCGTGAGTGTCACCGGGTCTGACCAGCCTGGGGCTGCCGGTGACACAGCCCAACCTTTCTGTCAGGTGAGGACGGGGAGACCAACTGTAAGCAGGGACTGTGCACGTATAGCTTCTGTGGCCGCTGCGGGGGAGTCACCTGCGAGTGTCTACAAAGTGGATGGAATTGGAGGCTAGGTCCCCCAAGTGGTGAGGAGGCAAAGTACCCGATCTGAGCAGCCTCTGCAGAAGACTTTCTCATTCCCAGCCCCCAAATCTCATTTTCCCTCCTCCACTTTGTAAGTCATATCCTCTCCCACTTGTAACCCTTCTTCTCTCTGATGACTCTGTTATGAGCACACTGCTGTTAGCAACTTAAAGACCCTGCACCTGGAAATGGCATCCCAGTGCAATTACTGGTCGGACAGGAAGGAGCAGGTACCCCACAAGGGAAGGCACAGGAGGCCGACTCCTTCAGGGACCCGGGGCAGAACACGGTAAAAGGAAAGACGGTCCCCTCTTTTCTAAGCAGCAGAGACTGTCCTCCCCGCCCAACCTCACCAGTTCCAGTCACTGGGGTTAAGGAACCTGTCCTGTGACAAGAGACGTTAAGCGGCAGCAAAGAAAGCCTGAGAGCAATCTGCTCCACTTGGCCCAGGCACCTCTAGCTTTGCCTCCTTCACCCACCTCTGGGTCAGTCCACACAATCTCCAAGGCCATCTCTTCCTTCGAGAATCCTAGAAATCACTGAATGTGAACTACAGTGTCACGAGAAAGACCTCACTCCACCATGAGCAATCCGTAGCCACTGCTGGGAGCTGTGCACACTTGCCCCTCACCTTTGGGGATGAGGGGACACAGCTGGCCTCTAGTGAGAGTTAAGAAGGGGGAGCAGGGCACGTGCTACTCTAACAGTAAAAACGTGAAGCCTCAATCCCCCGGTCTGTCCTCAGTTTCCCTTTCTTGCACATTTTACTTGAGGAGAAAGATGTTAAGAATATGCAACAAATAAAAATAGAGTTATAATTTTTTTTACCCATAAAAAGTCACCTACATGGTGAATTTTTTCTAGTAATAAAAATATCATTTGTTAACCATGAAATTTCCAATAATTTTGAAACACTAGTAGAAAGTAAAAGCTATCCATTCCTCACCCCCAAAGACACGGCACAATCATTCAACTCCTTTTCTCATATACACATGCAAACTCTATTTTTACATAAAAGAACATAATACTATGTGTAAATCATTTAACTTGCTTTCTCACTTAACAATACACACTGTAGACATCTTTTAATTTGAACTTATACGATTTACCTCACTCTCCTTAAAAACTGTGTAGTATTCCACTGCACAGATGAAACAAGACTTAACAGCCTTCCTCCCTGAGCCTGATTCTCTCTCCTGTCACACGCCGCCACCCGAGTCCGGGTGAGGTAGGCCGGAGCTGTGAGGCCCACGGCTGACAGCCTGACGCGCTCTGGCAGAAGCCAGTTTACGATGAAGGCCAACAGACCTCCACCCTCTGCTCTCAACACGTGGCTGTCAGCAATTTTTCCTTTTATCCTACAATGACATGGACTAGATTTTTCTCATTTCAAGGTCCAAAATTCCTCGCAATCAAAGAATTTTGGAGAAAATATTACGTGGCCATTTTCTCTTTGACTGTTTCATCTCAGGCTCTAACTTCTGGCAACACCACATTTGGCACCAAACCTAAATATGCATGAAACAAGACCAGTGGATTTCATGGAAAGCATGAGGGGAAGCATCACTTCTTTCAACCAATATACATGGTTAAGGTTGTCCAATTTAAAATATAGCTTGCCAGATGAGAATAGAAAATCCTAGAATATTTAAATTAAGTATCTCTAGTTAACTGAGTCATATTTCTGAATCTTTAAGTCATCCTCAGTCTCAGAAAAATATTTTACCATCACACTGGCCTTTAGCAAAGCCTACTGAGTAAGAGTGAGATAGGAATGTCTGCATATTCTTTAATGCTGAAATGAAATCAAAGCACCTTACCCAAGCAGCTTATACCTTATACAGCGGGCGGCGCACATCGATGGGGCAGTTCTGTATTACTTCATCAACGACATCTGAGATGGATTCCATAAAATCTGGGTTGGCAAACTGAATTTTATATAAATATAAAAGAAACATTATACATTTCTCTCAATACGACAAAACTCTTTTTAAAAAGTAACTTTAACAAATACAGGATTTATCATTACCTTTCAAAACTTTAATTGGAATGTATAATATGTCAAATGAATCCCATGTGACTGTGTGTAGTGATGAAGACATATGTCCCCTCAAGAGAGGAGATGGCTGGGTTTAGTGAAGGAAAACTAGCAAACTGAACAAAGAGACCAGCCCTGCGTTAGGAATACACGGTGTATCATGCTGATAAGAGACTATAAAAGCACATTCATGATACATAATGAGAAACACCATGAGTACATGAGCATAACACTTATGAATATTCGTATCATGAAAGTAATTAGCCAAGATATTACCAAAAAAAAAAAAAAAAAAAAAACCACGGTCCATGAAAGAAAAGATCACTGTAGCGGGCTAGAAGATGGGCGGAGGGGTACCCTATCTGATGACGGTGGCTCTATTTTTTTTAAGCAGGCTCCACGCCTGGCTCACGACCCTGAGCTCAGAACTCAGGACACTGAGGTCAACACCTAAACTGAGATCAAGAGTCAGACGCTTCACCGACTGAACCACCCAGGTGCCCCCGACCCGATGATGGGGGCTTTAAGATGACATAACCAGCATGGTGATGACCAAGCTGCGGAGTGAACAATCTTACACTTCATTCTCTAAGTTAAATACGCTAAAGTATAAATCAATTGCATTTTAAGCAGATTTTAAAAATCAAGAAAAGCTTTAATGTACATTAGTCTCAAGGAAAGAAGGTAACACCCAGTTGCTCTCTAGCTATTCACCAGACACTGTCCCTCTCATGTCTGTTTTAAGTCATTATCACCAAAGGCATGCGTGAACAAGCATGACGCTATTAGATTACAGTAACTCAGACATCCGTGCCACTTCCTATACATACAAAACAGTCATATATGCACCTAAAAATAGGCAGCAATTTGTAACCTAGTGAATATAAACTGAATTAGGCAGGAAAATTACCAAAATACAAATGAAATGCCTTTTATTTAAACCTTAAAATGTTGCCTCATACTTAATGCTCCTGCAAAAGTAATAATTCTTCGTGACTAATAGTTAAAATGGTGACATCATAATTCTCGCACTACGTAACTAATGTAAAGGCTCGTCCTCCTCCGACAGAAACTATCACCAAGTGTCCTGGGTGAGAACCTGGGACTAGGAAGGACGGTCATGAAGAGGGAAAGAGCCCACATTACCCCACTGTCAGAAACAGGCAGCTTTCACCTGGTCCCTGAGACTGACTAGTTTTCGTATCAGGGTGAGATTGATTTTAATTCCATTACCTTCTACCGCTCTTCCCAACCACCCACGGTATGATCAGTCATGAACTATCTAACAATCGGGTCTGTGCAGAGGCAAACTGAAACCGCCGCCCAGACACGCGGCAGACGGCCCGGGGCACGCCAGCCTTGCTCACACTGCTCTCCACGCACACAAGGTGGCAGCAGTACCCCACGGACGCCTGACTTGCACACTCAAAGGCAAACCTGATCTCACCTCTGGGTGAAAGAAAATTTCAGGTCCCAGGAATCTTTCATAGCCAACATCTATGATGAACTTCTTCTGGTTGATCGCATTGATACCCGTGTACTGCTTGATCCATTTCCGGGGATCCACGTCATATTTGGCAAATTCCTTGACTATGTCAGGGCAAATGTAGCAGTACTTCTCCTGCAAACACGAACACAAAGAGAGAGATGTCCACAGGCATTAACGAGGCAGAGTCTCCTCCCGCTAACAAATACCCAGTGACTCCATGCGGTAAACACAGCACGACTGCTGTGTGGCCGTGCCGTCGGGCCTCCCACTCTGCCCTCCTTCACAGCCGACAGGGCCGTGCTTCGATTCTGGACACGTAAGCTGGCTTTCTCAGTAGCTCAGCTATAAATCTCAGCCTTACTTTAGCACATTTTGTTGCCATATGATCTGAAACAATGTCTAAATGTGTCTACTAAGTGTCCTATCTCGGGGCGCCTGGGGGGCTCATCTGGTTGAGCTCTACCTTCAGGTAGACCTTGAGTCTACCTTCAGCTCAGGTCATGGTCCCGTCAGGCTCCCTGCTCAGCGGGGAGTCTGCTTCTCCCTCTCCCTTTGTGATCTCTCTCGCTCTCTCTCTCTCTCAAATAAAGGAAAATCTTTAAGTGTCCTGTCTCATCTTTCCTTTACTCCTCTGAGGTCCCCCTCTGGACCAGCAGACGTGCGCTGAGTGCAGTAGACTAATCCTCACGCCTACCATGACCAATAATTCGGTTGTGAGCCCGCTGTGCAGTCTGACATGGCACGGTCACGGGCTCTGTGACAAGCATTTACTGAGGGCCTGCGCACACGGGAGGTACAAAGGAACAAAACACACACAGACCCCTGCTGCTGGAACACACGCTCTGGCTGAGAGCTGGACAGTAAATGACGGCCGTGGTGAATAAGTAAATGACACAGTATGTTATAAGGTGGTGGATGCCCCCGAGAATACAGAACAGGCAGATGTAGACGGGAGGACTGGGGGTCCTATAAGCTACTGCTGCATGAGAACCCGCTGATGCTCCGCACCCCGGCACCGGCAGCCAACCTGAGATGCGCCCAGCGTTCCCTCAGCATCTGGTAACGAGTGACTGGGAATCTTTGTCCCCAGAGCTGACCTCAGCAAACCAGCAGGTGGCACGGGGGTACCAGCTTCTGAAAGTAAGAGTTCTGTGGGCAAGAACCAAGCGGGTTCTGTTCACCAGCAGCACTGCGTCGGGCGCACAGCTCGTGCTCATTACACATTTTGGGAGGACCTCTGCAGGTGTTTTCCTGATACTAAGTGCAAAGTTTTTTAGAATTCCTGAAATGTATTCTAATACCATCCTTAATATACTCTTGCACAATTCTAAGACTTGACAAGCCAGGGTTGTTACCATCCCTGTGTTCCCTGATGCTAGAGAGAGGTAATACAACTTTAAAGCTACCAGCCTGGAGACAAAGATGTTAGGCTGTCAGAGGCCTGGTCCGTTTCCTGCAGCATCTCAACTGGCTTCACAGATCCATAAAGAGCCTCAATCGAGTTGGCTGGAGGGTGGCAGTGTGAGTCTTAAATTCTGGAACCTGCTGCAAGGATGCTGTGTGCCTACTCACGACCATGGGGGATGGCCACGGGAGTAACATGACACTGGGGTACCTCCCAACCACTCTTGCCAGAATCTTTTCTTTTACAGAAAGCAGAGAGGAGACAATGAACAGCAGGCTAAGCCACACAACAGGGCCAGCACAGCTCAACCAGAGGGCACAGGAGGACTCCCAGCCTTCACCGCCGAGCAAGACATGGTCACAACCTGAATGGCAAGCTCCAATTTCAGGGCCACAATTGGACCCCGGACAGCCTGTGAGCAGAGTACACACTGCCACAAGGACCAGGACAGCACAAGTCATCATACTCAGAAATCTTTACTAAAAATGGAAATTTCACACTCACCAGGTGGACCCCTGAGTGTCAGGACAAGAAGTTCAATCCTGATTCACATTAGTGACAGATTTGGGGTGACAAGGGAACATGGATCCAATATCCAAATTTCTTTCGTTAACGAAAGGCAAGGAAAAAGGGAAAATCTTGGGAAATATTTTAGTCTAAAAAGAAAGTCTTATAATACTGCTGTAAACTCTGCCCCCAGGTTTGCCCAGGGCAAACTGTTCTAGCCCTGGGGGTACCCAACCCCTGACACTCCAGTCCCAGGGACGCTGGGGCAGCTAGCCATCCTACCAGCAGGAGCCCTGGCCTATACCAGCGCACCCTGTCTGAAAAATACCAGTTTTTACCAAGAGTGGCATGCAAAACATGGGGTCCTCACTGACGACTTTTCTTCGACCAGCCTGCTCCTGGGTGCTTAGATGGGAGGTGGGGGTTTAGGCTCGCCTCCCCTTAACAAGCATGTGTTCAATGAAACAGGAGATGCTCATGGTCACAAGTCACACTTCAAAATTACATTCCTCTCCAAAAACAAACAAAACCCTTCCCTCTTCATCCACGATAGTTATCCTTGTATTACTAAAAGTCCCTTGCATTTTGGTTAAAAAAATTTGTCTTGATTTTGAAACCTAAAAAGAGAAGTTCCTTCAGAAAGGGTTTGTCAGCTGCCACATACAGAGTAATACAAAGACTAAGCTGATGGATCAGGTCACGTGGACACTTTAAATAAGGACCAGTGAGGCATTTTTCTTCTAATCTTACTGATTTAAATTGCAAAACGTCCTGTGACTTCTCCAGCGGTGGTACCAGAGCCTAGAAAATGCAGATGGATTTTGTTTAATGACCTGAGATTCTAGAATGGCACTATTCTCAACTGTCATTCTCAGGACACAGAACCTCACCCAAGTACCAGCCATCAGTCTAAGTACTGGCTGACTCGGCTGAAGTCCCAACACCGCTGTTGCTGGGGTTTGCTCCTTATTCCAGACATGAAGCACGGAGGGCGATATGGAAGGCACATTCCGTTAATTGGAGGTTCCATCTAATTAGGTTCCAATTAAATGATGCTGTACTACATGCACCTGTGCTCAATACCAGTTATCAAGCTGTTCGCATTTACAGCCAGAACCGCCACAGCATTCACACGCTCAGAGGAAAAGGCTAAGCTCCGAGGCTTTCAGCCCCTTGACTCAAGTGGCAAACAGAATAAGACCCACATTTTCGGGAGGGGAGAGGAAGAAGGGTAGGAGCAGGGGTGATGGCAGAAGGGGAAGTGTCCAAACACCATCTCTCTCTCACCCCCAAACCGGCCCATTTCCCATCTGTTTTTACCTTAATGGCTTTTGCGGTCTCCAGTGATTGCTCAGGAGGGATTCCCACCTCCCTCTCCCTTAGCAGCTGCTGAATGAAATACGTAATATCTCTACCTGCAATCGGGATGTGTTTGATGCAGCTTCCAATGACATAACCTTCTGCCTAGGGAAGAAGAGGAGGCAGAACGACGGGAATGAGTAACTCCAGCGGGCAGAGCTCCCCAGACACTCTGCTTCCTACCCCCTCGTAGCACAGCATTTACTGAATCCCCACGCTGGGCAAAGCTCAGGACTGGAGGTCTTTTAAAATGACTGCATGCACAATTCCCTTAATGTAACCTGAGACTCTCTGGAAGCAACCAAAATGATTACATCAGAAAAGTGAAGAGAAAAACCAGTGCATTTCCAAAAAGTCATGCCGTCTGTCAGAACAGCAAACTGTTTTATGTTCCTTTAACAAGGAAAAAACTTTACCTATAAACTGTTAAACCAACTATAAACCTACTTATATTTAAGAGTCAACAATCTGGTTAAGTACACAGGGCTTAGACTCAGACAACCTGGGTTCAAATCCTGGTTCCACGACTGTCCGCTGAGTGACCACGGACAAGCCTGTCAACGCGTTTCAGCCCCAAAACCTTCATCCACACCATGGGGCAAACAATGCCCCACATGTGGTTTACAACAGAGACTTAATGAAACAGTAAGTCAAGCACATAGCACTGTTTGGGGGATGTACTCGGTACTTGATAAATGGTCCCATTTATTGTACCAAGAGCTGCACTTGTTAGGAATAATTCTGATAAGTTACCCTAAACCCTGTGCAGTTTGAGACCAGTGCTGGTCAGGAGTTGGGACCCTCTGGCTGGACTGCGGGACCAGGAGAGTACTGCAACACAGAGTTCGAAGGCCAGCCCCAACCCCTCACCAGCCATTCTGGGGGCACAAGTTGTTCCGGAAGCCAGGGCTTGGGCCCACAGCCCACTCGCTCTCTGGGGGCTGGTGGCCATAATGGACGGCTTCCTACCACAGTTCCATCTGAAAAGAGGAGACACTCCAGGCTCCACATTCCAGCACCACTTCTGTGCCACGTGCCCATGGGAGACAGGGGACGGAAGTGACTGCCAACCTCACCTTATGGGCAGGTCGGAACTAAGGATTACCAGCACCAGACCCAGTCGGCAGTTAAGCTGCAAGGACAGGTGCCCAAATTCCCCTCGTGTGTTTTCTGATGTACCTGAACTCTAGAAGTAAGAAAAGATCTGGCCTCTCCACAGTGTCCACGCTATTTGTGAAATATTTAAGATGGAAATAAAAGATATGTACAAATTATTAAAGTAAGAAAGATTAACTTAAACTCACAAGAATACTAGCTAACACAAACTATTCACAATTATTATATTCTATGCATTACATGTAGCATTTTCTAAAACGAAGTCAACCAGCGTTAAGTAAGTATTGGCTTCATCACAACATTAAAAAACATTAAAAAAAAAAACCCTACATGTCCTACAACAGGAAAATAAATGAGTAAATTATCCCATACCTACATGATAGGCTATATGCAATTATTAAATATTCACAGAATATTTAACCATAAGAAAAAATAGTAGAGATAAGTTAATATGCAAAACATAACTTCAGGATCGTATTATACAATTAGAATACACAACCAGACATAGAATATTCCAATTTTGCTTAAAATGTGCATCCTTGTGCACCTAAGAAAAAGAACTAGGAAGGTTCTCCAAACCAAAGCATAATGCGGTTCTCTGGGCAGATTTATGGGTCATGTTACTTTCTTCTCCACATTTCTCTGTTTTACACAAATTTTGTACAACAAATGTAATTTTTATAATCAGAAAAAAACTGATAAAAAGACACAGATAAAAATTTTTAAAAACACTTCCTCAGTGGACCTGTACACTACATGAAATCTGTTTTCTCTACTTCTCCTCATTTGAGACATGGGTTGGGCCAAGCAGCAGGCCTTCCAGCACCTCCACCCCCGGGGCTCTGTCTGCACTGAGGTTTGAGGGCATGATCTCAGAGAGAAGCCCGATGCTAGAATTTCCCAGTCAGCATTACAGATCGAGGAGCACTAACTCTTCACAATGACCCAGGAGAGGAGTAAGTGCACTGACACAGGCCTGGTGCTCCCAGCCCAGGATCCGCAGGTGGCACCAGCGCCTGCCCTGTCTCTCCCGACCCCTCTCCAGCAGGGGTCCCAGGACGGAGCATGGGACAAATCCGGTGTTCCTTCTTCCTGACTACTGATGTCTCTTGAAGACTGAATGAGGAGTCACTTCTCTAATGTTTTGAAAATTAAAACCAAAAAGTGACACTGCAGAGCATTCTGCGAGTCAAAATGTATAATCTCTCCTTCTTTGTTCTCGAATACATTTAAAAAAAACAAGAAGTAATTCCTCTAAAGCATGTGGTGGTCAAAGCCATACGCATCCTGTCACAGAACAAGTGGTCGTGCCCCACACCAACAATCTGGTCTCCAAGGTGCAGCTCGGCACGTAAGCCAGGAAAATCCCACAGGTGATGCTACAGCGAGGAGCAGGCAGAGGCCACAGAGTCCAAACCACGGCGGACGTCCTGACTGCAGACATCTGCCACTGCAAACTGAGAATCGCCAATGCCATGGTGAAGGGGCATCTGTCCTTTCTCCTACACCTGGGTTTCAAACCTCTCGTTACCTTTTCTAAGTACAGCCATGACTGTTAAAGTGGTATTTTAATTACACAAGGGGTTTTTTCTTTCATTTCTTCCCTTACCTCAAAATTAGGTGAGGCCTACAGAGAGTGAAGCATTGACTATCCTGCTTACCACTGGGATAGCGTGAGTGACCCCATCCCCGCTGTCAATGACGATCCCTGTTAACGTGCGTTCCCCAACTTGCCGAGAGGTCCAGGATGCAGCTAAGGCCAGCACTGCCTGCATAAAGGACGCAAAAACCGTTAGCACACAGGGAAATGTTTCTCAAGTCTTCTGCCTGCTTGTTCTCAGGCTCACTGACAAGCTCTTTCTTAGTTACTCCAAGTACCTCGCAACCTTCCCTACCCTCCATCCTCCCCCTGCCGCTCCAAAGTTCAAATTCCAAATTGCACAACACACAAATTTAATAAACTTAAACTGGATGGATCAAGTTTTCAATAAAGTAAATCAAACGTTTACAAAGGAAAGCCCAGGGAAAAGGAACTTCACTATGGAGTAAGAGGATTTTAATTTCTAAGCCACTAATTCCCAGTGTGGGTCCACAGATGGGCTGCGGTAAGATCACTTGTGGAGTTTTTTAAAAAATAGATTAGTAGGCCTCACACCCAGAAACTCTAATCTGGTAGGACCAAGGCAGTGGTGCTCAGCCAGGGGATCTCTGCAACGTCTCGAACCATTCTGGATTGTCGCGCTTGGAGAAGGGGAGGCTGGTGGTAGTGCTTCTTCTAGTGGGTAGAGGCCAGAAAGCTAAACATCCTGCAACACACAGGTCAGCCCCTACTACGCAGAACTACACATTCCGAAGCACTGAGGTTGGAAAGCCTTGGTCTGAGATGAATTCTGAGAATCTGTTCTCATATAAAAACTTCTCCAGGCAACATTGACACACTGGCTGTGGCTCAGTGTTTTCTAAAGTACTTCCCTACTCCATGGGATGTAAATAACCTGGGGAAGAGGAGACTTCTGATTAAATAAATTCGGAAGTGTTGGAAGGAACAGATTTCTTCAACGCAGGCATTCTCAGGGCCTTTACTCTGCTACTCAACTGTGAATCACCACGTGCAGGCTACAGCACGCAGGATCTCCCAAATTTTTTTCCTATGCAACTCCTCCTCCTTTTCCTTAAAAGGGACTAGTCTGATGCAGAAAATATTTTGGGAAACACCTATCTCATTATTCCCAAAATTTCAGCCAATTCCTTTATATAGGATGGCAGACAAATAACCAGCAAAACCAACAAAAATCCCCACGCTATGAACAAGTAGCTTCAAAGGAAGTTCTGTAAGTTCACGGAAACACAGGAGCCCAAAATCCATAGGGGGCCCTTTAAAAGTATTTTTTTTATTTTTTAACAGACTCTATAGTATCTTTCCTCTATTATGATCAGGAGTGAAAGAAGTCAAAAAAAGAACCACACCTACTTCCCGATCGTGTCACCCAAAGAGAAATACGTTGGATTTTAATGCATGTAAAAATAGCCAGATAAATCCTATATCAACAGCACAAACGTAAAAACTAAACCACGGAACACGTTCCCTACAGTGCTTGAGTTCAAACCTGAGTGGGTTGGGGTGTGAGCTGAGGGAGTGGGAAAGGGAAGAACACAGAACACCATCATCCCACGGAGAGCCTCCGGAATCACCGTTTCTCCCACCGCCGGACAGCTAAGGTCCGTTGGGAATTGTAAAAATAACTTTGTCTTTACCTGAACCGCAATGTAGAGTCCTGGTACATTAAATGATTCAAACATAATTTCTGCAAGATATTCTCTGTTTTCTGGCGTATTCAGTGGAGGCTCTGTCTGTAAGAAAACATTCACTATATTTAGACTTCACCCAAATTTCCTGTAATTACATCAGAGCCATGAAAAAATTAACCCAAAAGCATGTTAATTAGGATGCTGTACCGTTCCCTAATTTTACAGATAGAATACATTTACAGTGATTAATTAAAGAAATCTGGTGTGTGTCTTAAAAGCTTTAAGATGGCAAAGGCCTCTCAAAACATTTCTGCTCTTATTAACCACCCCAAAACAAGAACAAGTTACAGAAAAGGAAATTCTTTCTCCAAGAACATAATATCTAAAATACCCTGAAACTGAAAAGACCTGCAGCAAGCTGCCAAGTGCAGTAAAAACTCAACCAAGACACGTGAAGACAAACACCAAAAGGGAACACCAGTGACTCTGGATCCCAGGCAAAGAACAGAGCTCTCCACAGAAGAGCAAAAGCATGAGTCAGCCCTGGCTTGGAACCGGAATGTCCGTTTGAGCAGAAGAGCTGGAGACGCCTCCCAAGCCCCACCTGCCCTCAGAGCGCATGAGGCAAGGTCAGAGGAAACATCCTCCTTGTCAGCTACAGGGCAGGGAAGTGCAGACGAGAGGCAGCTTCACCCAGACTCCGCCCGGCCCCCAGCCCAGCCTGAGCTCAGCACACAGTCCAGGAAGAACTCCCCCAGAGTTCGGAGGTGAGGAAAGTACACACAGAAACCAGCCAGACACCATATGGAAATACTAAAAGAAAACAAGAGGGGAGAGAGAGAAAACAGGAAAAACAAACAGCAGGCAAAACACGCATGCCCAGGAAGATACAAAAACAAAGCAGATACAAATCAAGACCAAGAACAGCTCGAAAAACTCAAATATCCATTTTAAAATCATCATTATCAAATAGGAGGATTATGGAAAGATAAAAAGAATAAATAAACCTGCTTTTTGTCAATCAGCAGTACGTGGTGAACATTAATATGGACATACATCACATATTTAACGCTGCAAAAAGAAAAAAAAGAATAAATAAAAATTCTCTGGGCCTTTTGGCAAAAAAAAAAAAAAAGTCCACATGACCCTTCATTATAGACTGAACTGTGTCCCCAAAATTCGTATGTTGAAGCCCAACCCCCAAAGTGACTGTATTTGGAGATGGGGCCTCTAGGGAGGTGATCACGGTTGAACGAGGCCGTAAGAGTAGGGCCCTAATTTGCCATCATGAATGCCTTCATGAGAAAAGGAAGAGACACCCGAGAGCTCTCTCCGTCCCTACATGTCAACACAGACAAAAGGCCACGTGAGCACACGGTGAAAAGGTGGCCACCTGCCAGCCAGGAAGAGAGCCCTCACCACAAACAACCCTGACAGCACCGGGATCTTGCTCCTACAGCCTCCGGAACTGTGAGAACACAAATGCCTGTTGTTGAAGATACCCAGCCTGTGGTTCTTTGTTTCAGCAGTTTGTGCACACTTTGAAACCTTTCAAGCAGGGAAAGCACAGCTGGCCCCAGGGAAGGGGCAGAGCTTCATTTAACAATGGGACACATGGGGCCATATATATAGTCTTCTGAGCAGGAAGGTGTGACCCAAGAATTCTATATCTGGTCACACTGCCAATCAAGCATGTTACAAAAACAAAATTACCTTTAAACGTACAAGAACTTGAAGAAGTAAATTAACTCTACCAGAAGATAAAGTTCAGCCAAACAAGAAGAATGCACAAAGTACAGCCAAAGACTTACAGTGAGCAATTAATCCATGTAGGATGTAGAACTAAAGACTGTTCTTTTCTGGGGTTTATACAACAGAATGCAAATGTTACAAATTAAAACAGCAGAAATAATATCAAGCTGAGAGGTATAAAAGAAAAGGAGAGAATATAAAGACAGTGGTATCTTCTTATCATGGAATCAAACACATTGTTCTAGACTGATCACATTAGTACACATAATGTTATAAATGTTGATATGAGAACAAGTTCAGTAACAACCAATCAAAAGCAGGAGGCAGAAGGAAGGAAGGGGAGGTAAAAAAATGTGGAAATGTACCAACTTGCTCACTAATCACAGTAGGAAATAGTTAATCACCCCTAAACAAATACCAGGTAAATATACACAATCACAGTTACACTAAAAAATGTTTTAAAAAAAATACCAAATGATTAGAAAGAATACACACTCACTACAAAGCAAAAAGAAAACCAAGCCAGAGCGTTTTTTTTTCTTAACATTTTATTTATTTAGTTGAGAGAGAGAGAGAGAGACAGAGAGGGTGACAGAGATAGTAAGAGAGAGCACGAGCAGGTAGGGAGAGGGAGAAGCAGACTCCCCACTGAGAAGGGAGCCTGATGCGGGACTCGATCCCGGGACTCTGGGATTATGACCTGAGCCGAAGGCAGATGCTTTACTGACTGAGCCAACCGGGCACCCCACCAAGCCGGAGTCTTAAAAAATAAACACATAAATAAAACACATTAAACAGAGAAAGCATAACATAGTGTAAAATAGCTCATCAAAGAGCAAGCATGTCTGTCACATAGTGGCAGGCCAGACCAGTGGAGTTCACATGACGGTTCTGAAGTCCCAGCAGTTGGGTTAAATCCCAGCCTTCAATTTTATTGTGTTTGGAAAGTGATTTTCTGGGGCGCCTGGGTGGCTCAGTCATTTAAGCGGCCAGCTCTGGATTTCTGCTCAGGTCATGATCTCAGGATGCTGAGATGGAGCCCCACATCAGGCTCTGCGCTCAGCAGGGAGTCAGAGACTGCTTGAGATTCTCTCCCTCTCCTTCTGCCCCTCCCCCTGCTTGTGTGCACACACACTCTCTCTCTCTCTGATATAAATAAATTAATTTTATTTTTTTTTAAGATTTTATTTATCCGTTCATGAGAGACAGAGGGGGAGAGAGAGAGAGAGAGAGAGAGAAGCAGAGGGAGAAGCAGGCTCCCAAGGAGCAGGGAGCCCGATGCGGGACCCGATCCCAGGACCCTGGG
Source organism: Callorhinus ursinus (assembly GCF_003265705.2). Taxonomy (NCBI): domain Eukaryota; kingdom Metazoa; phylum Chordata; class Mammalia; order Carnivora; family Otariidae; genus Callorhinus; species Callorhinus ursinus. Next base: position 1,692,313 of record NW_027397142.1, on the reverse strand, counting down.
ATCATGACCTGAGCCGAAGGCAGACGCTTAACCATCTGAGCCACCCAGGTGCCCAATAAATTAATTTTAAAAAAAAGGAAAGTGATTTTCTCTCTCTGTCCGGAATTAGCACCTACCTCACAGAGGTGGAAGGATGGACGGAGTCTAAGTAAACTGCGTACAGCAGTGCCTGGCACGTGGAATGGGCTCAATGAAAGTGAGTTATTTTTACTAAAATCATTAGCAAACACAAGTGAGAAACTCACCTACTAAAAAGAAAAATGTCTCTCAGCTAAGACCATGAAACAAAATCAAGTTACATTCTGTAGGCAAGAGAGCCATCTAAAGCAAGATGTTCCAGAGAGGGCGAACGTCAGCCCTGGTTGGATGAGAAGATGAGAAACCTAAATGCCATCTTGAAGGGAGCGATTAGGTAAATTATGCCACGTCCAGAGAGTAGAACACTCCGCAGCAATTAGGAAGACCGAGCTCTCTCTATGCCTCCAGGAAACAATCTATGAGAAGCTGCTACATGAAAGAGAAAGGCGTCTCCAAGTTGTACACATGCTCAACTGTTCTTTGGTGTCAGTGATTTTTAACAAAAACTTTTTAGAAAACAGAGTGTGGGGAGGGACACGGGGAGCTGCCCCACAGGCACGGAGGCTGCTCGGCAAAAGCGGACAAGGACCAGAGTCCCGCTTCACAGCAATGTGAACAGGGAACATGACAACTACACATTTACAAACGGTCGGGAGGGTAAATTTCACATTACATGTTTGTCACAACATTTTTATTTTCTTGAAGAAAAAAGAAACAAGGTGTATGTACATGGTGTATACTTTGTTACCATGTGTATAAAACGAGTTTATGTATAATCCATATGCCTGCACACAATTACCTCTGGAAAGAGAAATAATTAGCTGGTTAAGAACTGATAAAGGCGGTTTCCTCTTGGAGGAGGGTCTGGGAACCAGAACAGAGGGGAGAAGGAAACATACTTTGCGCTGGAAATCCTTCCACACCTTTTGAATTCTGTGCTTTTGTATTACCTCATCAAACAAACAAACCTAGCGACCCACCAGCTGCATGCTTTGGTTCAGACTCCTGCACAGCAAGTGGTACAAAGCTCAAACACAGTGCCACAAGAAAGTTTTAATCACTGTAATTAGAAGCAATATATTCCCTGGATGGGAGAGAGAAAGCAATCTTAAAACACAGGAGAGAAATAATGAAATCATATGCAAAAGCAGGTTGTAAGTAAGGGATCTAAAAGTCACTCAACAATGTATTACTTATGTTAACGTGCTTATTAACGGCAGAGAATAAATTTGTTAATACCTGTAAAGTGCCCAGCACACGCTTAATGCTATAAATGGTAGTGTTTACTGTTATAGATTTCTTTCATTTAAAGCACATGATCAATGGCTACAGAGTCCAACAATATTGGCTACAATGTCCCTCTCTCAAGGAACCTCCTATCAGTCTAAAAAGTGGGGCTAATAACTAACTACCTACACCTCAAGGTTGTTGGTAGAATGAAATAAATGAGTTAATACATGTAAACACTTGGGAGGCAGGGAGCCTGGGCACATAGCATGTATTCAAGAAATTCAGCTGTAATTATCAATAAATGTTATTCAGACCAGCAGAAATAACATACATTAACTAAAGAGATCTACACTTTTTTCTCACCTTTAACAGGAATCTAAGCACTTTAATAAGTTTATTTAAAAAAAAATAAGAGGGGCATTTAAACTGCATAGAAGGGGGAGAGAAAGGTTTAAAATGTCGGAAGAGCATGAGCATAGGTCACATAGGTCAAGGAGTGCGTCCTGCCTCCCAGGTAGGAGCTTCCTGCATGGTCTAGAGCAAAAGGTGAGCCTCCAGGAAGACACCACCAGCAGGGAGTAGATTAACCCTGGCTCCCCGGACCTCTCCTGGGTTTAAGTTCTGTGTCAAATCATGTTCCAAATAACCCCAAATGAAGATTGAGTATAAACATCAAAGGAAAATAGATTTACTACATAAAAACTTGAAGTTATAGATGTTCAAAAAACATAGCCTACAAAAGCAAGGAAAAAAATCAACTGAGAAAAACATAATCTGGTGCTGACAAAAGCTTCCTATTATCTGCAAGAGCTCACAGAATAAAAAAAACGCAGGACATGCATACATCGGGATCTTACTCAGCCCTAAAAAGGACGTCCTGACACCTGCTACGACACGGATGAAACGGAGCATCACACGAAGAAATATAAGCCAGTCACAGAAGGACAAATCCTGTGTGATGCCCGCTCAGGAGGGCCCTGGAGTGGTCAGATTCACAGACCCAGAAAGTAGAGGGGTGGGTGCCAGGGGCTGGGGGAGGGGATGGGGATGCGTGTTTCATGGGGACAGAATTTCAGTTTGGGAAGATGGAAGGTTCTAGAGATGAGTGTGCTGATGGTTGCACAGCAGTGTGAATGTACTTCATGCCCCTAATTGTACACTTAAAAATAGTTAAGATGGTAAATTTTATAGTGTGTACATTTTATCACAAAAAAATTTCTAAGAAAAAAGTTCATAGAAATCATAGCAGTAAGCGAAGCAATAAAACACTGAAATGCACGAGAGCAGAGGACATGAACCAGCAATTCACAGGAGGTAATACAACTAATACAGATGTGAAAAATGTTTACAAAGTCTCAAAAAATGCAAATTAAAAACAAGGTGAATTTTTACTCCATCAAATAATCAGAAATGGTATCAACCATCACTGCCAGGAGTACAAGCAGAGTGGCCTCTGTACATCGCAGACAGAGCCTGAGGCGGTAAGCTAAAGACTCACACGGTATTAATACTTCTGGACCCTGAAATCAACACTGGTAGTTCTTTTTATAGAAAAAAATGCTCTAAATGTAGAAAGAGACTGTATGTGCAAAGACCATATTGTTTCTAACAAAATCAAGAAATTGGAAACATAGTAAACATCTAAAAGGAGCGGAACTGCTGAACAGACAGGAAGCATCCACTGGACAGATGAGTGCAGGGCCATCAATTAAGCAGGAATGATGGAAACTGCGTGAGAAAGGCAGGGGGGCGCCGGGGACACCGTACTGACTGCATCATCAAAACACATGTGAAAATACCAGATGTTGTCATTCGGTTCCTGTGACAGGACAGTGCAAAGTCCCAGAGATGGCCTCCACACGTTCTGTCGTAATCACAGTTCCGTAACGGGAGGGGTGAAGCGCTGGGTCGCGGCCTACTGGGGAAAGGCCACAGAAACTCCTAAGACAACCTCCTGTCTCACGAATCCACACAGAAAGACAACAGGAGCAAGAGAGCCACCGCGCGGGAGGAGAAGCAGCACACCCTGACAGGGCCCTTCCCTGGCCCGTGGGCTCCCCGCAGTGGACGGCCCTCTCCACACAGGCACGATCCAGCCAGGGTTTCGTCAACAGCTCAATTCTTGCTTTGCCACTGTCCTCATAGGCAGTCACATCATATGCAGTATCCATTCTCCCCTCTGCCATACTGACAGAGCACCGATCACTCACAGGAGGTGGCAGCGATCCCAGAGGGAACGCATTTCCCACACTTCCTTGTGGACAGGGATGACCAAGTAAGTTCAGGCCAATAAGAAGCAAAAGCTGGTAAGAGTATGGCTTCTAGGAAAGCACCTTATAAGGTCAGGACTCGAGTAGTAAACTCCCCTTGCCCTTAACCCCTTCTTCTCTCCTGGAATGCAGATGTGATGACTGGAGCTGCAGTAGCCAATTTGTGATCATGAGGCTTCCTTAGTGTGGGAGCCATATGCTAAAGATACTAGAGCCCAGAGATCTCTAATGACACCAGAGAACTGCCGTAGCAGCACTGGCCCCCCTACTACTGCTATCAAAGAAAAATAAAACCCCTAACTTGTTTAAGTGACTGTTTTTTATACTTTTATTACTTACTGCCAAACAATTCACCATCTGTGAAGAATTTACACTAAAATCTATGTATTTCCACTTAAGGGAAGGTTTATATTATAATTAGGTTCCTGAATCAAATTCAGCATTATTAAGGGCAATATCCTCAAAGGTTCTGAGAAACATAATCATAAATCCATTTCTTCCTCAATCCTCCATTTCTTCTACACTTCCTGCCGGTATCTGTTCCTTTAGGAGATCCAATTTATTTATTTATGTATTTTTAAATGTGGAACACTCCACAAATTTGCATGTCATCCTTGTGCAGGAGCCATGCTAATCTTCTCTGTATCGTTCCCACATTGGTGTGTGTGCTCCCAAAGTGAACACAGATCAATTTAAATAAAACTTTCCCAAACCATTATGTATAACAAGACCTAAAGTGTAAGTATTGAGTTTTTATTTTTTTAAATACTAAAGCATATGATTAAAATATCACAGGAATGCAAGCAACATAAACATTTTTGTTCATAACAATGGTAAAGTATCATCTGGTATTAATTCAGAAATGAATAATTAATCAGGACCATAAAAATCAATCCATATTTCTGGATAAAGATAGCAAAATGAACACATGTACCTAATATTGCTCCATTCCCATATGCCTCTATAACAGCAATAAAGAAACCTTTTTAAAAATATAAATCCTCAAGGAAGGAGAGAGGGAGAGGATAGTATACTGGAATCGGGGCAGCAGAGGCCGGTGGGGACGGACTTCGTGAGCCGGAGGACGTCCAGCGCTGCCCCGGCTGGTGGCTACAGCACTGTACAGAGCGGGTCTACATCATTCACAAGTCAGGACATACCACGTGGGACAGTTAATTTTATGTGCCAACTTGACCTAAGGGATGCCCAGAGAACTGGTTAAACATTATTTCTGGGTGTGCTGTGAGGCTGTTTCTGGAGATTAGCATTCAATAGACTGAGTAAAGAGATCTGTTCTCACCAATGTGCGTGGGACCAGAATAGAACAAAAAGGCAGAGGATGGGAGATTCTCTCTCTCTCTCCGCCCCCTGGGATGTCCATCCTCCCTGCTCTTGGGCTGGGATGTCCATCCTCCCTGCTCTTGGGCTGGGATGTCCATCCTCCCTGCTCTTGGACACTGGAGCTCCTCATTCTCAGGCCTTCTTGAGCAGCATGTGCTGCTTGCTTGTTCTTGCTTGATTCATATTCAAAAAATCTGCAAATCTGAAGTTATAACTCAATTTCTACTCAAGAGCACTGCAATTCTTTAAAATACATGATTCTATTTTGAACCCTGGGCAACTCAGTATTGAAAGGAGTACAATTCCCATTTGCTATCTGCTCAATCCACATGACCAATATGACTGGAGTCTCTGAAACTTCTTGAAAGATATGAGCTGTAATGAGCTCATCCTCACCCTGGTATGTTCAGATGTGTGCTCACAGAGTCAGAAAGAACAATTTTGTGAGCTACCGAGGGACCTATAATTTAGACCTCTGAGACTCTAACACCAAGAAGCTCTTATCTGATGTAGCAGATAAATGTAAATGTCTTCAATTAACTTTCTGACTTGGCCATAAATCTCTATACTTGCTTTACTCCCCTTTAACTGTTCCATTAACTGATGATTAAGGGTATAAACCTGAAAGAAATTTACCATTCTCACCACTTCCTCGAGCACCTCCTGCAATGAATGGACTTGCAGGATTCAAAGCACATTGTGTATAATAATATAATATTGTCTTATCTTTAATAAACTTGATTTTTTCTGAACATTCATTACAGATACTCCTTTCTGGCCAATGGACTTCAGCTTTTCCATATTCAAACACCTCTGATTCCTTCCTGGCAAGTGGTTTTGCCTTACTGGCCTATATGTGCCAGCTAAATTAGATAAAAATTTCTTTCATCAGGAAAAACTTCCTGTGTGGCCATGTCCTGGTGTCCTCCTGCGTGTGGAGAGAAGGGGAGAACGCTGGGCCCAGCGAGCTGGAGAAGACAGAAGGAAGCAGCCGGGCATGGTGCCTGCTCCTAAAATCCTATCCAACAGGTAGTTATGTGATGTGCTAGAGGAGGAAAAATGCCAAGTGTGACAGGTGGGAGCCTGTGATTTGTTTTGGCTATAAAGACACACTGTCAGTTTCCTGGCTCTGTATCTTACATAAACCACGGTAGATAATATACAGTGGCCTGTAAAACACAGGACCCATCCTTGGCAATTCCCAGTTGTGAAGACACAGCCAGAAAGAAGATCAGAGCACTTTCAAGGACTTGCTTTAATAGACATTAAATATATAGATTCCACTACCATAACAGTCTTATAGTTAACATATTTTAAGTCAGATAATTCTAAAGAACACTCCATATTTAACATTAGAAAGAATTAGATAATTGGATCTGGGACCATTTGACAATATACTTGTGTGGAAAAAATCCAAAGCTAAATTATGTACGTTTTAATATGCAGCTTATGTTACAGGCAATTGCTCTCTATAAAGCAAGTGTTGTGAACATGTAATTAATTTTAACTTAAAAAGAACATTTCATGGAAGGAAACACATAATGTTGAGTAGAACAACTAGAACAGACTCCATAACCGAGAGACATTTCTCCTCATGTCTTTGTAATGTTTTATTTTATCTGAACAAGATCAATTAAGTACCATAATCAGGGCCCATAACTCAGCTCAATTTTATTTTATAATAAGATTTAAACCCCGGGGCGCCTGGCTGGCTCAGTCAGAAGAGCATGAGACTCTTGATCTCGGGGGTCATGAGTTCAAGCCCCATATTGGGTATAGAGATTACTCAAAAATAAACAATAAACTAAAAAAAAAAAAAAGATTTAAACCCCGGCAAAATAATATTTTGACTCGGTTTCTTCTGCTATAAAGCAAAAAGCATAGTCATCGAGTTACTTCAGGAGGATATCGAAGTACATAGTTGTTTCCTACCCAAATGCATTCCTCCCTCCACCTTGCTTACAAATGGAGGCCTGTTTAGGTACTTACCCTCCTGGGGCCAGGTGATCAGAGATGGTCCCCCACCCAGCCCCAGGGAAGAAATGTGATTAGTCTACTGTAATTCCATTCCCCTTGCTAGTGACCAGGCCAGGCAGGGACAGATGGACACATCTGCTGGGAACCTCATTCTTACAAAACGCTTCTACCTCTGAAAGTGTATAAACTGAAAGGTGGTACAGGGGCTTGGGCGGCCACCCTGGGACCTGCAGGGAATCAACACAAGAGGCCATGCTAGAGCCCGAGGGTAATCAGCCCTGGAACCGCCCGGCTCTGGCCTTCCTCTTCTGAGAGATAATGAGCCCCTTTTGATTTTGGACATTTCTGTTGAGTCTTCTGTTATTTGCCAAAAAAGCACCCCAATTCATACAAATAGATTTAACAAGAATTAAAAACTCCAGAGAAGAATATCTTGAGTTTAAAATCTAAGTAATCCGAAAAAAAAAAATCTACGTAATTTGGAATTTTGAGGGATATAGTCCCCTTAGTTCCAGTTACTCACCATTAAAAAGTAATGATCCTCAGGTTCTGCTCGAAGATACTTAAAAATCACTTGTTCCATGAACCTTTCCATAAGATCCCAGTCTTCAATTATTCCATGTCTTATTGGCCACTATGTCAAGAGAAACCAAAATACGTCAAGCTTCAGTTCACAGCAGTAAGACTAAGAGCCCCACAACGCCCGCCCAGGACAGACTGGGTTAGTGGAGAGTCCGGCCTCCTGCACAGGGACTGACACAAATTCATGGAAAGAAACAACACGCACTTTAGCAGAGAGATTAAGCTACACTACTGTTTATATTCTACTGCACCCACTTCTAAGTACGGAGAACCATCCCAACAGACTGAAAAGTGCAGACAAGCCATGATACCATTCAATCTGGAGGTTTTTTCTTTTTTCTAAAACAAATGTCTACTTAATTTTAGTCCTTTTTTTTAATTAATCAATCTGTAACTTCCCGTACCTGACAGGTTAATTAGTCAACCTGCAACTGCACAGGAGCAGATCTTGCTTCTGCGTGTAACCCAGCACTGCTGTGTCAGTTGTGCCTTCCAGAGTTTTGTAAATTCACTTGATTGCCCACATCAGAAATACCCCATTCAAAAACAGCATACCTTCTTTTTAAACATAAGAATAAAAATAGACCCCTAACTCATAAGAACATTTCCAGATACTCTGCCATTTTGCATTATGCATTCTACCACTCTGTTCTTGGCTACACACTTAAAGAAGCAAATTCCTCAGGAGCTCACCTTCGTGGCATACGTGGGCTTATCTATGGCCTCATCCCCTATGAAAAAGTCCAGGTCATCGACTCCCCTCAACACCCTCCTTTGGGCTTGATCAACTACTTTTGCCGACTCTCTGATGGCAATACCTTAAAAAAAAAAAAAAATCACAAAGATTTCCATCACTAATCACATTTATTTGAATGATCAAGAGAGGACACTGTAATCCCCATGTATGTACAAGTACATTTTCAGTGCTAGGGTTTTATCGGGGGTGGAGGTGTTCACAGAAAACGCACTATCAATGAGTACAGAAAATACAGAAACAAGTTTTCTGTCGCAGCGTTCTTTTCAGAATGACACAAAGGAACTTCACTGATCTGCTAATCAGACAGAAATGACATCACTAAATCTCTCAATTTCATCTGGAGAAATCCCTCGAGATAGTAAATGAAATGCCCATGGAGTACAGTATATATCAATAGGTTCCAAATTTTAAAATACAATACAGAAGTAGACAAAGTTAAAAATATGATACAAAAGACTAAACTGAAAAATAATACCTATACACTCTTAAGTCATTTCACTAAAACTCTGCATCAGATTTAAAATATTTATTTTTAATCTTATCATAGGAAAATAACTGACTTCATTAAAAGGAAAAATAAAGAGATTGCTGGCTAATATCCATCATGAAAAGTACAATAATCAAATAGCTGTATTATATAAAAATACCAATGGCTTTATGATACATTATTTCATTAAGAGGTTAACCTTGGTATTTGGGAGTATACTCAGTAGTAAATAATCAAATAGGACTTCACTCCAGAATTTAACATTTAAAGAAATGTGGAAGCTTCACAAAGATTTAATTTCCCATTTAAATTCCTAAGCCTTGATCACCCTCTGAGCTCCCATTAATTCATCTTCATCAAATTTATTCCAAAACAAATTAGTAAACATATACAATTATCTTTAAAGTAGATTATGTGAAATCCCCAATTTATTACAAATGAAGAATCGCAACAAAGCTTCACAAGTGACTGAACCCTCCCTCTCAGAAAGGCGTCTCCTGCAGTAACAGGTGGAAGAGGCGAAAAGGGAAAGGTCCAGGACAGAAACCACTCTGCCCACCTCCTTTCCTCACTCCAACTCACTGCCACATTTAGGCTCAAACCTTTCGAATTACAAAAGGTGGCACAAATCTAAGGGACAGGATTTCTGCTGGACTGAAGAAGCAGGTGTGGTGTGGAAATGCCAGGGAAAGAGCCTAGCAAGAGTGTCCAAGTCGGAGGCGGTGAGCATGGCCAGAGCCCTGAGGCTGGTGACAGGGCAGAGAAGTCTGGTGGGCCCTAACTGGCTGAGGCGATCTGTAGAAACAAATAAAACCACCTCTGAAAACTGACCACTCCACATACAGACAGACACACTGCATCACCCGATGCGCATGTACTGGGAAGGGCCCCCAGCAAGATGGCTTGCAGCAGACCTCACGGTCCTCACACGGTGTGCCAGTACAAGTGACAGATTCTATCCTCTGGGCAAGATCAAACTTAATTATGCATGAATTTAGAATTAAACTGCCAAGTCAAAATAAAAAATTGTGAAGAGACAAGGGCAAAAAGATTCTGCAATTCATGACATCATTCAAGTTTACCAGGAATTTGGGGGCAATATATTACCCCAAAGAAAAATCATCACCTTGAGGAAAAAATGCCAGACTTAGTGACGTGACACTACCACACTGAAAAACCTAAATGAAAACAAAGTAAATCTTTTCCCTCCCGAAAAAGGTAATCAAAGTACTCTGGCCCCAAATCAGTAGATCTATGTTTTAGTGGCCATTAGAAATAAGAAAAAAAAATTTTTAAAACCATAAAGTATACTTCTTTTAACTATTATTAACTATTATTATACATGAAGCAACTGAATCCATGAAACAGAGTAAAGGTATATAGAGCTTTTATTCACGATCTTTTGTTTATGCTTCTGAAAAGCAAGATGTGGTCCAAACAGTCCTTGTGAACATGACAGAGAAATGTGTCTAATAGAGTCTCTATCAAAGACTATCCACAAGTATTCACAGATCACGTGACTCATCACAGAGTAAGGATCCCTGTGGCCCCAGCAGTGATCTCCAGCCCTCCACAACACACAGAACAGACCCTGACTCAGAGGTAAGCAGAGAAGACAGTGAAAAGAAAAGGACCATAAATAGAACTGATAATAGAGTCAACACTGACACATTCCAACTGATTACATAGAGGAGGCATCTCCACGCAATGGAATATCATGAAGCCATAAAAAAGAATGAAAAAGGTCTTCATGTATGACTCTAAAAGGATCACTAAGATATAGTGTTAGAAAAAAACACAAGGCGCAGAGCAGTGGATGTGGCAAAATGCCACTATGTGCGTGAAAACAGATGCTGTGTATATTTGCTGGTATGTGCAGAGTATCTCAGAAAGGACACACAAGAAACCAGCAATGGCAGTTGTCATCTAAGAGGGGAAGTAAGTGAGAGACATTAATTTTCACTGCGTATCTTGTTATCCCATTTAACTTCGATGGCATATGAATATATTATCTACAAAATTAATTAAACTTGGGCTTTTGCTTCTGCAAGGATAGTTAAAATATTTTTCCTGTTGCTCTCACTAAGTACAGCCAGAACCTCTGGACTTTCTATACGAAAGAAATGGAGAGGCTGAAAGGTGAAGAGCAGCTAGTCTAGGGACTGCAGGACCCCAGGAACAACACACCAGTGAGTTTTCTGGGCCTTCTTTTTGTCTCAGACGGCTCATACTGGGTGCTGGGCAAGCTGGCAACACAATGAGCTCAAAACAAAAAAGGTATCTCCAAAACAGCCTGCTATCTCCAGCCAAAGAAGATAAAAGGGGCAGTCTGAAAAGATAAAAAAAAAAAAAAACTTCTAAACAATACCTGCTTGACTCCAGTCAAACCACCCCTCCCCCACAGAGCAGATGTCTCCTGGAAGCTGGACTTCCAACTCACCCAGCAGAATCGATCCATTCCTCTGCTTCCAGCACTGCGGTTTCATCAGAGGAGGCCTAATGGAAAGTCAGGACTTCAACCACCACCAGCAGTAACAAGGCACCCCTGTCCCTCCTGGCCACGATATACCACCTGCTGAGACTAGGGCGGAAGCTGAACTCCCACCCTCAATGAGCAGTAACATGGAGTCCTCCCCAACAGAGTGTCAACAAAGGCCAAGAGGAAACCCTGAACTTCAACCTCAAAATGGTATTAACAAGGGGCATCCCCCTCTCCTTGCTGCAGTAGTATCAGAAGTAACCTGCTAAAACATCAAATTTAAACAAGATCCAGAATCTCAGAATATAATATTTAAAACATCCAGGTTTCAATAAAAATAATCTCTCACTATAGCGAGAACCAGAAACATCTCAAATGAAATGAGAAAAGACAATCAACAGATGCCAACACCAAGAAGACACAGATAACAGAATTATTAAACAAGACTTTAGGAGCCATCTTACAATGCCTCAATGAGCAATTACAAACACATTTGAAACAAAGGAAAATACAAGAAAGTCTCAGCAAAGAAACACAAACTGAAAGCAAAGATAGAAGACAGAGACAAACCGCATGGAAATTTTGGGACTAAAAAACACAATACCTGTAATAAAAATCTCAGTGGATGAATTCAACAGCAGAAAAGGGCAGAGGAAAGAATCACTGATCTCGAAGATATAACAATAGAAATTACCCAGTCTGAACAACAAAGAAAACAGACTAAAAAGCAAATGAACTGGGCCTTAGGGACACGTAGGATATATAATAAAAGCACTAACATTCGTGCATTCCAAGTCCCAGAAGGAGAGGAGAAAGGAGATAGGACTGGAAAAGTATTCAAAGAAATAATGGCTAAAAATCTGCCAAACTTGACTAAAAAAGAAATAAGCCTACAGATTCAACACTGAACAAACCCCAAACAGGATAAACCAAAAAAATCCATGCCAAGACACATTACAGCCAAACTTCTAAAAACTGAAGACCGAAGAAAAAATTCTGAAAGCCTCCATCAAATTTTTCATCAGAAATCAGGGCACCCAGAAAGAAATGGCATATTTTTCAAGTGCTGAGAGAACTGTCCACTCAGAATTCTATATTCAGCCCAAATATCCCTCAAAAATGCAGAGCAAATCAAGACATTCTTAGATAAACAAAAGCTAAGAGAATTTGTCACTAGCATACCTACTCTAAAAGAATGGCTCAAGAAAGTTGTCTAAACAGAGGAAATGATAAAAGGAATCTTGGAACATCAGGAGGGAAGAAAAATGGAAAGAACAAAAATAAGCATAATTACTTTCCTTCTCCTCTTGAGTTTTTCTAAATTATGTTTGGCAGTTAAAGCAAAAACTGTAACGCTGATGTCCTTCTCAATGTATGTAGAAGAAATATTTGAAGCAATTATATTAGAAATGTGGGAGGGTAAAGGGACCTTTCACTCAGACTGGTAAGGTGTTGACACCAGTAGAACAAGAAAAGTTATGTATAGATAATGTAATAGCCACGCCAACCATTTAAAAAGCTACACAAAGAGATGTACTCAAAAAAACCAATACATAAATCAAAATAAAATTCTAAAAATGTTCAAATAATCCCCAGAAACTTAGGTAAAACAAAACAAAGAAACAAAAAACAGAAAGAACAAACAGGAAAAGCACTAATCAATAATTACAATAAATATAAGTGGTCTAACTATATCAATTAAAAGACAGACATTGGCAGAGTGGATTAAAAAAATCTGAAAGGATTCTATGCTGTCTACAAAAAACTCTCTTCAAATGTAAGAATATATGTAGGTTGAAAGTAGAAGAACAGAAAAAGGTATTCACACAAACGTTAATCAAAGAAAGTATGAGTGGCTATACTGTGATCAGAAAAAGTAAATTTTATAGTAAAGAAAGAGAAGATAAAAAAAAGAAAGAGAAGATAGAGAAGAACATTAAAAAAGATAAAGGGTCAGTCCATCAAGAAGACACAGCAATCTTAAATGTGCATGTAACAAAGAATGGAAATGTAAAATATGTGAGACAGAAACAGACAGGAGAAACAGACAAATCCACAATTATAGTTGTAGACATCAATACCTCTCAACAGTTGATAGAACAAGGACAGAAAAACTTAACAATACTATCAACCTACGGGAACTAAGCAACATATACAGAACACTCCACCCAATGAGAACAGAGTATACACTGTTTACAAGTGCCCATGGAACCAAAATAAACCTTATACTGGGCCATAAAAGAAACCTTAATAATTTTACAAGAATTAAAGGGGCACCTGGGTGGCTCAGTTGGTTGAGCATCTGCCTTTGGCTCAGGTCATGATCCCAGGGTCCTGGGATCGAGTCCAGCATGAGGCTCCCTGCTTCTCCCTTTCCCTCTGCCTGCTGTTCCCCCTATTTATGCTCTCTCTCTCTGTCAAATAAATAAATAAAATATTTTAAAAATAATAAAAAAGTCATACAGAGTGTGCTTTCTGACCACAACAGAATAAACTCAAAAATCAATAACAGAAAGGTAACAAGAAAATCCCCCAAACAATTGGAAATTAAACCACATACTTCTAAATGAGTCAATGACAAAATCTCAGGGAAACTAAAAACTACATGAACGGGATGGAAATGAAAATATAGAATATTAAAATGCGTTGGACACAGCAAAAGCAGTGCTAACTGGGAAAATTTTAACACTAAATGCTTACAGCAGAAAAGAGAAAAAGTCTCAAATCAATAATCTAAGTTTGCACCTTAAGAACCTAGAAAAAGAAGAACAAAATAAACCCAAAGCAAGAAAAAGGAAAGAAATACGGATAAAAGCAGAAATCAATGAAATTTAAAACAGAAAAACAGAGAAAAACCAATGAATCCAAAAGCTGGTGTATAAAAGTTAAGCCTTTTGCTCTGCAGAAGACCTTGGGAAGAAGATGGAAAGAGAAGCTACACAATGGGAAAAATTATTTGCAAACCACATATACAACAAAGGACTCCTATCTAGTATATATAAAGATCTCTCAAAACTTCACAGTAAAATTATAAGCAATCCAATTAGAAAATGAGCAAAAGAGATGAAGAGACATTTAATGGAAGAAGATAGTCAGATGGAAAATAAGCACATGTGAAGATGTTCAACACCATTGGTCATTAGGGAGATGAAGATTAAGACCATGATGAGATATCACTACATACTTATGAGAACAGCTAAAATAAAAAACTGTGACAATACCAAATGCTAGCAAGGATGCAGGGAAGCTGGCTCTCTCATACACAGCTGGTGGAAATGCAAAATGATACAGCCACTATGGGAAATACATTGGCAGTTTCTTAATAATACTAAACATAAGCTTGCCATACAATGCAGCAATTGCACTACACAGCATTTATCTAGAGAAATGAAAAATTATGTCCATACAAAAACCTGTAATTTTCTTTGCAACACAATTTTCATAGCAGTTTTATTTGTAATAGCTAAAAAGTGGAAATAACCAAGATGTCCCTCCACAGATGAATGTTTAAACAAACTGTGGTACATCCATACACTGGAATACTACTCAGATAAAGATATAATCTATCGATACATGCAACAACTTAGATGGATCTCAAAGGCATTATGCCAAGTAAAAAGCCAATCTCAAAAGGACACATACTGTATGATTCCAGTTATAAAACATTCTCAAAAAAAAACAAAGTTACAGAGATAGAAACAGATCAGTAGATGCCAAAGGTTAGGAATGGTGGAAGGGAGGGGAGGTAAGTGTAATTATAAAGAGATTGTCCAGGAGAGATTGTTGTGGTGATATGACAGTTCTGCATCTTGACTGTAGTGATGATTACGGGACATGGGATAAATGTACAGAACTGCACACACATTGCACTCGTGTCCGACTCCTGGGTTTAATGCTGTGTTGTAATCACCTAAGATGTAGTCTGGGATGAAATAGGGAGAAGAGTACACAAGACTTATCCACACTCTTGTTTACACTGCCTGTGAATCTATAATTATTTCAAAATAGCATATTTGAAGACAAATATAGTTTGCAAATTATTTAAAAAAATTAAAAAATAAAACCCCTCAGTTAGCTGTAATGACGAACCAAAACTCATAAGATTAAGCTTAATAAGGAAAAATGTAAAAGTTCTGCAGATAAAAAAAATGTATATGGGTACAGAATAAGAGAAGGATACCAGAAGAGATGGATTATTTTCCAAATGCCAAAAGGTCATCTGAGGGTAATCCAAGGAAGATCATCAGAAGAGTGTATCTAAGGCAGAGTACATCTGACTTAGATATAAATTCTGTATCTTAGGAACACTTGCTACAGTAGTTACCAGACAATAGTAATGTTTTAATTAATATATCCAGTACATTTCCCAAAAGAATGTCACATGTTTGATTAAGGCTTCAGGAATAATAATTCCTATCTTAGGGGCGCCTGGGTGGCTCAGTCATTAAGCGTCTGCCTTCGGCTCAGGTATGGTCCCAGGGTCCTGGGATCTAGCCCCGCATCAGGCTCCCTGCTCTGCAGGAAGCCTGCTTCTCCCTCTCCCACTCCCCCTGCTTGTGTTCCCTCTCTCGCTGTGTCTCTCTCTGTCAAATAAATAAAATCTTAAAAAATAATAATAATAATAATTCCTATCTTACATAAACTGTTTCAAAGAACAGAAAAGAAAGCTGAAAACCTCATTTCTTAAAGCCACTGTAATTTTGATTTTCAAACCAGACAAAAACAGTACAAGAAAGGAAAATGTAGACCAATCTCACTTTTGAACATTGATGCAAAACCCCAAATAAATACTGGCAAATACAATTCAGCAGGTAGTTGGTATTTCATAACCGAGTAGGGCTTACCTCAAGAATGAAATAAATGACTATTCGATATTTGAAAATATATTAATATAATTCATCATATTAGGACCTTAAATATCCAAAACCATATGATCATCTCAACAGATACACAGAAAGCCTTAAATGTTAATATTCATCCACAATTTAAAAAAAAAAAACAAACTCTTAGTAAACTAGGAACAGAAAGGGCACTGTATTAACCTGAAAAAAGCATTTCCACAAAAACCAAGCGTAATCACTAATGGAACACCAATATCATTGTCTTTAAAATCAGAAAGACAGGGGCACCTGGGTGGCTCAGTTGGTTAAGCATCCAACTCTTAATTTCGGCTCAGGTCATGATATCATGGTCCTGAGATCCAGCCCCACATTGGGCTCTGCATTCAGCTCAGCAGGGAGTCTGCTTAAGATTCTCTCTCTCCCTCTCCCTCTGCCCCTCCCCCCCCACCACCACCCCCCACCCTGTGCTCACACATAAGCACGCGCTCTCTCTCTCTTAAATGAATAAATAAATCTTTTTTATAAAAGGTTTAAGACGAACCATGAGAGACGATGGACTCTGAAAAACAAACTGAGGGTTCTAGAGGGGAGGAGGGTGGGGGGATGGGTTAGCCTGGTGATGGGTATTAAAGAGGGCACATGCTGCATGGAGCACTGGGTGTTATGCGCAAACAATGAATCATGGAACACTACATCAAGAACTAATGATGAAATGTATGGTGATTAACATAACAATAAAAAATTTTAAAAATAAATAAATAAAAAGGTTTAAAAAAATTAAAAAATAAAATCAGAAAAGACAAAAACACCCACTACCTCCAGTTCTAGTCACTATGGCAGGGAAGTTCTAGCCTGTACAAAAGACCAAGGAAAAAAAAACATGAAATATTGGGATTGAAAGAGACAAAATAACCAGTATTTGCAGTTAACAGTCTACGTAGAAAACATAAGAATCTGCAAGCTAATAGAACAAATAAGAGAATAAGATTGTTGGATTAAGGGGCGCCTGGGTGGCTCAGTTGTTAAGCGTCTGCCTTCAGCTCAGGTCATGATCCCAGAGTCCTGGGATCGGGCCCACATTGGGCTCCATGCTCTGCAGGGAGCCTGCTTCTCCCTCTCCCACTCCCCCTGCTTGTGCTCCCTCTCGCTATGTCTCTCTCTGTCAAAAAACAAATAAAAAAATCTTAAAAAAAAAAAAAAAGATTGTTGGATTAAAAAACAGAAAACCTCAATAGCATTCCTATGTGCTAGCAATTACTAATTAGAAAATGTAATTTTAGAAAATTCACAACAGCAACAAACACATAAAGGTACTTAAAATTAAATCTAGCAAAAGATGTATGAGCTTGGGGCACCTAGGTGGCTCAGTTAAACAGCCGACTCTTGGTTTCAGCTCAGGTCATGATCTCAGGGTCCCGGGATCAGGCCTCCTTGTCAGACTCTGCGCTCAGCAGGGGGTCTGCTTGGGGATTCTCTCTCCCTTTCCCTCTGATCCTCTCCCCACTGGTGCACTCTCTCTCTCTCTCTCTAAAATAAATAAATAAATCTTTGGGGGAAAAAAAAAAGGTGTATGAGCAGGGCACCTCAGTGATTCAGTCGTTAAGCATCTACCTTCAGCTCAGGTCATGATCCCGGGGTCCTGGGATCAAGCCCCACATCGGGCTCCCTGCTCCACAGGAAGCCTGCTTCTCCCTCTCCCACTCCCCCTGCTTGTGTTCCCTCTCTCGCTTTGTCTCTCTCTGTCAAATAAAATCTTTAAAAAAAGAAAAAGGTATATGAGCTCTATGAAGACTATTACAAAACATGACTGAAAAACATGAGAGTCATGAATAAACAACAAATATACCATATTCATAGACAGAAAAACCCAATTCATAAAGATGTCGTATTTTTCCCAAATTAATCTATGAATTGAATGTGTCTCTAATCAAAACCCCATTATAATTTTTCAGGGAGCTTAAACTGATTTTAAAATCTGTAATAAAGAGTAAGGGCCTAAGGGTGTTTGGGTGGCTCAGTGGGTTGAGTGTCTGCCTTCAGTTCAGGTCATGATCCTGCAGTCCTGGGATAGAGTCCCACAGTGGGCTCCCTGCTCAGCAGGGAGTCTGCTTCTCTGCCCCTCCCCTGGCTCATGCTCTCAATTTCTCTCTCTCACTCACTCACTCTCTCTCTCAAATAAATAAATAAAATCTTAAAAAAAAATAGTAAGGGCCTAAGAATAGCCAAGGTTATTCTGAAAAAGAAAAAGGAGGAAGAACCACACCTACCAGATATCAAGACACTTGCTAAATTAATAGTATTTTAAGATAGCACAAATTTGGAGCAGAGATAAATAAATGCATACATGAAACAAAATAAAAACACCAGAAATATTCCCAAGCATATATGGTACCTCAATATGATTAAAAAGGAATGACAAGTTAAAATGCACTCTTTAATAAATGGCCCAGGGACAAGTGTCCTTCCTTTTGGAAAATAAGTAAAATAACTACCTCACACCATATTCAAAAAATAAACTCAAAATTTTCTCAGAAGAAAATTTAGAAAGTCTTTATGACTTTGGAGCAGAAATGTATTTTTCAAGATGGAAACAAATTATAAAGGGAAAATACTGAATATTTTAACTATATCAAAATTTTAAATTTCTACATTTAAAAAATCATTTAAAAAGATGTCATAAAATAGGAGACAATATTTGCAAAAAAATTAATATTCAGAGTATACAAGAACAGCTCCATAAAACTCCATAAAAAAAGACTAAAAAATGCAATAGAAAAATGGGCAAATATATGAACAGGCAATGAAAGGTGCTCAACCTTACTAGTCATCAGAGAAATGCACATTCATTAGACGGGCAAAAATTTAAGTCTACCAACATCAACTGTTGTCAAGGCTGTGCAGAAACAGAAACCCTCCACTACCAGCGACGGGAGTTTAAATCAGCACAAGCACTCCAAAGAGCCACCTGGCAATAGCTGAGAAGGCTGAAGAGGTGCACACCTGCACAATGCGTGCATTATTTTCTCTTGGGAAACTCACATGTGTGGATAAAGAGAGATTTACTGCAACATTTTGTATATTAGAGAAAGCTGGAAAATGCCCAAATGAAAACAAAGAACTGTTGAGATTCAAATGCTAGAACCGTGATCAAGAACTGTATATATCAACATTGATAAATCTTAAAAACACATTATTGAGGGATTTTCTTTAAAGGACAATGCAGAAAGTGACTCACAGTATGGTATCATTTGGAAATATAAACAACAGACCAATGTTACATACAGCCAAGGAGCTCTGTACCTAGAAGGTCAGGGTAGAACACAACGGCCTCAGGAAGTACCTGGCAGAGGAGGGAGCACCAGGGAAGGGGGTCAGGCTGGAGGAAAAGGGAGAGGGCTGCACCCACCCTGATGTGTGTGTTTACTGTGTATGTACAGGATGAAATCATGTCAGCATTTGTTCACTCTGGGTGGTCGGTACATGGGTCTATGCCATATTATCTTCTGCAAAACTCATTGGCTGAAATAAAAATTAAAGAACTCTATTCACTAAAAAAAAAAGAAAAGAAAAGAAAAGAAAACATCTCTGGGCTCAGTCTCTATCTCCAGTCTAGACCTTCCCTTGAGCATGACGCCTTTTGCCTGGTGCCTACAGGACCTTTAGACCCCAACTCTTCAAACACAGAATGTCTGCAATGTACTTACTTTTTCCTGACCCCTCCCTGCACCCCCCATGTGCTCCTTCTATAGACATGATCACCACACATACACTCACTCCTCTGCTGGAAACTTTTCAATGACTCTCAATATACTCTAACAACTTAAAGACAAAAAAAGGTAAGGAAAACCTTTGTTCAAACAATCAAGAAAATCCTGCATACAAGTGCAAACAAATCAGATACACGTGGAGCTGCCTGGGTAGAGCGGGATGGGGCTCAGGGCTCGGCACCTCTCTAGTCCAGGGGGCAGGCCCGACGGAGCCCCTCAAGGAACAATTTGAAAATTCCTAGATGCAAAATAAAACTAAGAGAACAAAGTCTCTCATCGTGTGGCCGTCCTCCACGTTTCCAACCACGCTTCCTGCCACTCTCTGTTCAGAGTTGGGATCTCCAACACCATGAGCGCACTTCTTCACACACCCAGTGCACCTTGCCTCTACGTCCACCAACATCAGAGAGCCTGACCGCATATCCAGACAAACTCCACCTTTTCTCTCAGGCGCCACTTCTGCACATGTCTTGAACTTCACCTTGTGAATGGAGCCTCTCTAGCCAGAAAAGTGATCCAGCCTCAGAACCAAGATGAGCAGGGAAGCCAACGGCCCGAGGTAATCGAGGCCCTCTACCCATCTCAGCATCCTCACTTCTGCCCAAACATCTTCCCATCTCGCCTCCTGGGGCTCCTCCATCTCCTGCAACAAATTCAGCCAACAATGTAACTGTTCTTTTACTCCCACCTCTTTGACATTTTTATGCTCTTTCTAGCTTCTGCTACTGTGAAAGTTCTGACAGCACCCATCTGAGGGCTGCCTTGCTATCTGACAGTGAATGAAATCCTGCTACTAAGTGACTTCAGTTCTCCTCCCTGTTAATGATGACAGGTTAAATGGGCCAGCCAGCTGAATGCTGCTGGCGGTTTAAATGGCAATGCATTAAAGCAAAAGGTGCAAGGTCAGCCTTTTAGAGTTGTGGCACTTAACAAGGTTAAAATCCAATCTGCTCTGAAAAGTCAGAAAGCCCAATTGATCAATGCAGCATGGAACGATCAAGTTCTGGGGCACTCGTAATAATAAAATTCACAAAAGACTCATCTAGCCTACAAAGTGCCAACTGTGATGGACTTCACTGTGTCCCCTCAAAATCCTATGTTGAGGCCCTTGACCCCAGGGTGATGGCATTTGGAGATGGGGACTAGAAGGAGGTAATAAAGGTTAAATGAGGTCATAAGGTGGGGCCTTAATCTAACAGCACTGTTGCCTTTAAGAAGAGGAAGAGATAACAGAGATCTCTCTTTCCGACTGACCACAGGGGAAAGGCCATGTGAGGACACCGCGAGAGGGTGTCATCTGCAGACTAAGAAAGGGGGCCTCACCAGAAACCAGTCCTGACCGCACCTTGATCTCGGACTTCGAGGCACCATTCTGGGATCAAATACATTTCTGTTGTTTAAGACACCCAGTCTGTGGTATTTTGTAATGGCAGCCCTAGCAAACTAGGAACCAAATTATGAATTTTAAATAAAGATACAGCAGACAGGGGCGCCTGGGTGGCTCAGTCGTTAAGCGACTGCCTTCAGCTCAGGTCATGATCTCAGGGTCCTGGGATCGAGCCCCACATCGGGCTCCCTGCTCCGTGGGAAGCCTGCTTCTCCCTCCCCACTCCCCCTGCTTGTGTTCTCTCTCTCGCTGTGTCTCTCTCTGTTAAATAAATAAATAAAATCTTAAAAAAAAAAAAAAAGATACAGCAGACAAATCATGCCTCTTATTGAAGACACCGCATCATGGTACCAAGGTATTCAAACCTAGAAATCAAACGCATGATCAACTTCAGCCAGCCAGCAAGGAAGAGAATGAGGTGAATAAAATGTGCCCAAGGAATCTGAGAGAATACATATACGTACCCAAAAAGGCTTTAGTCTTCCCTTGAACAAATGCTAAGCTCCTTGTCTCCAGCTCTCCTAAGCCTTCCCTGTTCCATACTGCTCACAAGAGCCGGTCGTTACAATGTCACTGGCCCCAGAACGACTTAGAATTCTAAGATCACAACTCATCTTACAGGAGCTACGTTTTGGAAGCAGTGTTTCCCTTCACTCTGGATGGACAGACGTTACTCTGGTAAACTGTCTCCCAATAATAACTCAGAATTTGAACAGTTTCAGAGAAAAATTCTACCCTACAAACAACTGACCCGTCCTTGGAGGCTGTTGTAGGAAACAAAGAGCAGGGAGGATGCGCTCTTGCCAAAATGTGAGAACACTTCTTTTAAGTTTATCATTCTCTACTAACTAAAATTTAAACAAAGGCAGATACTTTGAACACAATAAAACAGTCATCAGGCCTCTCATTTCAAAAAAAAAAAAAAGGTCTTTCAATAGAGTGAATAGTGCAGCACAATGGATATTCGGTCCACGGAATTGCTAGTAAAATTGTACTTATTTAAAATTACAAATTAACCTTAAAGGACCAGATAAGCTTCTTCAAAGTAGCTCTGATATTTATGATCGAATGAAAAGCCCCTGCCAACCAGCCAGGCGGAAACTCCAATGACAGTGACAAGGGGCTTATCAGAAGACAATCAGAGGGTCAGAAAGTCGGGGGCTTTGTAGGCCGCAGGTACAGTCCACAGCAGTATTCAGCCACTAGGTGTGTCAACATTAATAATCCTCCCCGGTCACCAGAACAGTCTTCTAAAAGCAGGTGGCAAGTCAATTAATATGCCTTGAAAAACAATCAGAATGTTGAGAACCCCAATCCTTTAGAAACGCAAGGGTGGGGCTGTACTTACATGAAGGAATAATGAACTGTGGCTCAGTGTTGCCTGCGTAGCCAAGCTTGGTGTACCTAAAAGCACAAAGTCATCAACACAGGTTTAGACAATAATACTCTCCCCTGGATCCCATTAGCGTCTTCTATTATAAGCTCTCCAAGTCTGAAAATATCAAGCCTCAAAACAGTCACTTGAAATTTAAAAAAAATAAAAATAAAAAGCTTATGCTGAGAATCAAAGCCTAATTTCAGATAAGCAAGCTGTTATTAAAACATAATATGTTATGCTCGTTTCTACTGGGGAAAATCTTGCACACATGCATTAACACATACATCACATTTGTGTATCCCTACCAACTTGACAAGTGCTTTTACACTCTTGTACTTTTTATAAAAACCCAGCAGAGAAAGTAACTCTTAGCCCTATTTAGCAGATGAGAACACCGAGGCACTGGGGAGTTAGTCCAGCTGCCCAAAGCCGAGCAGCTGGCGAACAGGGAAAAAAGGAAAAAAAAACCCAATCTAAATATGCAGGCTAAATCCCAGAGCCGGCTCTCAAAGAAGTGCACTTACTTCTCAAACTTCATGAACTTTTTTTGGGGGGGGAGGTTAAAAATGATTATATAATTTTCTGAAAATGTCATGGCATATGTCTAGAAACAGTTACTGCCACCTCCTGAGAATATCTGACAGGAGCATCTCTTTATCATCTCATTTCAGAAGGAGCCCATTTTCTGTCAAGATACTCTGTGTGATGGATTCCAAAAGTCTTAACTAAAACAAATGCCAAAATACTACTATCTGTTCCAAAAGCATTTGCTAATCCCTTAAATAAAAAAAAAGTGGTGGGGGGGGACCACCACTGAGAACCATCTGCTGGAAATAAAAAATTGAAAACCGAAAAGACTCATCAGCTCTTCCTTTCTTATTAGGCTTTACTGTAACGAACAGTAAAGTCTGGACAACTGAGCCATCGTTCCGCAGTAATGCTTGTAATGAAGAAAAATACCCCCCAGCAGTGTTGAAAGTAACTTTATTAATTCATTCTATTTTATAAATTATTTCAAGATGCTCGATACTAAAAATTTTTGATGTGGCATACATTCCAAATTCTAATAAATTAATTTTATGGTTTTTCAATGTATTTTACCATATGCTAATTTTACTATTTTTGAACACACAGTGAATGAATAAGCTTTGGTGAGCCAAAAACAGCAAGTTAGCTCCATTTAAATCATGCCTTACTGCTCAGTCTCCAAGGATCTGACGTCTTGGTGCCACAAGAACCTGGGCGAGCTAGGCTCTGAAACCCAACAGGCCCCACAAGAAGTTTCCAAGACCCATCTGAGAGCCCCCCAAGTTCCACAAATTCCCAGACACACAAACCAAGTGGACCCCACTCCAGGGCTCACCAGACCCAGAGGGAGGTTTCAAAGCCAACCCAGAGCCGGGGACTTTCCAGAAGGCAGGCAACATATACTAAACTTCTAAAAATTCCCAATTCAACCATCATTCTGGAAGTATCTTCCAGACAATAAATACAAATAAACTGAATTGCTGACCCAAGGCTAAAGAAGCCTAGCAAGGTCAGAAACACTAAAATCCTCAAATTTAAGACTATGGTTTTTAAAAGGCCACATCACCCACCCCCCAAAAATACACAGCTTGCGCTTAATCTGCCTCCCCGCACTGTGAGATTTCAAGTCGTATGATGACAGAACGTAGTCCTTTTTCCTGATTGCACCTGCACCCCTGGCACTGTGCCTGGCACATGGCAGGCACTCCACAGAGATCTGCTCAGTGAGCTCTTACCAATGTAAGGAAAGGTCATTGCTGTCCAACTGCTGGGCAAAGGAGCGGCGTTGGAAAGGGGGATGCTTAAAGTCAGAAACACAAGGTGATGGGGCCACAAAAGACCAGACCCATCATCTAGCATAATCTTTAATTTTAGAGGTGAGAAAACAGTTGTTTCTGTGATGAGGTTATTTTCAAAAAAAGAAAAGAAAAACCTGAAACAAATACAATAAAATATTAACACTTTTTAAAATTAGGTGCTAAGTATCATTTCTACTATTTTTTGTATATCTGAAAGTCAAGAGTGTGTTGTATTGGTTAAAACCATGCACTCTGGCATGAGACTGCTCAGGTTCACGTCCCAGTTCTGTTTTTTGCCAAATGTGTGACTTTGAGCAAGCTACTTTACCTATCTGTATCTCAGTTTCTCCATCTGTAAAATGGGGATAATAATACAACCTATTTCCTAGGGTGAGTTTTGTGTATAAATAGGGAAACAGAAAGCACTAGAACAGTGCTATCTACATAAGTTTTATTTTTTTACTGTTGTTATTTTTCTGTACGTTTGAAATATTTCTTAATTTAAAATTTTGAAAAGCTCAGAAAACACACCCATGGTATGGTCTGTGGCTGTGTTCAGTCTTTCTGCTGTACACGAGTCTATACACCACAGACACACTCCTTTGCACTGTGGTGGAAATGAAATGCACAAATGGTAAACCCAGCAGATACCAGCTATCCTTCTGCAACTGTGTCTTGTACCCTGCAATCATGAACTACATGTAACCCAGAGCAGCAAAAGGTCAGACTGCAGAAATGGGCTGGTGCACATTTAGACTCACAGCTCCAAAATTCAATTGAATACTGATGATACCACCACTTCGCGCCACTCGCCGATCGTGGCTGGAATGCTGAGATCCTGAAGGTGCAACGCTCTCCCGGACAGACAGCCTTCAAGGGAGGCCTTCTGTCATCGAGTCACACAGGTAACGGAGCATCAGTAACATTAAGCAAATGATTTTCATGACTGAGGCAAACTAACATTAAGACATATTAATGTTTCTACGTATAAACAAATTACTATGAGATCCTCCCTATCTCCTACCAAAACTGAAGCCATTAAAAACAATGGCAAAAGTATAAACTCTTCAGGTCACTTAACGTAACTTAGTATCTTTAGATTTTTTCTGCTACTCCTTATAGAGCATCAAATACACTTGAGGTTTCGTTACTTTGAATAATCACAATGTAATGAATGTCTAACAAGATTTCTTTAAAGAGACATTCAAATTTAAAATTTTAATAAAACCTTTATCAACCCAGGCTCACACCAAACTTTAAAGAGAACATATTAAGTGTAACACTGCAAATGTAACCTAACAAGTGCTCACCCTATAATCCTCTCCCAGGAGGACAATCCAATACTAGACTGGCATGCTCCATTATAGGTAATCTTATAACAGTTCAACTATATAAAGAGCAGAACCAAAAAAAAAAAAAAACCCAAGTAAAACACAACTATTAAATATGGACCCTGTTTGGGGCGCCTGGGTGGCTCAGTTGGTTAAGCAACTGCCTTCGGCTCAGGTCATGATCTCAGGGTCCTGGGATTGAGCCCCACATCGGACTCCCTGCTCGGCAGGAAGCCTGCTTCTCCCTTTCCCACTCCCCCTGCTTGTGTTCCCTCTCTCGCTGTCTCTCTGTCAAATAAATAAATAAAATCTTTAAAAAAAAAAAAAAAAAAGATGGGCGCCTGGGTGGCTCAGTTGGTTAAGCGACTGCCTTCGGCTCAGGTCATGATCCTGGAGTCCCTGGATCGAGTCCCGCATCGGGCTCCCCGCTCGGCAGGGAGTCTGCTTCTCCCTCTGACCCTCCCCTCCTCATGTGCTTTCTCTCTCTCTCTCATTCTCTCTCTCTCAAATAAATAAAATCTTTAAAAAAAAATAAAAGAAAAAGAAAAAAAAGAAAAAAGAAAATAATGAAACTGCTTTAAAAAAAAATATGGACCATGTTCAAGACACCATTTATGAAAACAAAGAAGCATTTTTTTTTAATCCCAGTTTCCTAGCTAGAAACATGTAGTAGGCATACCATGAGGATACTAAGAAGGGAGGGGAAAAGCATGGCCCCGGTCCTCAAAATATTCCTCAAAATGTTTACCTATTAGAAATCAGATTTCAAATTGATTTTTTTTTTTATTGCAGCATGGCAAGTTTAAGTTCACCTGGGTAGGCTTCCAGAAAAAATGTACCAAACCTTCTGAACAGATCATCAGGGTAACTTCTAAAATACATACTCCCAGTACCCACCCCAAAATCACTGATGGGAATCTCCAGAGAAGGAGCCTGGGCACCTGTATTTTTAACATCTCCTATCCCAACCCCATGGTTCTGATGGTCAACGTGCTTAGAAATCACTAGACAGGGGGCGCCTGGGGGGCTCAGTAGTGATCCCGGGGTCCTGGGATCAAGCTCCGCGTCGGGCTCCCTGCTCCGCGGGAAGCCTGCTTCCCCCTCTCCCACGCCCCCTGCTTGTGCTCCCTCTCTCGCTGTGTTTCTCTCTGTCAAATAAATAAAATCTTTTAAAAAAAGAAAGAAATCACTAGACAGTACAAATCACAAAGAACTAAATAAAAGGAGTAACACTGGGAAGGAGAAGACAAAAATTTATTTATAAATGATAATTGCAGACTGGACTATCTAAGGAAATTAAGTAGAAAATTAAAGGAAATAGGGAATTCAGTAAGATGGCCAGTTACTACATAAATAGACAAAAATCAACAACTTTCCTACCTGATGAGAAGTGAGAATACACACTGAGTGAAAAGATCCCATTCACAACGGCAACAACACAGTATCATATTATCTTCAAGACTAAACGACACAGAGGAGGGAGATACGGAGATGGGGAGAGGGATGTGTGCGAAGGACTCTCGATACACAAACAGGCAAATAAACTGAGACGGGCCTTACTCTTACACAGGAAGAGTGATATTTTTTTAAGAAATGTCAAATAGCATTAAATTCACCTACAAATTGGTTTCAAGACCATTCAACCTCTGGGCCAATACTAAAGAAAGTGGTGGTAAATTATACATGGGTGGCAGTAAAAGCCTGAAGAGTCATTATACAGGGAAGTTTCACATTATCTATCAGAATTTTAAATGCATATCCTCTGTTGTCCAAATAGCACATTTCTGGGAATTTACCCCACAGCAGCACTTTTAGATGTAGGCAAAGACAGGAACAAAAAATGTTCACTGCAGCATTATAATAGCAAAACAACAACAAAGCGCTAGAAAAACACCCAAATGCATCAACACAGGACATATTAAGTAAATCATAATAATTCCATAAATGCTCTACAGCCATCAAAAATGGAGATTTATGTTACTGCCACACACAGATAGGCAATATGTACTGTTTGAAACAGTACATATTTATGATGTGAGGGAGTTTAATGGGGCTGGCAATGCTGGGTTCAAAACACAGCACTATGTGACTTTAGGCAAGCAAATTAATCCCTCCATACTTCAGTTTCTTCATCTGTAAAAGGTAAATAATAATAATCCCTACCTAATGTTAAATATTATCATTTCCAGAAAATATTAAATATTACCATTTCCAGAAAAAATTTCTAATTCAAAAAGTAAAAGGGTCCATTATTTGATAATTTTTTTTGTTACTATTAAATGTTGAGGGGCTCCTGGATGGCTCAGTTGGTTGAGTACCCGACTCTTGACTTCAAAAGTCACGATTTCAGGGTTGTGAGATCAAGCCCAGCGAGAGCCCACACTCCGGGCAGAGTCTGCTTGAGTTTCTCTCCCTCTGCCCCTCGCCCTGCACACATGCACACTCTAATAAATAAATACATCTTTTTTAAAAATGTTATTTGAGGTGTATGAGCCATCTATATTTTTCCACATACTACCCTTAATTTTCTACTAGAGCTTTAGTACCTTATCAATTTGTGCAAATCCTTATGTCCTGAGGATATGAATCCTTGCTCTTATACATCACCAATTTTTCCCAGTTACACATTTCCTGGAATATAACTGTTGACAGTTTAGACGATCAAATCTACCAATTATCTTCCTGAATAACTTCCTGTGTAGTTTCTACTTTGAAAGTCCCTCGCTATACTAAAATTTCATAGTTTCTCTTCCAGTTCTATGTATATCTTTTCATCCAAATGGGAAGAGCTATGTCAATCAAATTTTCCCAATGTACATAAGGAATCAAGACTAACAACTTTTATGTTAAAAGCCCTTGATTTTTTGTTTGTTTGAACACTCTCTTCCAAAAGGATAGCCGGCATAGTAAAGGTAGGCACCCTTCTCAAAAAAACATAAACTATGCCACATTCCCAAGCTCAGGGCTACTTCCGTGCATCCCCTGGCCTGAAAGTCTTTCTCACATGCCAACATAATGAGGAGCTGCATAGAGCAAAACCCACAGTCACCACTCCACCTCATACACAAGTATGTCCTCCTAGTTCAGACTTCGAAACACCATAGAAAGGTATCCATTAAGAAGTCTCACTCCCAGGCCTATACCGCCCACCCCACTTCTGCCTTCCACCGCCTCCTATTCTTACGTACCCTTCCAGAGTCTCTTTCTGTAAATACAGTATATCCTCATTTGCCCCAAACATTTTAAACAGCCCTGGTACAAAGCTTCTTTCACTCTTCTGTTAAACGCCACTATTTTTCCACAGCAGTAACACACAGACTTTTCAATTCTGCCGTCAAGAGAATTAATCTGACTACTGTCAACTCAACATATTTATATATAGTTAAAATTCCTCCTACAACCATGTGTCTAGAGCAGAAGGTGACAACTTAAGCTCAATTAATCTATGTTTAAAAGTGGAAATGTCACATCCTAGAACAGTGTTTTTCAAACTGTATCCTGTGGGGAGGTTCTTTTGGTTGAGACCCCTTATGAGGTCCAGTCTTAAAACCCCAAACTCCAGCCAAAATAGCTCTACTCCTTCCTAAGGTTTTCAGTTTTTAAAAAGTGACTACACCTGCCTTAGAATATGGTTCCGATAAAACTAAAGTTATCCCCAGATCTCAATTACAGTTTCTAAATAATACACATCCTCTCTACACTATATACTGTAAATTAATACACGATCAAGTTCTTCAAACATTCCTTGGGTTACTGAATAGAAAAGGGTAGTCTCTGTTTATAGGACAAAAAGTTCAATATATAACTTCAAATTTACTAGTTATTTTATCTAAATCCAATATCCTTTTTTTTTTGTCTATGTGATCTGTGAATTTTACATTACTGAATACACTTGTTCATTTGTCCTTCTATAAGCAGCATTTTTTGATCTGTGTTTGGTCAATATAAAACCATGAGGTATGGTCTTTTTGTGGATTTTGGTCATTATAAAGTGAACTCTAACTTTCAGATTAAAATGGTGGACTAAATATATAATTATTTCACTCCATCCCAAAGCCCCACTAAAATCAAAGCAAAGTGATTTTTTGAAAGATGTATTAAACCACAACAGTAGGAAGAGAAGAAGAAGAGGCGACAAGCAAAGGTTTGGTTCTGGAAAGCGTAAGATCAGCGGTAACAGGCTTTGAGAGAAAAAAACAGGCAGAGGCCAAGCTGAGAACCAGCCCAGCACACATGCCTGCATCCTTAACGGTTCCAGAATGGGTAGCTGCACAGGGGCCTGTGGAGGTGAGACCGAAGGGCCCAAATCAGGGGGCCCGGCTGAGATTCCCCTCCCCCGCCCCGCGCTGGGGGCCGCAGCTCCCCCCTGACGCCAGCATTCTCCAGAAGCTGATTCGCTGGAGACGGTAAAGCAAAGGGTCTCTGGACTCCAAGTCACTGGGCCTGGGGGAAGCCAGCACCATCCTGACAACAAGGGCCCTCCCGACTGCATCCAGTGTAAACGCTGATGGCTCAGATACCTTCTCCCACGCCCTCCCCTCTCTCCCCCTTTCAGTTCTCAGAACACCAGCACCCAGGCCCGGCCCACCAAGCAGAGGATCCCAGGTACAGTCTCTGGGGAAATGACCAGTTCAAAAAGAAAGATCGAAAGACCCTAATGCCAGGAGACTCCACAACAAACAACCTGCCCATATCACCCCTGGTGAAGCTCAAAATCAATAAGCAAATCTACACATTGTGAGTCCAGTGACTCTTCATCATGAGCGGGCAGCCAGAAATTACCAACATCTGAGGAAAGCCTCTACCACAAAATAGAGATGAAAGCACACAAATCAAAACCCAACTTAGAAGAAACAAAACCTACGTAGGGAGAGACCCCACCAACACAACCACCAAAAACCACCACCATCCTCAAAACCCTATGAGAAGAGACCATATCCAAGAAACAAAATGAGAGGCTATTAGTAAACGAACATTTAGGAAACAAAAGGAATTCTTGGAAACTGAAAGTAAGAGCAGAATGGAAACACTGAAGAGAAGGGCTAAGGAGACAAGGCGCATCCTGGAAGGGACCAGGACCAGATGACGGGAAACGAGAGAGACAAGAAAAGCAGAGAGACAGCCCAAGAATTCTACACAGAAACCACAGGAGTTGCAGAAAGCGTGCACATGAGCACGGGACACACACACACACACACACACACACACACACACACACACACACAGCGGAGGAAGAAATAATCTAAAAGAATTATCCAGAATTCAAAGATGCTCATTTCCAGACTGAAGGAGCTCACAAAATGCCCAGCACAACAGAGGAACACAAACCCACTTCAAGGCACGTTGTTGTGAAATTTCAGAAACCAGTGACAAGGAGGAAATCCTAAAAGCTCCCAGAGAGGAGAATGGGGGCGTCAAAGTCATTTACAAAGTCTTCAGTCTTCTCAGCAGCAAAACCAGAAGCAAGAAAACAAAGAATCAGCGTCTTAAAAATTCTGAAGGAAAATTATTTCCAACACTGAATACTACACTCTAACAATCAACCAAGTGAGGGATTAGAGATAAAACATTTCAGAAAAGCAAGACATTTTAAAATTTACCTCCCACATGTCCTTTCCCAGAAAGCTACTGGAGGATGCCCTCTACCAAAACAAAGGAGAAAACCAAAAAAAGAAGACATGGAACAGACACACAGGAGAGAGGTTCGTGAACCCTCAGAACAATGGCAGGAGACGCCAGGATGACAAACGTGCATGGGTCAGAGGGG
The DNA here is from genome assembly GCF_003265705.2 of Callorhinus ursinus. NCBI lineage: Eukaryota > Metazoa > Chordata > Mammalia > Carnivora > Otariidae > Callorhinus > Callorhinus ursinus. The sequence continues at coordinate 1,660,815 of NW_027397142.1, read as the reverse complement.
TAGCCATGAGGCTCAGGACCCGGGCACAGCAAAGGCACTCACCACGAACCCCTGCACCACTGGGTTACCTTCCCTGCTCCACAAAGCTGGCTACTGGAGGACCACCAGCAGGGAGCAAAGCAGAGAGCAGGAAGGAATGCACTTGGGAAACACACTCAATCCAGCAGAAAGGCAAAGGAAAGGCCTAGAAGATTGTAAGGTTATAAGGAAAGTCCGGGGCTGTGTGGCAGGCCTGGGAAGCAACCACCCCAGAGAGGAGGACAGAGGTCTGCAAAGCGGAGGTCTCCAAAAACAAACATACTCTGGTAGGGTGTGTAATGTGATTAGCCTTACGGAAAACTGTGCTGAGAAGGTGGCTACTTGAAAATATGGAAAATAATTAGCAGTGGATACAAAGAAAACAAAACAAAGAAGGCAATCATTAAGTTCCATAACAACAAAATTCAAGAGAAAAAAATACTATGGCACGCTTTCATGAATGAGGACATGCACTTGCACAGCCACAGTAACATAAACAGTGATCACAAATTAAGCAGAAAATGTCATAATGTATCTCTACCGGGAGAACAGGAGAGGAGAAACAGGGCAAAGGCAGGATGAGAGACACCATCATCTAACAACAGTAAATTAACAGATAACGTGAAAAACTGATAATCAAAAGATAGATCCACATGCCCATTATTTAGAAACACGGAAATCCATAAATGCTGGAAGACACAGAATGAAAAGCTGAAAGTAGCCGTTTCTGGGCAAAGACAGAACAGCAGGCAGGACAGCAGCCCATGTCTGCACATTAGCCTCTGAGCATTACTTGACTCTTAAGTAGCGTGCATATTACTCTGAGATAAAGTCTAAATTTTTATCAAAACTTTTTACATTGTGTTTAAATAATACTCCTGCGTTCTGTTGGTTTGCATCTGTTTGGTATGTATTGGACCATCCTTTTACTTTCTGGCAAAGCAGATCTCAGACTCTCAGGAGCCCGAAAGGCCCCCAGACACAGGATGCCATCACCATGCTACAGCAACAGCTGGGGGAGACACCCCATGAGGCAGCAGTACCGGACCTTCACAAAGCAAGGGGAAATAATGACAGAAGACCTAACAAGCCACTCTCAGCCCAACACACAGTAAGTGGGGAAAAAACTGCAAGACGTAAATAACACCACGCGTAAGGCAGCTCACGTCGAACTCTGAACACACTAACAGAGAACAGATCTTCGCGTACAAGCAGAACATGCGCAGAACGGACTGCGTCTTAGACACCATCAAGTCCAAAGAATAGAAATAAAGCAAACAGCACTCTCTGAACATGCTGCAATAACACCAGAAATTAAAAACAAAATTAAAGAAATAAACAGGCCTTTGTACCTGAAAATTTTAAAACACGCTAGTATAGAAATACTAGTTGTGGGTGAAACTCAAAAGAAAAATACATTTAAATCTAAGGGATACATACAGCTTAAGATATAGCAGCCAAAATTCTGTAGTATTAACTACCTTCAATTAAAGGAAAAAATAAAAATGAATATAACATCCAATTCAAAAACAGACAAAAACAAAGGAAAGCAGAAAACAAATAAAGATAAAAGCAGCATAAATGAGTCAAAAAACAGAAAAATCACAAAACCAGTAAGTAAACCCCAAAGCTCATTCTTTGAAAAAAGACGCACAAGACAAGTCACTAGGTCAACCAAGAAAAAGGATGAGAACAAAACACATAAATTTGAGTGACAAAAGGGAAAATAACCATAAATGCAGAAGACATTTTTTTAAATCATGAGGCTACTATATACATTTGAAAAATCTAGATGAAATGAAAATTTTTTGGACAAATACAACACAAAAAAATTGATTCCACTTGAGATGGAACGTCCAACAGGCTTTTAAGAAATAGGATGAGTAGCAGAAGTCTCCCTACAAGCAAGCACTAAGTCCATCCAGACAGTTTCTTGGGGTAATTCTACCAAGACCTTCAAACTCAGGTAATCCCAATACTACAACAGACTACTCCAGAGCACGGAAAGAGAAGGGAAATTTCTTAATTTCTTTATGAACAGAGTGTGACACTGATCTCAAAATCTGACAGGGATTCCACCAAAAAACCAAACTATAAATCACTCACACTTATACCGATGCAAAAACCCAAATAAAACATTAACAAACACAATCTACCTACACAGCAAAAAATAATGCATCATGATCAAACGGGGATTATCCCAGAATGCAAGAGTGGTTCACTATGAGGAAATCCATTAATACAACCCATCATATTAACTGGATTAGGAAGAAACTACATGTTCCATTTATGATAAAAGTATGTGACAACGTCCAACACCCATATAAACATTCCAAAAAAATAGAAATGGACTACTAACATGATACATGCACACACACAGCAGCAGCAGCAGTGGTCCAAAAGCCAGCATCTTTTTTATTTAAATTTAATTTAGTTAACATACAGTGTATAGTTTCAGAGGTAGAATCCAGGGATTCATCAGTTGCACATAACACCCAGTGCTCATCACATCACATGCCCTCCTTAATGTCCATCCCCCAGTTACCCCATCCCCCCACCTCCCCTTCAGCAACCCTCAGTTTGTTCCCTAGAGTTAAGAGTCTCTCAAGGTTTGTCTCCCTCTCTGATTTAATCTCATTTTTTTTCCTTCCATTCCCCTATGTTCATCTGTTTTGTTTCTTAAATTCCACATGAGTAAAATCATGTGGTTGTCTTTATCTGACTGACTTATTTCACTTAGCATAATACCCTCTAGTTCCATCCACATTGTTACAAATTGCAAGATTTCATTCTTTTTGATGGCTGAGTAATATACCATTGTAGATATATATCACATCTTCTTTATCCATTCATCTGTCAATAGACATCTTAGCTCTTTCCATATTTTGGCTGTTGTGGACATTGCTGCTATAAGCATTGGGGTGCAGGTGTCCCTTTGGATCACTATGTTTGTATCCTTTGTATTAAATACCTAGTAGTGCAATTGCTGGGTCATAGGGTAGCTCTATTTTTACCTTTTTGAGAAACCTCCATACTGTTTTTCCAGAGTGGCTGCACCAGCTTGCATTCCCACCAACAGAGTAGGAGGCTTCCCCTTTCTCCGCATCCTCGCCAACATGTGTCGTTTCCTGTCTTGTTAATTTTAGCCATTCTGACTGCTGTGAGGTGGTATCTCATTGTAGTTTTGATTTGCATTTCCCTAATGCCAAGTGATGTGAAGCATTTTTTCATGTGTCTGTAAGCCAATTGTTTGTCTTCTTTGGAGAAATGTCTGTTCATGTCTTCTTACCATTTCCTTAGTGGATTTTTGGGTTTTTCGCTGTTGAGTTTGATAAGTTCTTTGTAGATTTTGGATACCAGCCCTTTATCCAATATGTCATTTGTGAGTATCTTCTCCCATTCCGTAGGTCAGCATCTTATTTTAGAAACACCAGAAGCTGCCACACTAAAGTAAAGAACAAAAGAATAATGCCCACTAACTCCATTCCTATTTAACATTATTTTGGAGGTAATGGTCACTGCAGTGTGTCAAAAAAACGCAAATAAGAGTTCCTACCAATAAAAAGGAAGGGGTAAAACCCTCTCTGTTTGCCAAAGATTCCATATCTGGAAAACCTTAAAGATCAAGGGAAAAATTCATACAACCTAAGAGTATTTTGTAAAGTAGGTTACAAAATTGACACAAAAAAACTAAGAGCCTTAATGTATTGAAGAAAAACAGAAAACGTAATGAAAAAGAAGATACCATTTATGAGAGCAAAACAGAAATCACATACTTAGGTGTAAACCTAACAAGAAATCCACCTGAGGTTAACACAGGATTCCTAAAAGACACAAAACAGACGTGATCTCATGGAAGGAGATGCCATGTTCTTCCATGGGAGGACTCACCATCGCAAAGATGATGGTCCTCATTAAATTAACTTATAAATTTAATAGAATCCAAATAAAAATACCATCAGGCATTCTCCCTGTGGAACTAGAGAAGCTGAGTTTAAGTTCATTAGGAGGAACAACAAGCACAAATTTACCAGAAAGCCCTAAAAAAGGAAAGGGACACGTAGGAGAGGCCAGCCCCAGCAGGTATGAAATCATTCTAAAGCCTCAGTAATTAAAACTCTGTGGTGGCGGTGGCATACGAATAGATTAATGCAACTCGAAACAAAATCTAGAAATAAACACAACTGCACAGACAAATTTAGTACATGACAAAGGCAGAATCTCCAAGCACAGGGTTGTTGTTTTTTGTTTGTTTTCCACCAATGACGTTGAGGTAAATGAGACACAGCCAGAAGGAAAAAAGACAGAAATAGTTCCAGCTGGGTCCTTTCCTCAAACTATATCCCAGGATACATTCCAAATGCATTAAAGATTCAAATGGGGGGGTAATGAAACCATTAGGAAAAAACACCATATAACCTGGGAATGGGGGGGGGACTTTCTTAACTATGACTCAAAATCTAGAAACAATAAGAAAAAGATAAATAAATGTGATTACTTTAAAAAACCTGTGCGTGGCAAAAGACAAATGATATATGGGGAAAATGTATTTGTGACTTACATCATCAAGAGCTAACACCCCAACATGCAGAAAAGGGTTAACAGGCCCAAGATGGCACTCCTTAGAAATCCTGCTTGCAAGCTTGGCCACTCAGCGGCATCTGCGGTCAGGAGGATTCCCGCCATTCCCTCGATGGTATTCACTGTGCCTAAACCACGCAAACAATAGTTTAAGCTGAACATCTGCTTTCCCTCTGGGGCTCTGCAATTTTGTTATGTGCTAGGCAGGGGTGCCGTGGCCAGCCTCAACAACGCTGGGCATGGAGTCTTTAAGGAGCTTCCTTGATGTGCTGTCAGAACTGGAGACTGACGAAGCATGTCCGCGTGGTTCCAGTGAGAGAGGACTCTGGAAGCTTGCTCCTGGTTTCCTCCTGACTCTGCTTCATGTGCCTTTTCCCTTGGCTGATTTTGCTTTGTACTTTTTCACTACAGTCCTGGAATTGCTCCTAGCAAATCGCTGAAGCCAGGAGCGGTCTGTGGGACTTCCAACACACCCTAATACTTCCGAAATCAAAGAAACACAAAACCAAAAACACACGGAAAAATGGGCCAGAGAAATGACACGAAAGAATACAGAAATGTAAATGTCTCTTAACCAAATGAAAAGATGCCCATCTTCCCACATAAGAAGAAATTCAAATTAAAACTATAATATTTCTTATCCTCTAGATTGGTAAAAATAAAAAAAATTTGACTATATACTCTGTTAGTGAGTCTGTTAAGAGGACACAGGCAGTTTCATACATTACTGGTGAGGATACACACTGCTGAGTGGGATTTCACACCCACTAGCAAAATTACATATGCAGTGACTCTTTGACCCAGAAATCCCACTTCTAGAAACCTATCCCAGAGATACCCAGCAAAAAGTACAAAAATGTATGCACACACAAGACTATCATTGCAGTCTATTGATAATAGCAACATGCTCAAAAAAAAAAAAAAAAGACAGGGACATGTCTAAAGAACACCACAAACAGTTTGAATGGGCTTTTATTGGTCAAATCTCAAACAATTTAAGCATCAAAACAAATAATGGCAATAACAGATAATAACCCATTAAATACAGTAAGAACAACCTTTTGAATAAAATAATAACCCATACAAATGATAAATAAATAGATGAGAACTATGGAAAAGTGTGCCCTTAGAGTAAAACATTAACTAATAAATGTAGACATGACACTAGAGTATAAATAATCACAATTTGGCCACCATCACTGCAATTATCAATTAGGGCAAAAATCACCAATGGATACTAAGACTAATGGGTGAAAGTTTAACGAAGAACAGGCATTTACATAATCTCAAAATCTCTCTCCATAAATGACATTAATTACAAAGGGAAAAATTAACAATGCAGTGAGGATATCTAGTGGACATCACCCTATCCAACTAACCCAAGTGAACTTCATCAAGGAGGAGGCATATCACTATTTTAAGCCTTCCGACTAGAGGGTCTCATGTACTGGACTATAATACTGTACACGGTATTATATACTGTAATATACCCTATATACTGTAATACTGTATCATAAACCTGAAAGTTGCTAAGAGACTAAAACTTAAATGTTCTCACCACAAAAAAGAAATGGCAACTATGTGATGTGAGGGAGGTGTGAGCTAAAGCTATGGTGGTAATTATTTTGCAATATATAAATATATCAAATCAAAATGTTGTACAACCTTAAACTTACACAATGTTATATGTCAGTTATATCTCAGTAATGCCGGGGGTGGGGAGAGTCGGGTGGGATGCCCCAAGAAAGATGGGCGTTGCTTCTACAAAATTCCTGACAAAAATGCATACCCTGAATCTATCATGGGGAAACACCAGACAAGCGGACACTGAGGGACAATACACATGGCAGCTGGCTCCCAAAAATGTCAATGTCCTGAAAACCAGAACAAGGCTAAGGGACTGGTCCAGCTGGATGAGACTTAAAAGACAGATGCAGTGCTGGACGAGGGAGGGGAAGAACAGTCCACAAGACAAGACGGGAACATTCATGGGAATCCAGACAACGGATTAGAGAACACCACTGCGTAAATGTCGACTTTTTTTACTTCAAATCATTGGTCTCTGATTATATAAGAGGAAGTCCCTCTTCTTAGCATGCACTGAAGTATTTTGGTATAAAAGGGCACAATATCTGCAACTTACTCTCAAACAGTGCAGAAAACTAATAATATGTATAGATCATACAGAGAATGCTAAAGCAAACGTTAATAGTTGGTGAAAATGGATGAAGAATATATGGTAGAGGCAGGGGCGCCTGGGTGGCTCAGTCAGTTAAGCGTCCGACTCTTGATTTCAGCTCACTTCATGATCTCAGGTTGTGAGATCCAGCCCCACGTTGGGTTCCACGCTGAGTGTGGAGCCCGCTTAAGAGTCTCTCTCTGCCCCTCCCTCCACGCCTGCCCCTCTCTACCCCTCTCTTTCCCTCCCTCCCCCCCCCAAAAAATATATATAGTAGTGTTTTTTGGTACTCTTGCAGTTTTTTAGTAAGTCTGAAATTTTTTCAAAGTAAGTTTAAAAATGCAAGAAAAGGGGCATCTGGCTGGCTCAGTCAGTGGAGGTGCAACTCTTGATCTTGGGATTGTGGGTTCAAGCCCTGTACTGGGTGTAGAGATTACTCAAAAAAAAAAAAAAATCTTTTTTAAAAAATACCAGAAAAGGTAAGAGAAGTGACACTAGAATTTGTGGAATAGTCTCTGAAAACTATGCAGCCCAGTAATTCCTTTAAATAAACAAAGCTTTATCTTTGGATCAAAGAGGTACCTTGGTGCACGTTATCCTGCCCCCCTCCCCGGCACACTGGTGTCCACTGAGGTGGCCTCAAGGACTCTTAGAGGAGGAGGCACGCTACAAGAACAAATTTTATTTACTATTAAAAAAAAAAATAGTACTTGGTACACTATTAAATGACTACTGTTCACTATGTGTAGTTCCACGTGAATTTTTCTTTTAGAATTTAGTACTAGAAAAAAAAGCTTTTTCACCTGAGAAGCAGGCCTTTCTCTTCCTTCTTGATGACGAGAATTGCATAACTGACGACTCTCTTAATAATTCTGTCAGACAGGCAGACGAAGGCCAACCACCGTGACTACTGGTCTACAGTTTAGGATGACTACCTAGGTCTTTTTCCTTCGTCCCGGTTATTTTTATGGGCATTTTACCCTTTTTTTAATCCTATTTTGATGTAAAAGTCAAAAACAATTTCCGCTCTCTGGGAAATATAAGAACTATTGATATGCTCAAGTAAATTTAAGCCCTCCGAGGCTGCTCCTTCTGACCGTATACTGGACCCTGGGAATTCATGGTAAATCACAGTCATTTCCACGACAGAATATGTCCGTGTGAAACCTCGCGGGACGATTCCCTGCCACTGTCTACAACAGACAAAAGACAAGTGCATTGATTTGGGGTCATAAAACAATGATACACGGAAGTTATATCTCCACGTGAGCCAAGTTACATTTACCACTTACCTCAAAAGGTCAGAAGAGCACCACGGTTTAGACATTTATAGCAAGAATGATGAGTAAGGCCCCCAGCTTACTAATATTAAAGGTATGACAAACTCTGTGGCCATTACTTTAATGCTACTACCAAGGAATGCTTTAGATTTCAATAGGTTTACAAGACCAAAAATACAAAAGGCAAAATTTCACATGCACGTGTGGAAAAAATACATTTACCTGCTGCCTTCACTCTTGATACAACCAGACCTCAGGTGGGCATGGGATGAATATCCATATTGTGGGAGAAGGGAATGCATAAGGAGGCAACAACGGGGGGGGGGGGGCGGTGTTCACATCAATTTTGATTTTGGCTTGTGTTCTGGGTAGCAAAACAACTTCTAAAATAAAGAGCCACAAAACTTCTGATACAATGCTTATTTCAAAAAGAATTAGCACAAGCCAAGAGGCCATTTTTTCCAGCCTGTAATCAATGCTAGTGGCTTCAGCAGCAAAAGGAAAGCATGATCAGTAGGAGATGGACTGTAACAAATTAAAGAAGACACCCCCACAAGGTTGTCAAGGAAACCAAACCAAGTGCATTTTTCTACAGAAAGAATCAAGGCTAAGGTGAACATGCCATGGAAGATTTTCTGACAAAAATATGTAAAGTCCCGTTGTCAAAAAATCTTTGAGACTAAATTTACTTCCAGGCTATTTCATTAAGCACTTCATCTATAATGCAAGCAGGCATGCCTAAATTTCCAAACTACCAGCTAAATGGATTCCCCTTCCTAAAATCAGCTAAGCTTGGGCCACTGAAAATACAGGAAATTTCCTAAGATCTCTTCTGCATGTTGTAGCAACATCAAAAGAAACAATCTCAACCAAAAAAGTAAAGAGGGAGAAAAAAAAACTATACCACAAAGAGGCTTTCCCAAATTTTGACTTTGTTTTTCAAAATGGAGCCTTTTTAACATTTGTTTTTAAGCGAAAAGGCAAGGGAACGCAAACTGAAGCAAGAGCTCAGCCCGAGTGAGCCATTCGATCCTGGGAGAGAGCAAAGCGGGCTGCACAAAAGGTGTCAAGTTGGTAGAGTGATGTGAAACCCTCCACAAGGAAGTGGGCAAGAATCATGAGCAAGAAGTGACAGGCACTTGGGGGCGCAGAGGGCACGGCTGGGCAGGTGGAAGGCAAGTAACGTCAGCAGGGTCTGCAGCAGCCCGGCGCGCGGGAGGCGTGGGAGGCGAGGTGCGCGCACCGCTGCCGCGATCCGCGCCCTTAAAGGTGAGCGGCCGCAGCGCGTGGCCCCGGGGGCCGGGAGGAGGGGGCGGGGCGCACAGGTGGCCGGCCGAGCGCCGGGCCCGGGCCGCGCGGCGGGGCGTTGTGCGGCCGCCAGGTGAGCCAGGGCGGGCCGCGGAGCAGGTGCTCGGCGTCGGGGCAGGGGCGGGCCGCGCGGGAGCGGGGCGGGCGCCGGCGGCTCTTACCCGGTGCCGCAGTCCACCACGCAGGGAGGCAGGGAGCCCGCCATGCTCGGCACGCGTGCCGCTTGGCCCACGCGGGCGGCCCGGGAGGCGCCGCCGCCGTCCGCTCGCCGCGCCGCCCGCTCCCGGGAGCCTCCGCAGCGCCGCCGCCGGGGGCCCGGATGCTCGGCGGCCGCCCACGTGACGCTGCCCAGCCGGCCAATCAGGTTGCGGGCACGCCCCGCCCCGCCCCGCCGCCCGCCCGCCATCTTTACTACTGGCGGCGAGGCCTCCTCGCGTGGACGTCCAATACCGCTGCTGAAGCAGTTGGGGGCTATTTTTAACTGACTTACCACGAACGTGACCTCGTTTCCGGGCCCTGGCTCCTTCTCATCCTTTAAAGCTCGGCTGGAAAGTCACCTTCTCAAGAAGTTGTCCCTAATCATCCTAAGTAGGCCCCCTCCCTGCACCTTACTCTATCTCGAGGACCTATTACTTTCATTGACAGCGCTTGGAGCAAATTTTTAATGCTAATTTATTTGTGGTTCCCCCAGCCCCGCCCCACGGGACTGTAGGCCCCGCCGGGATAGGGCTGGTGTCTGCCTCACCGTGGGTGGCCTGGTGCTCAGCACGGTAGTTAGTGCATGCATGGGAAGCACCTAAGTGTTTGTTGAGTGAATGAATAACCTTCACCTTAAAGATGAAACAATGACCGTCAGAGCTGATGGAATCAGTGACCTTAGATGGAGGTAATACCACAGCAAGATCATCACGGGAAGATGTTTCCAAGTATCAAACATGAGATGATGCTCCCAAAGTTCTTAGTGAAACCAGGAACCAGGGGCGCCTGGCTGGCTGGGTCCGTAGAGCATGTGGCTCTTGATCTCTGGGCCCTGAGTTCAAGCCCCATATGGGGTACAGAAATAACTAAATAAACAAACTTTTTTCTAAAAGGAGTTAGTGGGGGAGAGGGGGGCAAAGCAGGCAAGTATCTACCCACTATGTTATGAAGGCATGAAAGCCCCACTTGCTTCCAGCTCCCTGCCCTACCATAAATTCTTGACAATTTTTTAGGAGCTTCTGGAGACTTAGTTTCATGTAGTATAACTAATATTTAAAGCAATGTGTTTTTTCCCTAGAAGAAGTACTAGATGTGTGGGTCATTCTAGGTAATCCATGATCGTTCCTTTCCCCTCCCCCACCCCAAGTGAAGTGGCGAAAGGAGCAGAAGATGAGAAGGAAATGACAGGTCAGGAGGGGGAGGAATCCCCAGTAGGACCCCAAGGCCAGGGACAAACAGTGACTTGCCTGCTTTGTGTGTTGCCAAGGGCCTGCCCAGCTCCTGTTCTTTGAAGGCCCTAGTCAGAGTGTTGTAGGTAAACTCTGGGTTGCAAACTGTGGCACTGCCTTGTCTCTTACTTTCCTTCACTTAGTACGTATTTATCGAGTGCCTACTGTGAGGCAGGCTTTGTATTATATTGGGCATGAAACAGGAAGCAGAGGACTCAACAGTGTTTGCCTCCAAACTGTAGAGTCTAGTGAGGGGTAGAGACTGTAAACGGGCAACCACAACGCAGTGTGGTAAAGGCTAAGATGGGGGAAGTCCAGGGTGCCCAGAAAGCCAATAACAGGGCACCTGACCCAAACCTGGGAGTCAATGACGTCTTCTCAAAGCAATGGTATCCAAGCTGACACCCAGAGGGTGGGTGGACGGTAGCTACATGGTGGAGAACGTGGGGTGGGAGAGTATTTCTGGGATGAGAAATATATACAAAACCCAGCAGGACCTCAAGGCTCATATATGGCTCAGTTTGCTTTGCCAGAGAAGAAGCCTCAGTGGAACTGGGACTAGCTAGTAATAAAGCATATGTGCGGGGCCCTGGGGTGGCTCAGTCGGTTAAGCATCTGCCTTCGGCTCGGGTCATGATCTCAGGGTCCTGGGATCAAGTTCCGCATCGGGCTCCCTGCTCAGCAGGTAGCCTGCTTCTCCCTCAGCCTCTGCCCCTCCCCCTGCTTGTGCTCTGTCTCTGTCTCTCTCTCTCTCAAATAAATAAAATATTAAAAAAAAATAAAAATAGGGCACCTGGGTGGCTCAGTCGGTTAAGCGACTGCCTTCGGCTCGGGTCGTGATCCTGGAGTCCCGGGATCGAGTCCCGCATCGGGCTCCCTGCTCGGCGGGGAGTCAGCTTCTCCCTCTGACCCTCTGCCCTCTCGTGCTCTCTATCTCTCATTCTCTCTCTCTCAAATAAATAAATAAAATCTTTTAAAAAAATTAAAAAATATATAATTAAAAAAATAAAAATAAATAAAGCATATGTGCCTTTGTGGGGAGTGTCCCTTCTGCATAGGACTCATTGGGAATGGTGGTCACAGTCCGCAGCTGGTAGGAAATAAAAGATTTCCTGACCCTAATTATTTCCTCTAGACACCACTAACCCTTCATTATCAGCTAAGATGTTTCCATATGCAGATAACAGAAAACTTAAGGTGCCACAAAGAATGGGCACATTTTATTTCATACAATAGGAAATCCAGAAACTCCAGGATAATTCAACCACTTGAATTCAAACATACAACCAAATGACATATTGTAGGCCTGTACATTCCATTCCACCAGCACATTGGCCTTTGTCCTTCGACTTATCCCTTGCTGTTGAGAGATGGCCATAGCCACTCCACACACCATAACTGTAATGGACGGGGACCGGGGGAAATGCCCCCATCTTCCTTCCTAAGAGGGAGAGGGAGGAAATGCTTTCCCAGAATTCCCCAGCTGCTTCCCCTCATGTTTCATTAACCTGGCTCAATTAGTATCCTGGGGCTGCTGAAACAAAGCCCACAAACTGGGGTGCTTAACACAATAAACACTTGGGGTGCCTGGGTGGCTCAGTCAGTTAAGTGTCTGACTCTTGATTTTGGCTCAGGTGATGACCTCAGGGTGGTGAGGTCGAGCCCCACATCAGGCTCCACGCTCAGAGCAGAGTCTGCTTGAGATTCTCTCTCTCTTTCCCTCTCCCTCTGCCCCTCCCCCGACTCACACTCTCAAATAAATAAATAAATAAAATCTTTAAAAAAAAAAAAAGTCATTTCTTTTCTCACAGTTCTAGAGAAAAGAAGGCCAAAATCAGGTGTTGGCAATGCTGTGTCCTCTCTGAAGACTCTTGGGGAGAATCTTTCCATGTGTTTCTCTTAGCTTCTGGTGTCGCCAGCAATACTTGGTGTTCCTTGGCTTATAGATGCATCACTCCAATCTCCGCCTCGTCTGTCACACAGTGTTCTCCCCGTGTGCCCACATCATCACATGGCGTTCTCCTCTTCTTAGAAGGACATCAGTCATATTGGATTCTGGCCGACTCTAATGACCTCATCTTAACTTGATGACATCTGCCAAGGCCCTCTTACCAGATAAGATCACATTCACAGGTACCAGGGGCTAGGGCTTCTACATGTCTTTTAGGGACACAGTTCAATATCAGCCTATGCTAAAAGCAGCTATTGGTATGGGGAACTGATGGGCTGTGAGGGGCTTACACTATTAAAGACCACCTCCCTTGGGCTGGAAAGCGACCTGTGTCCTCTGAAGCATGCGGCTGCCAATACCTGGTTGGAATCGGGTTTGAGCAACAAGAAGGGGAATGACAATCGACAGTTGCTGTCTTGCTTGTAATTTTCCCAACTAAACCATATATTCTAACTCATTCTACGCCTTTTCACTCCTCTAGCCTCTGCTTTGGATGGTCGCTGAAACAAGTCATCCTTACTGACCCCGCTCGAACTGTGCCACTTGTGTGACGCTATCCATCTTCTCACCACTGTCTCCTCTGTGCTCCCAGAGAGCCGTGTGCGCCCTTCCACTCTGCCTTACTGGACGGCATCGTGAGGGTGACGCTTCCGTCACCCCCATACACAGGAGCTCCCCGAGAGTTGAAGCGTGTCTTTTATATACTTCTGTCTCCAGTTCATTAGACACTACCTAGCATCCTGTCGCCACTTTCAGTGAATGATTGTGGACTAAATAAAAGCCATCAGGAAATTTTTAAAACTCTCAATTACACATGACTTTTGCTTCTATTTACTTTTTGTCGTCATCAAAAGCAAAGGAAAGCAAACCTTAGGCATAACTTCTATGTTCGTGTTCTTGCCATTTTTTTCTATATATTATAATATATGCATCTGTGTCATTCTTCTTAGATTATAAATGATACATCAGATACTAATGGCTTCGCTTGTGACAGTGTTAGAACAAAACACCCACAGAGAAATAAACTTCATGTTCTGGAAGAAGCGCTTCAAGTACAATCTCTAGTAATAATATTGCCAAAGGGGTTTGTTCCCTCCAATATACTTTGCAAAATCTACTCATTTGATTTGTTGTTAGCTTTCTTAAGCAGAAAGAAGCATCTCTTTCTTGCGCTTCTCCCCAGCAATGACTCCCACTCCCCCTTCCCCCAAACGGCAGAAATGTGGAAGCCAGAACACTTCCCGAAAGGTCAGCATGTGTACGTGATGTGAGCGTTTCCCAACTGCTATCCTGAGTCCTGAATAAGTTCAGGACCACTTTTTTTTTTTTTTTTTTAAGATTTGCTTATTTATTTGAGAGAGAGACAGCATGAGCAGGAGGGGCAGAGGGAGAGGGAGAAAGAATCCCAAGCAGACTCCACACTGAGCACAGAGCCCAATGCAGGGCTCAATCTCAAGACCCTGAGATCACAACCTGAGCCGAAACCAAGAGTGGGTTGCTCAACTGACTGAGCCACCCAGGCGCCCAGGACCACTTTCAAAAGAACTTTTAACAAACACCTTTTGATGCTGGGGATGATGCATATTTATGCACATGAAGACAACTTTAAAACAAAACAATCAGGGCTTAGAGATTGTCAATCTAATGCAGCTTAATCAGTGAGCACCCAGACAATGTGATCTTAATTTCCTGTGTTTAACTAGTTGTGCTGGGCCAAGAAGGAAAAAGAACACAAAAACCAAAGGCTGCCTTCAAAAACTGCCCACCCCGCCGCTCTGTGAATCTTAAATCGTAGAGCTGTAAGCAGGAACGATCTGTGTGTCCCCTGTTGCCGTGAGATTGCAAATAGAGAAGAGTACCAAAAACTCAGGACCCACTCCTTTGAAAGTAGCTGGCATTCTCCTTTAAGAGGAAGGGCCTGTCACTACACTCAATGGACTTCCCGGAGGTCTTGGCAACCCCTGGAGAAAATGGTCCAAACCAGAGCTGATTGGCCAGAGTGTGTTGAGTGTGTCAGAGAGTTGATAATAGACCCAAACCATAGGACGGGTACGGAAATCACCAAGATCGTGAACACATTCAGACCAACTCTGCTGTATTTCTGCCTCCACCCGTGGCACTTGCTCAGGCCGGAAGCCCTCCTCTGCTGCCCTCCTCCCATACTGTTCGGCGGCCAAGTCCAGCTCATTCAGTCCGCCCACTTGCCCTGCGTCTGCAGCCTGGCTTTCTATCCCACTATCACTCTGACTGAACTATTCGGTGGCCTCCCACTAGCCGCCCTGTCTCCATGCTTTGCCTGTCCAAGACAGCTTTGGGGCAAGTTATACTGTTATGAGAGGTGTCGTGGCAAAATACAGGTTTGTACATCATGCCAGCAACCTCTTTCCCCATAGCCTTTGGTGAATCCCTGTGAATTACTGTGGAATTTGACCCAAACCCTGACTGTGGCATTCAAGGTCCTCCACAATCCGCTCCTGAGTTACCTTTCTAATCTCATCTCACGTTACGCCCTTGACACATCAGGGCAGCACACAGACCACACACCAAATGCTCTGTATTGTCAAGTCAGTCTAGAACGTTCTTCTTCACCTACCCATCCTCTTCATCCTTCAAGATTCCATTCCATACAGAGTTCACTCATCCTTCAATTGCAATTCAAAACCACTTCCTTTATTTACAAAGGAACAAAATAAGGTGAGTGCTTCTTTATGTCTCTAATCAGATCAATCACTAATTCTATGTCTACCAGTCAGAATCTAGAAAAGAATCTATAGATGTGCATATTAATAAGACCCTCTGTTCTACCAAACAGTATTATAATTTTATTTGTAATGATGTCCTATCCAACTCCGATGGAGAACTGAATAACAATAATGTCTTGGTTTACAAAGCATTTTCAGGACATCGTCACACTTACTCTCCATCACATTCCATGAGGTAGGTATTATAAATACCTCTTTTAATAAAAAAAGAAAACTGGGGCTCATACTTTTCAAATTAGGATATATTAATTCATTAATTCATTTCCTTTCGGGGTACCTTCTTTAGGCCCTCTTGAGAAAACAAGGAAATGCTAACGTGTCATAACACCAGCATCTGGAAGCACAGAGATAATGGGTGTGGGGAGCCGGGAGGGATCCCAACAGCCTGCCCTTCAGACTGACCTGGTCCTTTGATCATTTCAAAGACACTTAGAAAATTTTGAGCTCTTAACCTTGAATGTTTTCTATTTCTAGTAACAATTGCCCATGAACTTCCATTAGGCAATGACTATATGTTCTAGAGACTGAGTAGCATCCAATAAAAATCTAATTCTTTTACCAATAGGAATGAAACCACTGAGTAGTGTAATTGGACGCCAGGCACTCTGGACAGAGCGTACTGCCAACAGCCCAGTCCAAACGTCTCTTGCCATTGTGCAATCTCACAAGCAGCAGGTTTTGGAGGAGTTGACTGTCCAGGGCCCTCTCCTTTCCTTACTGATGTCCATTCTAGAATGTTTTTTCAGAAGCAACACAGCAGGAATTTTTATGTAACTGGAATGAATGAAGCAAGACTGTGCCACTTCAAAATATCTTCACCAGATGTTGACTTGGTCCTTTTGGGCCAGAGAAGTTGTGCAGGGAAACTCGAAGAGGGCATAGTGAATGATGTGGAACACCTGAACAGTGGCACGTGAAAGGGCAGGGAGCAAGAACCCAGGCCAGCTAAGTTGGAGTCTTTTCATCCAGCCAAAATTCTGGTTGCAACAGTGTGTTGCAAGTGGACCATGTCTTAGATTACTATTTCTTGTGCTCGCCTTACTTACCAAGGTGCAAAATGAATTCTAGCAAGAATGGTTTGCAGAAGGAGAGGAAGAATGAAGGGGAGTAAGTCAGAGGGGGAGACGAACCAGGAGAGATGATGGACTCTGAAAAACAGACTGAGGGTTCTAGAGGGGAGGAGGGTAGGGGGATGGGTTAGCCTGGTGATGGGTATTAAAGAGGGCACATTCTGCATGGAGCACTGGGTGTTATGAACAAACAATGAATCATGGAACACTACACCAAAACAAATTATGTAATATATGGTGATTAACATAACAATAAAAAATTAAAAAAAAAAAGAATGGTTTGCAGAAAAAGAGTCACTGTGTTCCCGATAAATGTAACTGATAACAAATAGCTATCAGTTAATGTAAAAATTATACTGTATTCTTAATCCAGACACTTTTTGGTTGCATTAATAACAATAAAAAATGTATAAAATTAATTTTCTTTGTTAGCATATGGAAAGAGCCCAAATTTTGAAGTCTTTGTGGATGTGTTCAAATGCCATCTCAGAGACTTAAATGTGTTTCTGCATGAGTTATTCACTATCTCTGAGCTTTAGTTTCCTTATCGGTAAGGAAGGGTTTTTCTGAGCTGCACGGTCAGTTTACAAAAATGCCAGGCACTGTAACAGGGAAAGTGTTCACTGTCCTCACTGTCTCGGCTCTCGGCAGCTGCTTTTCCCTCTGATTAGTAATTCTCATGTTCTCAGATTTGTGTGCCCACAATCTGTGATCTCTGTTCTGACTATTTGGATGATGACTAAGGTATTAAAAAGGGTCGAATAGACTGATCCTCACTGTTACTTAAGATTGGAGACATTCTTTCCCATTCTTAGACATGAGCTGTATCGAATCATTCATGCCCTCTCACCGGCTCTCCCTATGACCAGGCTCACTTAATTCTCATGATGCTAAAAACTTGTCTAATTCAGAGTTAAATGGTTTATATTGGTAAAAGGTATAGCTATGACGTCAAATGGCCTGAGTTTGAATTTCAGCACTGACTTTACGAATTTGTGATCTCGGGCAAGTTATTTAACCCCTCCGTACCTCAATTTCCATCTTGGTAAAAAGAAGGAAATAATACTACCTGCTTCATGAGGGCTGGTGCAAAGAATAAAGAGATAATTTATGTAAAATGCTTACAATGGTGCCTGATACCTAGCAAGTATTAAATAGTTATTATCATCATAATGTTATAATTACTGTTGCTATATGGGAATCAAGTGTTCCAGGTTGACCTCATTAGTACTTAGATTTTTTGAGAGAGAGAGAGCGCGTGCTCACGTGCGCACACAAGCAGGGGCGTGGTGTGCAGAGGGAGAGGGAGAGGGAGGATCTTAAGCAGTCTCCACGCCCAGCTTGGACCATGACGTGGGGTTCAATCTCATAACCCTGAGATCATGACCTGAACCAAAATCAAGAGTCAGATGCTTAACCAACTGAGACACCCGGGCACCGCAGTACTTAGTTTTTAACCCATCCAGCTATAGAAAAACTACCACTGGAAAATGTTCCAGTCATTCCAAGCTGAATACCTCATTTCTGCCTTGAAGAAGAAAGTGAGCTCTATTTAAAAGTGCTTAGCACCCGTGGAAAGCTGTGTTGCTTTTGCACTTGCAACATGCAAAAGGCTATGGGCTTACTCGTGCTCACCTTGGAAGCAGCCTCATTCAGAGGAGCATTGGTCAGGTGTTTAAAATCACTGAAAGACTAAAGTAGGTGGCAATCATTCAAGCAAACACTAAAGAGGGGGATAGCATGAGTGCCTTGCATGACCCCCCCACCCCGTGCAGACTGGCGCGAAGCCCCGTCTACAGGCTCACTCGCTCAGTCGGCCTGCCCCAGGCTCCAAGTCAGCCCGCACAGGCCCCTTCCTCCTACCATGACTCGTTTCTCTCATCAGTAACTTTGCCCTTGCAAAATTTACCCATCTAGCTCTTGAGTTTTGTCTTTTTTCCACAAAACAAATAATAAAATGGCAATAAATACATATCTATGAACAATTACTTTGAACGTGGGCACCTCGGGGGCTCAGTTGGTTAAGCGTCTGCCTTCGGCTCAGATCATGATCCCAGGGTCCTGGGATCGAGTCCCGCATCGGGCTCCCTGCTCAAGGGGAAGCCTGCTTCTCCCTCTCCCTCCACTGCTGCCCCTGCTTGTGCGCTCACTCTCTCGCTCTCTCTCAAATAAATAAAGTCTTAAAATAAAATCTTAAAAAAAATAATAATACTCTGAATGTAAATGGATGAAATGCTCCAATCAAAAGACATAGGGTGACAGAATGGATCAAAAAACAAGACCCATCTATGTGTTGCCTAGAGGAGACTCATTTTAGACCTAAAAACACCTGCAGATTGAAAGCGAGGGGATGGAGAAATATCAATCAGGCAACTGGCATGCCAAAAGAAAGCCAGAGTAGCCATACTTACATCAGACAAAATAGACTTGACTCTTTTCATTAGTAGGCTCTAAGCCCAATGTGGGCCTTGAACTCAAGACCCCATGATCCAGGAGTTGCATGCTCTACCTACTGAGCCAGCCAGGCGCCCCAGATAAAATAGACTTTAGAACAAAGACTGTAACAAGAGTTTTGTCTTTTCTGTTCCCATCTGCAGTCTTGCTCACGGAAGAGAATGGTTATTGACCGCGGTAGTTCAGACTGATCTCAGCTGAAACCCTTCCCAACACTCCCCTTATTGGGCAAAGAGGAGGTTGCTAATGTTTTTTCTACCCCAGAGTTCATATATAAATATGAATATTTATGCCGTCATGAGACAGAGTTCTCTACACTCAGGAGTCCGTATAAGCGCAGTTTCACACTTTTGAAGTGGCTGGAGATTCAATTGCACGTAGAACCTGGTTCCCACCAACCTGCTGACCACAGGAGCCGGTCACTTGTGGTTTGGTAACTGTGAACCCCATTGTCTCTATATGGACATCCGTCTCACAGCCAAATACACAGCTCCGCTCAGAGCTCAGTTAGCTAACAGAATTCCTGCCGGTCAAATTCTTGCTGGCTAGTTTTGGAAAATGCCATCTTTAGCCAAGTATCAGAACTTTCTCCGCTTCCTCCACACCCCTCCTCACATGCTTCCGCCTCCCAGCCATCCTCCGGACCCAGCTTTGGTGCACAGAAATCAGAAGACAGTGTCCTCCCCTCTGCAAAATGATAAAAACCTGGAAGGATGACCGAAGGTCCTTTTGAGATGTGATTCTGCAAATAATCAAGGGGTCAAGACACCTACTGTAAGCAAACAGACAAGAGGCCTTTTGTGGGTGATTAGTGTGAATGTCAGCCCCAGACGGCTTCAGTTACCTTCTTCTCCCCTCCTTCTGTTACAGCCTCTCTTGTCCTCTTGCCTTCCCCCTCCCCCCTGTCCCTGGGTCACTGGGCAGGAACACCGTGCGTGGCAGGGCTGGCTTTGTTGGCCGCCGTCTGAATGCACACACTAGAAGGGCCCCATGCCTGCTTCAGTGCTCCACTGCGGCAGCCGTCCCGAAATTCTTTATCACCTTTTTAACCGAGGGCCGGGCACTTCCATTCTGTAGCTGCTCCTAATGCCTGGTCTTACAGCGGTGACCCTCCAGGACGGTCACCCGGATTGACATCCCGAGCCAGCGTGGGAGAAGTGGAGGCCAGGCTGCTGGCCGAGGGGATCCTACCCTGCCCATCTCTGAACCCATCGCCAACACCCAGCAGGGGCCTGGCACGCGGGGCAGATCAACCACTCTGTGTGGAGGGGAGGGGAGAGGAGAGGGAGCGCTAGGGCGGGGAGGGGAAGAGAAGGGTGGAGGGAAGGGAAGGGAGGGGCTATAGGATTCACTCAAGCACCATTTTTTTTTAGATTTTATTTGTTTAGTTAATTTTTTTTAAAGATTTTGTTTATTTATTTGAGAGAGAGAGAGAATGAGAGAGAAAGCACATGAGATGGGGGGAGGGTCCGAGGGAGAAGCAGACTCCCCGCCGAGCAGGGAGCCCGATGCAGGACTCAATCCCAGGACCCTGGGATCATGACCTGAGCCGAAGGCAGTCGCTTAACGACTGAGCCACCCAGGCGCCCTGTTTAGTTAGTTTAAAGAGAGAGAGAGAGAGGGAGAGAGAGAGCATGAGCAGGGGAGGGGTCGAGGGGGAAAGAATCTCCAGAAGTCTGCCCTGAGTACAGAGCTTGATCCCACATCATGATCTGAGCCAAAACCAAGAGTCGGACACTTAACCAACTGAGCCACCTAGGTGCCCCTCACTCAAGCACCATTTTAACTGAACACTCCCCAAAAAGAAAATACCCTTCCTCTGAGTCCCTTTTGTTGTGTGAAATGAGGGAGGACAATGGGTCTTCTGCCTGAGAACCAGAACCAAACCTGGTCACCTCTTCACTGATACAGAGTGAATTTCCCCTTAATAAGCCAATGGAAATGGCCAGGATGTAGCCATTTAATGGATTTCTGTAGCTACCGGCCTGAAGGCAGCCGCACACCCCACATGGCCTCCTTCGGTGCGTCCTCCCCTCCGCTGAACAGAACATGTTCCCTCCCACTGCAGACAGCATTCTAAGCTTCCGCTTCAAACGTCCTTCCCCAGTTTCCACCTTCAAGACTCACTTGCAGAAGCTTCCAGACCTTTCCCTGCCCCGCCTGGACTTCCTGCAGGGGGTGCGGGCACAGGGCCACCACTGGGGCTCCCTCTGCTCTTACCCTTTGTTGAGCCGTTGCTGATTTACTTGCCTCTGTGAGGACCACCATTCTGTCCCTCATCTCTCTTGCCCCTGAGCTCACCCACATCTCTCCTCTCCCATATGCAGACTCTCTGGTCCTCTAGCCTGGCCATAGCGCACAAATGTCACCATTCTTTTTAGGTTTAGTCAAGAACTGAGCTTTCCAAGAGCCCACTATTGCACTACGATTGTTTGGAGATGAACGTCACACTAACCCAGCATCCATGATTACTGAGTAGGAATTAGCACAAAGTGAATCACTCTTGAGAGTAAATGGGCATAACACAGCAAGGGGCACGTGAGAGAACGCAGGGCCCCACAAACTCCCCGCGCAGGGGAGTTTGGAGCAGGCAAGGAGTTGCCCCCCAGGCATTAAAAAGGGCCACCGTGGAGAGGAGAGAGCATTGTGCCCTGAGGCAGGAGGTGAGGGACGGGAGAGCTGTGGATGCCAACATTTGTTTGCCTGGTTGGAAGTGTAGGGGAGGGGAAAAAACGGTTCCTCCACCCTCTTAGGTGAGTGACTGAGACATGTGAATTAACAGGAGAAAGCTTTGTTTCATATACACACAGGGAGCCTCCCCCCAAAAAAGTGAAAGCCCTAAAAAGCAGTGAGACCTGGGAGCTTAGATACCCCCTTAACAGAGGGCAATACATGGGGGAAAGTGACAAGACAAATAAAAGAGGTGTGGGCCTCTAGGGGCAGTACATTATGGGAAGGTAAATCTATGGGGGAAATTAATGGAAAACAAGGTTTATTTGTAAGGTTTGTTTATGCAGACCCATCTCCATGCTGACTTTCTATCTCCTGGGATCTGGCTGTTCCCTTCCCCCTGGCTCAGGAAGGGGGCGGCTCCTGCACAAAAGGAAATTTACGTCCTGCTTGCAGGCAGAAAGGGAGAAGGCAGAGAGTTCCTCCTGCATCTGCTGTTGCTTAATTGCCTTCAGCTCAAAATAATCATGTGCCAAAGTGGCATCTTTTGGGGTGTCATATTCTGGCCCAAACTTCAGAGATATGAAAGAAGATGTCCCCAAGATGCAGTTGCCCTCTGCCAAAAGAAAAGATTTTCAACACATTTTATACACAATGATTAAGTCCCTTTTAGAGGCTGGCTAAGGGATTGGGGTCTAGAGATGAACACCAGCAGTGGTGTGTAGAGAAGGGGGCGCATACAAGTCGGTTTGCGAACATGGCTAGGACGGAGTGGGGACGTTTTAGGGAGCACCAAGGAGAGAACAAATAATTCTGATTAGGACAAGCTCCACTGAAAATAAAATAATGAAAAGCAGGAAAAGAACAGCATTTGCAGAAGCACAGAGGATTTCAGGGAGTGGCTAGTTGCCCCGTGCGAGCTAGCGCAGGATGAACTGATTGAGATGAAGTTGGAAAGAAAGCTTTGAAACCAAGTTGGGAAACGTCTTCGATGCTATTCTATGACATGTGTACATTATTCTCGACAATAAACACCCAAAAGTGTTGTAGGAGGGAGGGGTGTGTGCGTGCGCACACGCACCTGGAGGAGGTGGGGAAGGGAAGAAATTATTTAGGAAACTATGGAAGTGGGTCTCAATAGAGGATCTTTATGGCGCTCGGGATAAACAAGACATTTTCTTTTTTTTTTTTTTTTTTAAAGATTTTATTTATTTATTTGAGAGAGAGAATGAAACAGAGAGAGCATGAGAAGGGGGAGGGTCTGAGGGAGAAGCAGACTCACTGCCGAGCAGGGAGCCCGATGCGGGACTCGATCCCAGGACTCCAGGATCATGACCCGAGCCGAAGACAGTCGCCTAACCAACTGAGCCACCCAGGCGCCCACAAGACATTTTCATGGTAGAAACAAAAGGTCTTGGGGACCAGTTGCGTTTAAAAAAAAAAAGCGAGGAAGAAGAAGATTAAATAATTGCTATTTTTAGCTCAGATGGCTCTGTGCGTGGTGAAGCCATGACCTCAGCCTGAAGAAGGACCAGCAGAATCATTTTGAGGCACTTCTGGGGTATCCAGGGAAAGATACTTAAGAAGCCGTTGGAAAGGTTGACCAGGAGCTAAGCAGAGAGGACAGGGCACCGTTCATGGCTCCAGTACCATAAAAAGGATGTAACTAATTCTCTGTTATGTTTGGAAGGGGCACAGGGCGTGGCTGGGTCGTGCATCCCTGTCTCTGCCTATGGCCCGGGGATAGAGACCTGTCAGTCCTGCCTGCTGCCCTGCCACCCGCCCCTTGCCAGCCACTGCCTAGCTCTTTCAGCTGCCCTATCTCTGGCCTGCATCCCAGTTTCAATGATTCAGCCCCACTGTCCCCATAAATTTATTTGTATTTGTCAGATTGTGTGTCCCAATTTTTGGTTTGGACAATACGAGTACCTTAGTCATCAGTTATCCATAACCCACACATTCTGTCACTGGCTTGGACATACTCCTTGTGTCCCACAGATAATGGGCAATCCTTGGCTTAGTCACTGACCAAGCACGTATCCCATCTGAGGTCCCAATGTCTGCCAGAGCCCCTCCACCTTGCAGCTTGCTGAGAAACTGCTGGGGCTCTTGGAGAAACTGCTTTAAGGAACGGGAGAAGGAAAGAGGTGATGAAGACAGGGAGGCCAGCTTAAGGGAGAGGATCCCCAGGGACCAGCTGCTCTGCTTCCAAGTCCTGCTGGCAAAGGTGTTTTATAAGAAAACAGAGGAGGGGGCAGTTAATCCTGTTAGAGGAGCCCCAAAACAACGTTGTAGGAAGGGCATTCTTAACATCCCAGTGCTACAGATCCTGGGCTCGCGCTCTGTGTCACCGCCTGAAATTCTAGATTCCATTTCTTTAAAAATGGAAACAACTCTGGGAAGGTGAAGGGGATCCGGGGCATTCACATATCATCATAAATTAGTGGTTGCTTTCCTGAGCCAGCTACTGAGGAAATGGGATATTGGACGCAGGGTGCACAGGTTAAAGGTGGCAGGGAGAAGACGCTGTTTATTTTTTTAAGGTCTGGACAACTGCCAGAGGCGCTGAATATTTCATCACCGCTGCAGGAAGAGAATCAGAGTGAAGCAGAAAACCTGCCGTAGAATGGGGGCTGAAGGCAGCTTGCAGGCTCTTGCACTCAGCGCCCTGAGAATAGCCCTGGGGTGTGGTAGATGGGCCCTGCGCCCTTCCCACGCTGCAGAGCCCCGCTTGTGGGATGCACATCCAGGCTCCTGCTCCATCAGCAGCACTAGGTAGTATTTATGGGGAATCAAATCAAATGCCTGATATTCTTTACGTGGGCAAATATGTTCGGAGTTCAAACAACTGAAAGTAAAACGAGCTCTTGGAGCCCAAGCCATGTGTAAGTTGGGAGTGGTCTAATAATAAAAATAGCGAACATTTTTTTTTTTTTTTGAGAAGGATCACCTCTTCTAACCCCTTCACTTTACAAACAAGGAAGCTGAGACTTAGGGAGGCTATGTGCTTTGCTGAAGGTCCCATATTTTGAAACTGATAAAGGACATTCAGAATTATTTTCTCAGTGACTTACTATTTCAAGTCCCTGCTCCTCCACAGCTCTGTCCAAGCACAGAATTGAACACCTGTAGCCATTAAGTCTGGTCCTGCCTAATCCCTGAGTTCATGAGAAAAGAAAACTAAAAACTCTTGGGGATGGTTCCATTCATCCCTAGTGGGTGGGTGAGGAATTTGTTCACTTGCCCTCACTCACGGGACCTGCTATACTGCAGTTATGGCTTGGGGCTTGGCAGCCTGCCGAGCAGCCCCCTCTCAGCGTGACCCTCACCACCATCATGCTAGGTTACAAGCCTGAGGCTTGGTGACGGATCCTTTACAACCTGTTGAGTGCTTGACACCTCCCTTTTCCCGGAGCATCGGGTCTCCAAACTAGGGTATATGTCAGTCAATCTGTGAGGTTGCAGGGAAATACAAAGAATTCTGATTGAGGGCACCTGGGTGGCTCAGTTGTTAGGCATCTGCCTTCGGCTTGGGTCATGATCCCAGGGTCCTGGGATCGAGCCCCACATCGGGCTCCCTGCTCTGCGGGAAGCCTGCTTCTCCCTCTCCCACTCCCCCTGCTTGTGTTCCTGTTTTTGCTGTCTCTCTCTCTCTCTCTGTCAAATAAATAAATAAATAAAAGACTGCTACTTAGATAATACATATAAAAAAAAAGAATTCTGATTGTACCTATTTTTTTAT
The DNA here is from genome assembly GCF_003265705.2 of Callorhinus ursinus. NCBI lineage: Eukaryota > Metazoa > Chordata > Mammalia > Carnivora > Otariidae > Callorhinus > Callorhinus ursinus. The sequence goes on along the minus strand of NW_027397142.1, from coordinate 1,635,373 downwards.
ATAAACAGAAACAAAACACAATTTTGCTAATATCTAATAGCTTCGTGGACACGGGTCAGTGCCTTAGCTGGCCATGTGTCCCTAATGGAAAGCAAAGAAGAGTGGGCACTCACAGGGCTGACAGTGGCCCCTGTGAAGCCCCCCCGTTTATGTGCATGGGGGTGATGGATGACACTATCTTAAATTGTGTGATCATCACAGAAGTTTGTAATGAGATGCAGAATGACCCTGAAAATATTTTGAACGGCACATAGGTCCAGGGGTTATTTTCATTGCGGAGTACTTCAAAGAATCTTTGCATTTAAAGACAAGCCATTCATTTCTCCATTTCTGTAAAAAATATCTTTTTCAGCAATGCAGGCAAGTTTCAGTAATGAAAACAAGCACAGAAGGAAACCAAATTTGATACCAGACTGAATAATTATCATAGTGTTAAATAAAGATCTTGTGAAATAGTGAAGCATAATCGATCACAAAGTAAAATGCTTTTTGTTCCATTACTGGATGAAATTAAATGAGAATTATTTAAAAATATTATTTCATTCTTTCATATTTTTGTTTTTCGTGTATGTTTTACAGTAATATTAATACAGTAGCATATACACGCAACAATATATGTGTATAAATATAGGGCATACATACGCACAAAAATATGTAGTTCAAGTTCAAAAAAAAATTTTTTAATTTAAATTCAAGTTAGTTAACATACAGTGTAGTATTAGTTTCTGGAGTAGAATTTAATGATTCATCACTTAAATATATATAACACCCAGTGCTCATCACATCACGTGCCCTCCTTAATGCCCATCACCCACTTAACACATCCCCCCACCCACCTCCCTCCAGCAACCCTCAGGTTGTTCTCTGCAGTTCAGGGTCTCTTATGGTTTGCCTCCCTCTCAGTTTTTATCTTATTTTTCCTTTCTTTCCCCTGTGTTCATCTGTTTTGTTTCTTAAATTCTACATATGAGGAAGATCCTTATAAGGATGACTTATTTCGCTTAATATAATACCCTCTAGTTCCAGCACGTCGTTGCAAATGGCAAGATTTCATTCCTTTTGATCACTGAGTACTACTCCATTGTATATATATGCCACATCTTCTTTATCCATTCATCTCTTGATGGACACTTGGGCTCTTTCCATAATTTGGCTGTTGTGGACAATGCTGCTATAAACATTGGGGTGCATGTGGCCCTTTAAATCAGCATTTTGTATCCTTTGGATAAATACCTAGCAGTGCAATTGCTGGGTCGTAGGGTAGCTCAATTTTTAACTTTTTGAGAAACTTCCATACCGTTCTCCAGAGTGCCTATAACAGTTTGTATTCCCAGCAACAGTGCAAAAGCGTTCCCCTTTCTCTGCATCTTCGCCGACACCTGTTGTTTCTCAACATTTGAGATTTTTGCAAGTGGCTCTCTGAATTTTTTTAATGATTTTATTTATTTATTTATTTATTTATTTATTTGACACAGAGAGAGGGAACACAAGCGGGGGGGGCGGGAGAGGGAGAAGCACGCCCCCCGCCGAGCAGGGAGCCCCATGCGGGGTCCCATCCCAGGACCCTGGGACCATGACCTGAGCTGAACGGAGGCAGATGCCCAACGACTGAATCACCCAGGCGCCCCCCCGGCTTTCTGAATTTTTTAGGAATTGGAATTGAGTGGACCGGACTGGAATCTGTACTTGTACTTTCTCCTCATTTTCTAAATCCAGGTGCTGCAATTTGTCTATTGGCACCAACGCTTCCCACTGTGGATTCCTAATAACTGATGTCCTTCAGGACCTTACATCCCACAAGTTCCCACATGGAGTTGATCCAGAGCTGCCACCAGACCCTCAACATGTCAATAGCAAGGGCGGGCATCTCGCTCTGATAGAACGAAAAAGTCTGGAGAAAATGTGGACAAAGATATGCAAGAAGTGTCCTATCCCCTTCTCCTGAAGGAAACCTTCCCATAGCTTCCGATTTCGTTACTGCCTGTAAGTAGTAAACAAGGAATGGCGGGGCTTTGCTCAAATACTCCCTTCTACTCAGAATATGTTCACGTGTATAACCTTACGGCTTGCTTTCCGTTATCAACATGAGATGGGGGAGAAACATGTATTTTAACTGACCATTTATTAAAACTGCCTGTTCTCAGAAATACTAAAAAGCAGCAAGGTTTATTTTCAGGTGCTTTTATTGTCTATTCTCAGCTCACCTTCAAGTGGAAGTTCTAATGGTTTGGGGTTTGGTTTTTTTTTAAGATTTATTTATTTATTTGTCAGAGAGAGAGCACACCCAAGCACAGGGAGTGGCAGGCAGAGGGAGAAGCAGGTGCTCCGCTGGGCAGGGAGCCGGACGCGGAACTTGATTGCAGGACCCTGGGATCATGACCCGAGCTGAAGGCAGACGCTTAACCGACTGAGCCACCCAGGTGTCCCAGTCCTAATGTCTTTAAATTCTCATCCCACTGGCTCTTAAGAGGAAGAGAAGCAAGAAGCCTGAATTAGCCTCAAAATTAAGACATGTAACTAGCAAGGGACCATTTACTCTTCTTACTTTATGATGCCATATCTAGAACAATAGCGTGCACTCAAGGCATTTAATACATAGTTTTTAATTTATAGCTACTACTGTGTTATTCAAAATATGAAACTTCAATGCTCCATCAAAACCAAATATTGCATATCTTTTGCTTCATGATATCTAGCAATCAAAACAGTCACTCCATTGGAGAAGAAAATTAAAACCCACTGACAAGCCTTGTTCTCATAATTGTGCTTTATAATTGATTGATTGATTGCTGTCAGCCGCTGATATCATTCTATTGTCGGTCAGTGTCTTAGACGGATAAATGGAAAATTAGAACATTGAATTAGCTAATATGATTACTTACAAGGATATAAGTGAAATTCAACCGAAATAGTACAATATTTCCTTAATTTCCTTCCTTAACAAGGTACACCCTCAATTTACAACAGTTTTTTGTGGGGGGAAAATGCTTTAAATAGTGTTTAGAAAATTTAACGAGTGGGAAAAAAAAAAAACCTTATAACTGAAGAAAAATTTATAGTGCATATATTCCTGCAAAGTGCCAGGCTTTTATTCTAGAGCCTTACCCTTGAATGTGCTCAGTAGTGAAGCCTGAGCCAGAGTGCATTGCCCCCGATAAACCCCGGGTGAACTTTCACCTCTTTGTGCCTTTGAAAGGACATGCCACTCACCTTTGGACGCTATTTTCAAGTTTTGGGTGATTTTTCATTTTTTTTTAAAGATTTAATTTGAGAGAGAGAGAGAGCACAGGCGTGCGCACATCAGTGGAGGAGGGGCAGAGGGAGAGGGAGAATGAAGGTCTCAGGCAGACTCTGAGTGCAGATCCCCGATGCGGAGCTGATCTCACGACCCTGAGATCATGACCAGAGCCGGAACCACGAGTCAGACACTCAATCGACTGAGCCACCCAGGTGCCCCAGATAATTTTTTAAATAGTCTCCTCCCCCCTGACAAATAATACCTGCAGATTATATTTCTATTATTTATTCTGATGACAAGAAAAGGCTGGTCTCCTTATGTTTAGTCTGATTATTACACAGTTGCTGCAGAGGGTTATATTAATTTGTCAAGTGCAACGCCCCAAATATCTGAGGTGGAAAGTAACTAGTCTGCTGTTTAAGTTGACTTTAAAATTACTTGGAAGACTCTCCATCTCAGTTATATGAAGCTTAAGGAGCCCTCCATTCCAGGGTGTGAAAATTTTCCAATTAGTGGTAGCTTTGTCCTGCCTCTGTGTGTGGCTCACCATGCTCAGTCACTTGTTTGGAGCCTCTGAGTTCCCAAAATTGTCACAGCCTCATTCCCCAACTTCTTTCCTCTCCTGTTTGGGTGACCCAAGGGCACCTCCAGTTCCAGCACATACAAAGAGATAAATTATTATCTTTGCCAACAAACTCAATCTTCGCTCTGTGGGAAATTATCACTGTCTACCTTGCCATTAGAGTCAGATACCCAAAGTCAGGCATGTAGCCCAACTAAAGTACAGTTTTCTTTTTTTTTAAGATTGTATTTATTTATTTGAGAGAGACTGAGAGAGAGAGAGAGAGCACGAGCACGAGTGGGGGAGGGGCAGAGAGGGCGAAGCAGACTCCCCGCGGAGCAGGGAGCCTGACACGGGACTTGATCCCAGGACCCTGAGATCATGACCTGAGCCAAAGGCAGATGCCCAACCAACTGAGCCACCCCGGCGCCCTAAAGTATGATTTTCAAAGAGATAAAATCACAACTTATGTGTAACTATAAAATGAATGCTTGTCAAATATTTTATTCAACTCACTAATTACCACACAACATAGATGAATTTCACAGACATGCTGAGCAAAAGAAGCCAACCAAAAAAGTACAAACTGTCCAGTTCCATTTATATGAAGATTAAAACTAGGCAAATTATGGTTATAGAATTCTGAACAGCTCCTAGCTCCAGCTAGGGGAGGGTGGAGATGAACTGGGAAGGAACATGAGAGCACATTCTCAAGTGCTGGAAATAGTCTAGATCTTGTTCTGCGGGGTGATCATGCCACTGTACACATGAATGAACAAATTCACCAAACTGCATATACTGAATGTATGTCATATCCCAGTAAGAAAGCGTAAATAAGAAGTGATAAATTTAAACAACACATTTCCAATCCTTAGTTGCCACGTTAAGGTACTCTTACTCATTTCCCTTTTTTTCAAGATTTTATTTTTAGGGCGCCTGGGTGGCTCAGTTGGTTGAGCGACTGCTTTCGGCTTGGGTCATGATCCTGGAGTCCCTGGATCGAGTCCCGCATCAGGATCCCTGCTCAGCAGGGAATTTGCTTCTCCCTCTGACCCTCCCCCCCCATGTGCTCTCTCTCTCTCTCTCTCTCTCTCTCATTCTCTCTCTCTCAAGTAAATAAATAAAATCTTTAAAAAAAAAAAGATCTTATTTTTAGGTAATCTCTACACCCAACATGGGGCTTGAACTCACAAGGCCAAGATCAAGAGTCGCATGCTCCAAATGAGCCAGCCAGGTGCCCCTTATCATTTCTTTATTAGCATTTCATATTTACCCTACAAATTGGCCTACAAATTGGGTTACAGTTTGGTTGCAATTTGTCTTATCTTTCACTCTAGACAAGTCTGCAGCTTCCTCCCTACCCTACTTAGGTGTAAAGAGTCCATTATTAACAAACCAAAACCAAAACCATCTTTCTAGATGAACACCCAGACAGTGGAAGTCAATAAAAATGGTCACATCTTGGCATATCTTGGTCATTAACTGGCAGATGGAGGCTAAAGCCGAGTCCCTTCATCCTCATGCACCAAAAAGAGAGACTAATACCTATGATGTTGGCCTATTTCAGCGGTTATGCAATGAAGTTAGAAACAATTATGAACACACTTTAGAAACAAGTGACGCACTTGCCACATGTAAGCTTTTGCTACTGGTGCCACAAAATAAATGCTCATTAAACCATTGAAAACTGATCTTTATTCACCAGCCAGCCAGGCTGCTTCAGAAATCCCCATAAAGATGCATACTGAGGATGGGGAGTGCTGTGAATTGTGCAAGACTGTTGAATCACGGATCTGTATCTCTGAAACAAATAATGCAATATATGTTAAGAAAAAAAAAAGAAGATAGCAGGAGGGGAAGAATGAATGGGGGGTAAATCGGAGGGGGAGACGAACCATGAGAGACGATGGACTCTGAGAAACAAACTGAGGGTTCTGGAGGGGAGGGGGGTGGGGGGATGGGTTAGCCTGGTGATGGGTATTAAGGAGGGCACGTTCTGCGTGGAGCACTGGGTGTTATGTACAAACAATGAATCATGGAACACTACATACAAAACTAATGATGTAATGTGTGGTGATTAACATAACAATAAAAAATTTTTTTAAAAAAAGATGCATGCTGAGGGTTCATTTCTATATCAGTTAGGGAGGACGTTAGGTTTGAGGTTGGTGTTGAGGAGAATAACTACCATGACTTCCAGTGCTTTGACGAAACCTCAGATGCGAGGCCTTCTGGCCAAGCGTCTGCGATTTCATATTGTTGGAGTGTTCGCTGTGTCCCTGGGGATTGCAGCTTTCTGTAAGTTTGCCGTGGCTGAACCAAGAAAGAAGGCGTATGCAGATTTCTACAGAAATTATGATTCCATGAAAGAGTTTGAGGAGATGAAGAAGGCCGGTATCTTTCAGAGTGCAAAGTGATTTTGGAATGTAAAGAATTTCTTTGGGTTGAGGTCCATTGAAGTCTGTCACTGACCTGTGTTCCTGAACTCTGAAACATGAATATTGGGTTATGGAATAGTTTGTCTTGATAAATAAACAATTAACAACAACAACAACAACAAAAGATGCATACTCAGAACAATTTTTTTTTTTTTAAGTAGGCTCTGTGCCCCGTGTTGGGCTTGAACTCACAACCCTGAGCTCAAGAGTTGCATGCTCTACCAATTGAGCCAGTCAGGCACCCTCAGTACAAATTATTTTAAAACACTTCATTGTCAACACCAATACCAAACTGTTGATCTTGCTAGGTTTCCAAATCAACCTTAGAGTTTTTACATGAGAGTCAAACATTCGATTGATCTGTTCAAGTGGGTAATGGGCCAGGATGGGCCGGGTGAAGTCAGAGAAAGGACTGGGCAGCTGCATGTGGGTGGAAGGCTGTTCCCACCGCCTGAGAGCAGGTCGATAGCCTGGAGAAGGAGGCGGGAGCCGCTGGGAGCAGTGCAGAGTGCTCTGAGGGGCCTTACAGAGCCCAGGCTGTCTTCTCCCTTAAAGGCAGCTGGACTCTGGCTGTGGCACAGAGATACTCTTTCCCCATGTGCGTGCAGTAGTCCACAGTTCTTAACCTCTAAAACAACCCCCCCATTTAAATTCTAGCTGTTCTCTATGGTAATATTAAAAATCCAGAAGTTGAGGGACACCTGGCTGGCTCAGTCGGTAGAGCACACAACATTTGATCTTGGGGTCATGAGTTCGAGCCCCACATTGGGTGTAGAGTTACTTAAAAACTTAAAAATCTTGGGCGCCTGGGTGGCTCAGTCGTTCAGCGTCTGCCTTTGGCTCGGGTCATGATCCCGGGGTCCTGGGATGGAGCCCCGCATTGGGCTCCCTGCTCAGTGAGGAGCCTGCTTCTCCCTCTCCCACTCCCCCTGCTTGTGTTCCCTCTCTCGCTGTCTCTCTCTCTCTGTCAAATAAATAAATAAAATCTTAAAAAAAAAAACTTAAAAATCTTAAAAAAAATAAAGCTAAAAAAATCTAGACGTTGGCAGTAATAAGAGGAGGGTGTGAATTTGAAACTACTCATGCCCATTAATTTTGTAAAACTAACATATTTCTCTTCAGGTTTGCACAGTTGAGATGTGACGTCCATTAATAGACAGTTTTCTCCCCCTTTCCTTTCTCTCCTGCCCTCATGTGTCCTCCTCTTACCCCTTCTATTTCCTGAGGTCACCAGTCCACTGGAAAAAGTTTTAAGGTGTTACTTACTGATAAGTAGAAAGACTTCTTAGTACCCACTTCTTTCTTATGCAGACCGCAAGACTGAAATTCTTTGCCACTTACTAGCTAACTGACCCAGATCAACTCCCTCATCCTTGCTGCCAACAAGCGGAACTAGTAACGCCTTCCCTATCTACTTGGAGGGACTATTGGAGGGTCAGGTGAGATCATAAACGTGAAAGTGCTCTGATGAATCGAGAAGAGTGATAACAAATGGCAGGTGTTATTATTAATAATTCATGAACCGAAACACTGACTTATACTCCCTAACCAGAGTAAATTGGGTCTTGGATTTTTTTTTTTATTCCATTTACTCTTATGAGACCATAGTTTTTACTAAAACTAGAAGTGTAGGGGTGGCTCATTCTCAACAAGTTGTTTGCATGTAAGACACTATAAATTAAAGACTTAATATGTCAACAGAGACAATGAACTCGAGGCTAAAGCCTATTGTACAACATCCAAAAAAAAAAAAAAGAGTTGGAACAGCAGGCTTTTAAGAATGTTCTCGTTGGAGCTTTTGGGAAGGTGCTGATTGCCGCGGGGAATCAACAGTCATTTAGCAGGATTATATGACATCAGTCTGAGTCATGCTAGTATGTAAAACTAGTATGAGGTCATTTTAAGCTAATCAAATGGGTGGCTGGAGAAAGGTGCCATTCACTATTTATTACCTCAACCAGAAACAAAAGAACTGGATTTAGTTAATGGAAACCAAGGGCCGAATGAATCAGACGAAACAAGGAGGGTGGTGTTAATTGTGTCATTAAAGCCTTAATACTGAGAATCTGTCTACATCTTATATTGGCCCTAAGGCAACTTTTCCAAAGGTGATTCCATGGTCATTAAAAAAGCTTTCTGCTTTCAACTTGTAGAGCTTTTCTTATTGAAAGTCACTGAAAAGTGGTTTCTGGGTTACTGAGAGTTTGTTCTGGGTCACTGGGAATGTTCGTTATTGGTCTGCAAAAATGTTGGTAATGCCCATCAAGTTCTCTTCCAATGGCATATGTCTAAGCCAGTTGATGTGACTATAAAAAAAACAACAAAAAACTAAAGCTGATTATATTGAATGGCTTCTGGAAACCAGTCTCATATTCTTACTGTGCCATCACGTCAGACAAGCACACAAATTACCACAATTCAAAGAAGGGGCCCTAAAAGGAGCCTAGAGGGCTGTGGGGGAGGGGAGGACCAAAGGACCGACATTTTTTCTATCCGATTGGTGGGCTCGGGAGCCGCTCGGTAGAAAGGTGAGTCTTGCAGCCAATCACGGGGCAGCCTGAGGAGCCGAGAGAGGGGCAGGGGGAGAGGGCTGGAAGGGTGGGAGTCTGAGAGGGACCGGTGTTAGAGCCAGGAGAGCAGGGATGCGTGAGGGAGAGCTTCTGCACCGCAATGGGATTGAAAGGGAACTTTGGCTCTCAGTCCGAGTACGTGGGAGAGAAGGGAAACGATGGGCCCAGATGAAGGAGTGAGGGGAAGGGCATGTGTGAGGTGAGAGAAGATGACTTGGGTTTGCGACGTGCCACCCCGAAGCTCACGGATTCCTAGGTGGAGAGAAGACCAAAAAGCAGGGACCTGGAGCCGGGGCAGTCTGCCCTCTACGGTGGCCACGTGCCCACGGAGCAGGAGTGAAGAGGCCATGATTCAACAAGGGACCGTGCGACAGCCCCAAATCTGGCTGCCAATTCCAGGATGGACAGAGAGGGGAAGGCAGGCCGGGATGGGGCGCCATGTGGTATAGAAGAGTGGGTGTCACGCACAGGTGCGTCCCCTGAAGGGCGATGCAAGGGGTGGGGCTCCACCTCGGAGTCTCTGATTCCGTGGATCTGGACTGGGGCCTAGAATCCGCACGTCTAATCAGTGCTGAAATAAACTACTTACCTCAAAGAGTAAGGGGTATGGGTGTACAGAGCCTCCTAAGAGAGCCCGGGAGGTAGCCGGTGTCCAGTGTGTGGCCCTACAGGAGGTGGGGAGGAAGAAGACGGGATGCTAGGTAGGTAGGATGGTAGGCAGATAGGCAGACAGTCACGTAGGCGAACAGAGACCTGCCAGACGTGGGCGGGGAGAGAAGAAATGGCAAGGAGCACAAGGAAATTTCTAATCGAAAGAAGATGGGGCAGAATAGCTCCTTAGCCCAAAGAGCAATCAGCCCCGGGTGCTTTGGTAGCTGGTACCTGGCTTGGGGGGGGGGGGGGCAGTAACTGTTTGAAGATACAGCTGGGGAGGGTTCCGTGCTCAGCGGCAAGTCTGAGACTCTCTCTCCCCCTCCCCCGCACCTTGCTCTCACACGCGCTCTCTCCGTCCCTCAAATAAATACATAAAATATTTTTTAAAAAATACAGTAGGGGGCGCCTGGGCGGCTCAGATGGTTGAGCGTCTGCCTTCGGCTCAGGTCATGATCCCAGCGTCCTGGGATCGAGTCCCGCATCGGGCTCCCTGCTCCTTGGGAGCCTGCTTCTCCCTCTGCTTCTCTCTCCCTCTCTCTCTCCCTCTGTCTCTCTCATGAATAAATGAATAAAATCTTTAAAAAAAATAAATAAAAATAAAAAATACAGTTGGGGAGCAAGAATAAACATGGTCTCTAGACAGGATACAGTAAGTGGTAATAAAACAAAGCATGGTAATGGCTGAGCCTTGCCCGCCCCCCACCCCCGGTTGTGGGTTGTCCAGTGGTAACCACCGCAGACCCTCCTCAAAAGAAGACACACACTCTTAGCCTCCGATGCTGGGGCCATAGCATGGCGCCAAGAGCACAGAATTGGGCAAGAAATGGGGGGAAGAGAAAAGAGGCAAATGTTGCCAATTCTACTAAAGGCAGGACCAGCTACATAATTTGCAGGGCCCAGGGCAAAATGAAAACATGGGGCCCTGGTTCAAAAAGTATTAAAAACAGGGGCGCCTGGGTGGCTCAGTCGGTTAAGCATCTGCCTTCAGCTCAGGTCATGGTCCCAGGGTCCTGGGATCGAGTCCCATGCCAAGCTCCCCGCTCAGCGGAGAGCCTGCTTCTCCCTCTCCCTCTGCCGGCCTCTCTGCCTACTTGTGCTCTCTCTCTCTCTGCCAAATAAATAAGTAAAATCTTAAAAAAAAAACAAAGTGTTAAGAACGTCAAGCAAGTGTCAGAGGTGTCGTACCAAGCGTGGGTCTAGCCTCAGGGTGGAGCCCCATTTGCACAGGTCATGCGCCAGTGAGGCCGGCCTGTATTTGCAAACTCTAGCTCAGTTCACAGCTCTGGCAACGTCTTAGAATAAAAAGGACAAAATTCTCTTCTCTCCCATTTCGAATCCTCTCAATGTGGTCTAATGACTGAGAGCCTGATGCGGCCCTCAGACGTGTTTTGGGGCTCCTGCGACGTTCCAAAACTGGAGGAAAGAGAATGCCTTTTTAGGGGCAACCTTTGCCACAACTCTTGCGATCACAACTACCTGCCAGGCTCACAAAGGCATAGGAGTTTGTGGATGTGGTTTGAATCCTGATCGTGAAAAGTCAAAAGTGCCTTGCTTGGGATCCATTTTCTGAGAAAGCTTTTACACCCACAATGTTTACGCCGGCGGGTCAGCACACGCTCGCTCCTACTCGGAAACCTCCCTCTCCTAACTGACCGTGGCCAGTGCACGCGTCAGGCAGTGTCTGAATTCGACACTAGGAGGCACTGTTGTCTACTTGTCTGTTTGTAAAGCCCTACTACAAGAATTTTTTTTCTCCTTAGTTCCACTTGCTAAAGGACTGTGAAGCTTTATCTTAAAGAAGTGAAGGGACACTCTTAATTGTCTACTTCACAGCAATTGAAATATAGTAGCTTCATGGGGGAAGCCGCAAGAGAAAAATGCAAAGGTTGTTTTGACTGCAGGGTGCCCGTGTTAATTGGATTACATAAATCATTCAACCCACAACCACAGGGTCAAATTCTGGTTTCAAGAATTTGAAAGAGATTCTCGTGAGTAAGTGTCCTGGAGCTGAAGAAAAGCTTAGATGGTTTTTGGGGGGGCAACCTTGCCCTGCAATGATGCCCAAGTCACTGGCTTTGACCAGAGGGAATTTTCTATTTGATTCCTATGGCCTGAGGCTTACCAGCTTTCCTTTTTGGCAAAACAAAGTAGAAGTGATAAGGACAGAAGCTAGCAGTGGTCTGGCTTCCAAGGCTTACAGCAGGCCTTGCGGGTGATTCTACCCTCCCCAGGGCCACAGACTCTACCTCCACTCCTACTTCCAGAAAAAGCCCACAATCCAAGTCTGCTGGAAATGGTCATTGAGTTCCTAGGATGGGCTTAGAAAGAGCTGTATGTTATTCTCTATCTTCTTATGGGATCTTAAAGGAGGTAATTCATAAGCACAAATGACTATATGTGATGGTGTATTTAAGGAAATAATATGAATGGTATCATCCCCGATGAAGGGTTTCCAGGTGGAGCAGGGAGAGAGCCCTTCAGACAGGAATAATCTGGCTGCACAAAATGATGGCACCTGAGAGAGGCCTTTCTCAGAGGAGACGGAACAGAGGGAGAAAAGCACAACTTGGTTCAAGGTGCAGCAGGTAGTAAATCTCTACAGGATACGTCTAGATAGATGAGTTGGTTAGCAAATGGGGAGTTTGACAGGTGCCTGTTAAAGAGCCGGTCAAGATTTTTAGAAAAGAGCTAAAAAGTGTCTTGTAGGAAGATCTGTAGAAGAGAATGAATGAAATATGAGCAAAGAAGCAGTTTTTTAAAAAGTATCCCCAAAATACAGCTGAGTTAGGCGAGGAGGTGCTCAGGCTGTTTGCCCGTGAATTCCCACTCCCTTACTTTGAGCTGTGTGGCCTTGAGCAAGCTCGTTAACCCTCCTGAGCCTGTTGCTCACCTGTAACACAGGGTGAATGAGAGCATGAACCTCATGGGTTCATATGGAGACTACATAGGTCACCTACAGAAGGCACTGTACAGTGGTGGTTCTACATACTAGTCAGGGATGAAAATTATAGCACTGTGAGGAAATCATAGCTCAACCAGATCAAAAACTAACCAGAGGCAAATCCGAATAAACTATAGTCTTCTGACTCCGATCCAGAGTTCTTCTTTCTTACACATACACCTTAAAAATTCCAAGTGCCTCCATCCCGAAATATCTCCTACAATCTTGTATTTTGACCTTTATGTTAAAGCACAAATTCTTCTGGGGCGCCTGGGTGGCTCAGTCGTTGAGCATCTGCCTTCAGCTCAGGCCATGATCCCAGGGTCCTGTGGGACACATCAGGCTCCCTGCTCACTGGGAAGCCTTTTTCTCCCTCTGCCTGCCACTTTCCCTGCTTGTGCATGCTCTCTCTCTGACAAATAAATAAAATCTTAAAAAAAAAAAAAAAAAACAAGTACAAATTCTTTCATAAATATAGTAGCCTCAGTAGTAGCTCCATTTTCATGACTCTGAGGAAGAAAGCCTAATTCATGATTATAGTAAACCAATCTCCAATTAATAAAGATTTTGTTTAGCAGGGAATGTCAATGCCGTTCAGTTGAATCCATTTTTTTCGTTTCAATAAATAAATTCGATAGTATCTATGAACATGCTATATAATAAAATGTATTTAAACTTTTTCCACTTTAGGAGACATAATCTATATGTTTTTATTATTTTTTTAAAGTTTATTTATTTATTTTAGGGGGAAAGAGAGAGAGTACAAGTAGGGGGAGACTCAGAGGGAGAGAAGGAATCTCAAAGAGACTCCCTGATGAGGACGGAGACCCACACGGGGCTCGATCCCAGACCGTGAGATCATGACCTGAGCCGAAACCAAAAGGAGGCTGCTTTACCGACTGAGCAACCCAGGCGCTCCTTGTCTATACATTTTTTTAAAAGTTATCTTAATTTTTAAAGTTCACTTTCGTAGCTGCAAAAAAACCCAAATCACATAAATACCTTATTTATGCAAGTAAAATTCAGACAACTGAGATACATAAAGTCTTCAGGATGTAACCACATATAACCAAATGCATAATAATGCTATAAGAACAAGAACAAACCAACCAAACTTTCACCAGAAGTGATTAACTGGTTTTAACTCAAAGCCAGCTTACTACTCTGAATGTTCATCTTTGACAAGAAATACATATAATTATTTTAATTCTACAATGCCACAGGAGGAATAAAGAAACTCAAAATATTTTGGCAGGTGGTCGGAGAGAAAGACCACTGTCTGGAAACCCTTGCAGAACCGTCACTGCATGGAAGAGCTCTACTCATTCCATGAAGTTCTAGAAGCCAAGACAAGGACTAAACCATTTGAAAGGACAGAAATTCCATTTCAATTTTAGGTACAACTTCCTGTCAATTAGAGTGCTCAAAATGGAACTTAATATGAAATTATGTTGTCATTTGTATTAAATAAAAAGTATGTGCTTGGCGCTGGTTGAAGGAAGGGTACTACAATCATATGAACATGTGAACAAAACCCTCCAGGCACCATACATAGAAACGTCACAGTGGTTGCCACAGCGAGGGGCACTGAACGGACGGAGAATTCTCCTGCTCAGCTTACTCTTATTCTGCATGTTTTCATATAAAATAAAATGAAAATAAAAGGAATGCCTCAGCAATTTTTCCAATATTGATGGTGCTTGAGCACAGTCTTGTCGACCAGTACATAAGATTGCTTTAAAAAGAATTCCCGCTTTGGGTGAGGACCATTTCATGACAGAATCCCAAGTTCCCTTATGATTTAGAGATCTATGAGCAGCTTAGTGTGGTGGAGGTAGATGAGGCAGGCGAGCCAGTGGAAGGGGGGAGGTCCTCATCCACTACATTTCCTTCCAGACTCCAAGAGAGAAGGGGTGTTAGCTCCCCAGGTGCACACCAGTGCAGAATCAGTGGTGGTTATCAGAGGCAGAGGGAAGCTTGCAACCTAGTCTTGATTTTTTTTCCTTATGCTTTTCTGCTTGTATATTTAATCTCTCTTTTAGTTTCAAATCAGCACAGTGGCAGATAGTATCAATAACCATTATCCCTGTCCTGAGGTAGCTGTCAACACAGGAGAGAAATAGGATCAACTCTAGGGAAATACCACCTGGGTTTTGCTCCTATAGGTTGTAATTGCTTCTGTCAGGAGAGGTATAAAATCCCACTTCCCTCTGCCCCAGAAACCAGAGTGAAATTCTCTTCCCTTGCATTCCTCCAGGCCAGTCCCATTGAGAGTGAGGCTGGCTCTGGACAAGAAGGAAATAAAAGCAGATCTGCCCCAGTTACCACGCCTCACTGGATCCTTCCAGCTGTGACTGCCCTATCCAGGTCTGGTGACCTCCCTCGGGCGCTGTGGCCGTTGACTGTGGCGCCATCTTGTCTCCTTCGCTCCTGTTCACTGCAGCCCAGCTTGGCCCAGGCTTTGGCTGACATACTTAGTACTGATCCCTGACTTCGCTATAACCTTTCTTAAGAGGTCACCTCCTTGCTTGCACCTTTAACCCGTGTGTCATATGGTGCATACAACCCCAGGTCATTGAGGAAGAAGAAACAAGTTCGGTCCTATTTGATGAAATACCTGATTACTTTATGCTTTGCATAAAGAGAACTTTGCTTCAGGTAACACATAACACATAAACGCTGAGAATGGGATTGCCTTTTAAAAAGGAGAATGTCTGCTCAACCTAATTTGGTAAATGTTTCTCTTATCTCCATTGTTCAGGCTAA
This sequence comes from Callorhinus ursinus, assembly GCF_003265705.2. Taxonomy (NCBI): domain Eukaryota; kingdom Metazoa; phylum Chordata; class Mammalia; order Carnivora; family Otariidae; genus Callorhinus; species Callorhinus ursinus. The sequence goes on along the minus strand of NW_027397142.1, from coordinate 1,620,204 downwards.
CGATACAGTTTGGGAATCAACCAGATCTTTTCCTTTATCTCGTTTGGCCACCTGCCTTGCTTCTTAGTTATTTAGAAAGTGCTTTAATAGCATTTCCACCAATGAGTAAAGAAACAGTAAATGACATTTAGAAAAATAAAAGCTTTTGTTTTGTTTTTACTATTAGCTTATCTGGTAAGGATAAAATTTTAATAAGGATTGAATTAGATACCTTCTACAAATGGCAGACTAGATAATGGGGAACAACTCTTTCACTGAGAACAATTAGAAAAGCTGCTCAAAATATAAAAAGACTTTGTTTGAAGGCATTAGGGGAACTAACAACACAAAATAATTATAGGGCTGGGATCTAGAGAAGAATTAAACCCAAGGAGTGGCATCCAGCGATGGGTCTACTGTTGTCCCAGGGCATCTACCAATTCCTAAAAAAGTAACTGAAAGACTGAAAAGCTGAACAGATATTTTAATAGCCTTGCGAGGGAGATCTCAGTGAGGGGGAGCTCTAGAGAAACACACACACACACACACACACACACACACACACACACACACACACACTGGGTTGGGAAATTCAAGGGCCAGATCGTAGGAATCAGGATGAACTAAAGCTCAGCTTCCCATTATCTTAAAGCCTCTATTGAATTAATCTGATCTGGAATTGCTAGTGTCCCTAGCCACCTGCCAAAAGCAAATACAAATCTTCTCTAGCAAAAGATAACATTATATTAGATTCAAATTATTTCTCTAATAATTAGTATGCAATGTCTTGTACACAATAAAAAATAAATGGGTTTATGAGGATTCAAGTCAGCTGAAATCTGGAGAAACAAAAAACAGTAGAAATATACCCATAAGGGATCAAAATAATGGAGTTCTTCCTACTCAAAGGTGTTAAAATAACTATGCTGAATATGTTCCAGGAGATTAAAGACAATTCAAAAAAGAACTGGAAACCGTAAGATAGAACTAAAGGAAAGTTATAGGATTAAAAAAATAATAACCAAAATTAAGAACTCCGTATATGGTATGGGTTTAACCTCGTATTAGACACAGCTAACAAGAGAATAAATCAGAAGCTAGGTTAGGAAAAAAATATCTAGCATGAAGCATTGAGAGACAAAAGGACAGAAACCACAGAAGAGAAAGCAAGAGGTTGAAGGGACTAAAAGACATGTAAGTAGAGTACCAAGGAGAGAAAAGAGAGAATGGGGATGAAGCAATATTTGAAGAGATAAGGGTAGAGAATTTTCCAAAATTGATGAAAGATATGAAGCTACAGATACAATCATTCCTATGAGCCCCAAACAAGATAAATACAAAGAAAAATTCCCACTTAGATATATCACAGTAGAACTTCTTGGAAACCAAAAACAAAGAGAAAAATATTAAGTGCAGCCAGAGGGGAAAAAGCTTTCCAAAGAACAACACTAACACTGGCAACAGAATTCTCAACAGAAACAATGGAATCCAGAAGATATGAAATATCTTTAAAGTGGTGGAAAAAAAAAAACAGAATTAGAAACTACCTGATAAAAAGCAACCTTATTAATTCATTCAGCCAGTACATATTGTGCATCCATTGTGTGCCAGGCACTCTGTTAGACAATGGGCATTTAGCAATGAAAAAGCACATTCCTTACATCAAGAAGCTCAGTAATGGTACTCAACACTTCACTAAACAGCTTTGCACACTTGAGCTATATGACATACTCCCATCACTAACAGTGGGTTCCTTACAGAGCAACTTGAAGAAGGTGGGATTCAAGGGTATACACCGGAACTTGAAGATGTGTGTCATTTTAAAAACATCTCCCAAATAATATGACACTCCCCCTAATCCCCTGAAGGACTTGAGATGCGTTGGGAGAGAAGGTGCAAACATTTGCACTGTAATATAGTAAAGCCATAATCAATTAATTTTCCAATCATTGAACAGCATGCTGTAAGTACAAAGATAAATAAATCCTATTTCCTGACCTCAAGATGCTTATAGTCAATGGGAGAGACAGCCAAGAGAAATCACTAATTACAGCACTGTGTTTATCACTTAATATTCTTTGGGAAGCAAAATAGTAGGAGCATGATTTCTGAAATCAGACTGTATAGCCCCTCCATGTCTCACAATGTTGCTGTAAAGATTAAGTGAGTATACGCAAAACATTTAGTACCATACAATGCTTGGAATATTAAGTAACTGCTTAGTAAATATTGGCTATTTGATTACAAGTGCCAGAACCCAACTTTATGTCAATTAAGCAAAAAAGGTGGGATTTTTCCAAAGACACAGGCATATATCAAGGAACTTAAGGGCCACAGGAAAGGATCCAAACGGAATGAAGAAAATTATTAGAAACTCAAGAAGTACTGTCTCTCCCCTTTTCTCTCTACCTTCTGCATTCATTTGGCTATCCTTCTGAAGCCTGGATTTCTCTTTTCCAGTAACAAGGCCAACTGTAGCCACCCCCTAGGTCCTGAATTTATGGTTTGTGGTCCAGCCATACACAGGGACTGAGTGACGGTCTTACGGATGCCAATTCTAAAACTCCTGATTTGGTCAGACACTCACTTATGATATGACTAGTTTGGGGCAAGAGATGAGGCCAGTAATACAAACATGATTGGATAATATAGTCCTTTTCATATTCTTTTCTATGCCTTCAATTAAATATTGCATATGGTAGGCTAAGTATATTCTTAATAATTGATGAATGCAGGTCAATGATATGAGTTAGTCAAGCTTCCCTTCCCCCAGCATATCTGGAAAGTAAGACTTTGCTTTAGGAGTACATAACAGATCTTTGGTAAACTCAAACTAGAATTTAGAGTATAAGAGATGGTCATGGGCAGAATTCCCCCAGATGCCCTATAAGCATGAGTTGGTCTGAACAGAGATCTTGGTGTGTGGGGCTGGGAGGATATGGTATGGCGTGCGTGGATGCCTGGACAGAATGGGTGAAATGAGGTAAAGAGGGAGGATGGCCAGCATATGTCCCCAGTTGCTATTGACTGAGGGGTAGGGTCTCAAAGTGGAAGAGATGTATCCCCCAAAGGCTCTGTCTGGTAAGACTCTGGCTGACAGCTGTGTGGTGCTGAGGACAGGTGAGGGACTACAACACAAAATTAGTGGGAAGTCCATCCACTACAGTCTGCACACTTGCCCTCTGAGGGTTCAGTGTAACCACCTGTGCAGGACAGCTGGATCCAGTCAAGTCGTCATTCAACTAGGGCACCAGTGGCAGGTCAAGGCAAGATCCTCAGCAAGAAAGCTGGGCAGAAGAACCTAACTGGACCCATTTCTGAGGATATGACACAACCCTAGTGGATCCCAGAAATGCCTTGGGGAGTAGGGGGAAGGGATAAAAGAGGCCGTTATTTTCCGAGCATGTGTGAAAACCGAGGCTCATCCTATTTACGGCAGTCACGGTGTTCTTCTGTTATACCCTAAGCAGGGCCTGGGACCTTTGGCACTAAATAAAAAAGTGACAATTTTAGGCATGAAAAATGTTCAGACCAAGATTACCCTTTTACACATGTGTAGAAAATCAAGTTGTAAACATCATCCTTTTTAAATTGGCTTATTAACTTTTTTGCTCTTGAATTTTATGAGTTTTTAAAATCCATTTTGGAAATATACCTGTTACGTGATGGTTTGCAGATCTTTTCTTGAATTCTTTAGGTTGACTTTTCATTTCGTTGGTTGTTTTCTTTGTGGGGTGGAAAATTTTTCGTTTGGTATTATCCTACTTCTCTAATTTTGTTTTTGTTGCCCGTGCTTTTGGTGTCATATCCAAGAAATCATTGCCAAGACCAACGTCAGGAAGCTTTTAAAAAATGGGCTAAAGACTTGAATAGACATTTCTTCAAAGAAGATATACAAAGAGCCAACAGATACATGAAAAGATGCTCGATATCACTCATCATCAGGGAAATACAAATCAAAATCACAATGAGATACCATCTTACACATGTCAGAATGGCTGTTATAAAAAATAAAACAAAAAACAAAAACAAAAACAAGCCAAAAGAGGGATGCCCGGGCGGCTCAGTGGGTTAAGCATTTGCCTTCGGCTCAGGTCATGATCCCACTGCCCTGGGATTGAGCCCCGGAGTCAGGCTCCCTGCACAGCGGGGAGCCTGCTTCTCCCTCTGCCTGCCGCTCTCCCTGCTTTGTGCTCTCTCTCTCCGACAAATAAATTTAAAAATCTTAAAAAAAAAAAACCCAAAGATAATAAATGTTGGCTAGGATGTGGAGAAAGGGAACTCTTATACTCTGTTGGCAGGAATGCAAAATAGCACAGTCACTCTGGAAAACAACATGGAGATGCCTCAAAAAATTAAAAATGGAACTACCATCTGATCCAGCAATCCCACTTCCAGGTATTTATAGGAAAAATTTGAAATCAGGACTTCAAAGAGGTATTAGCCCTCCCATGTTCACAGCAGTATTATTCACAAGAGTCAAGATGTAGAAACAAACTCAACACCCATTGGTAGATGAGTAGATAAAGAAAATGTGGCATGTACATACAATGGAATTTTTTTTTTTTAAGATTTTATTTTTAGGGGCACCTGGATGGCTCAGTCAGTTAAGCATCTGACTCTTGGTTTCAGCTCAGGTTATGATCTCAGGGTCATAAGATCGAGCCCCACTT